>NC_043990.1:29494698-29863448 GCF_902150065.1 Myripristis murdjan | reverse complement strand
TATCTACAGGATGGATCTCATCTTTTGTCTTGAAGTTTTCTCTGTATATCCTGATGGATATTTGCTATTTTATTTAGCATTTCCCATGATACACTCGTTTTTTTAGGTTGTCAAATAAAGCATTTCTGTTTTATTTGACAGTCACAGTAGAGCGAGACAGGAAATGCAGGGGAGAGAGAGGACGCCATGACCAGGACCCAGCCCCGGCACATGGCACGCGCTCCCATCCAGTGAGCCACCGGGGCACCCCCTATGATGCAAACTTGTTTACCTCAGCAGACTGCAGAGTATCCCTCCTGTTAATTTCTAACCATGGCAATAACTTGGCATTCATGGTGTAATCCTGGGAGAAATTAATGTTTGAAAGAGGAAGATACTCTTAATTTCCTCCATGGGAGAAAGAAGAGAACATCCATTTTCCTGATTGCCACAGTAAATGCCATGTCAGCAAATTTTTATAGATGATACTATGACATCCTGTTCGGGTGAAGGCAGCGTGGAGTTGTGCTACAAACTTAACAGCTACAAAATGCTGACAGAAACACTTCAGTAAAGAAATTTGTTGCTATGGAAATAAAACACCACGTAGTCAAGCCTGATTGGTTTAAACTGGCAGTTTCAGCACATTGCAGACTGTACGAATTGACTTTCTTTTGCAAGTAGTTGCAAGTTTCAACTCGTCTTGTTGTGAATCCTGGGTGAAAACTCGCCTTATAGATTATATAACCTAAATAATTTTGTTAATATTGGTATTTTGGAAAACTGTTGGATTTATCCCAGTTTTGAGTTCAATGGAAAACAGCATTACTTGTGTCTCTATCTTCTTGTGACTTCATCTAATGTTTCACACACTATGTCATTCTGCACATGCAATTGCACTGAAAATGGGTAGAGTGACATATGTACCTGAAAAATGTATATTAACTACTTTGGTTTTAATTTATTTTGATTCCTACACTTGGCAGATGAGGCTAAAAGTTGCTTTTGGAATAATATGTTGGCTGAGTGGGATAAGCTGTTTATGTGGCTGCAGCGATCCATCTGAGAGACACAGGAGACAGCCTGTGGGCCCTGAAGGGATGAGCTGTGGTTGCTGTGCTGGGCAAAGAGTGAGACAGGCAGCTGACCAACTATACTATGAGCTGTCTGCCAGCAGCAGGATGAGGTGATACAGGTCATTAGTAATCAGCAGCCAGAGCCACGTAGATGGTGATGGACACTTAAATAAAGTCAACTCTCACCTTCACCCCTCCTGCTCTTCTCCTCATTACTCTTTTTCTCTCTCGCTCATTTTTTCTCTCACACTTGCTCTGTCTCTCTCTCTCTCTCCATGCTGACTTTGATTGACAGTTAGAAGTGGCTTTGCTGCTTCTGGTTGTAATGGGGAGGTAAATGGACATCCAGGCTGACACTCCAGAGCCCAGAGTACAAGCTGATGACAAGCTGTAGGACAGACGGAGACTGTAGTAGCCATCTGCCGCTGACCACCGAGCAGCTCCACTGGAGCACACGTTCACTGCCTGGCTGGAACATAGCTCAACAATAGTTGTGGAGGGTGTGGACACTGGAAATCCTCCAGTCACAAGCTTGTGTCTCTAGTTAGGGGCCGGGAAGCCTAAGCTGCCAGGACCCTCTTATATTCCTGCGTGTTCTTCTTTCTCTTTCTTTCTTTCTTTCTTTCTTTCTTTCTTTCTTTCTTTCTTTCTTTCTTCCGAGGACGTCCCACTTCCCATGCGCAAAAAATCACCAAATTTTGTACAAAGGTCCAGTCCCATGCCAGATTACCTCAGATGCAAACACAAGCCAATAGTCCTGATGGTGGCGCTATAGCACGCCTCTAAATTTCAAAATTTTAAAAATTCAGAACAAATCAACCATATTTGCTACAGCTTTGCAATTTTCATCAAAATGTAGCCCCAATGCCGAAGAAAGCTTTGTACACTTTACACTTAAACATCAGTGTTTCACTTATGGAGCAAATCAATCATTGTTAAAAACAAATTACCAACATCTCCATGCTGTCTAGATGCAATATGTGTATTTTCAGATTTTTGTCTTGATGACTGATTTATTTATTTATTTATTAATTATTATTATTATTATTATTATTATTTTTTTTTACAGTGGTTTGAAATCTGTCTTTCCATGCATAGGTGGCTGCTGTCATGTGACTGGCTTAGTCAATTTGTGAAGCCTCACATGAACTGACACTTGTCAATTAGCTCAGTGAGACAGAGCCTTGTCCTGCATGCCAGAAACTGTGAGTTCAAGCCTCAACTGATGCAAAATGCACGTTAGAAAGCCACCTTTCTTTTCATCTTCCTATTCTCCACTTGTTGCTCAGAACTGCCTAAAATTGCCCGGCCCCGACCATTGCTGCACAGCAGCTATAATTTTAGTTGAGTTTATTAGTTCGGTTGGCTGAATTTGCACAACTCAGTAGTTGAGCCAAAGTTAGCTAAGTAGTTAATTTGCATCTGTAGTCCCTGAGCAGGAAAAAATTCAAACAAACTCTACAAAAAAGCACATCACAGATAAAACACCCTCATGCAAACTACACAACAGTAACAAGGCATTTGATCAGTGATCACATAGCTGATAGGACATAAGCCATGTTTTAAATGCTGCTCTGAAGAGAATAATGATGATAATAATAATAGTAATAATAATAATAATAATAATAATAATAAATGTTATTTGTAATGCACTTTACATAAAAAAACAAATCTCAAAGTGCTACAGAAGGCAGTGCAGATAGTGCAGATGGTAAAGTTTGAGCATTCTCTGATGTTACCTGCTGCTCTGGTTGTCCAAAAGAAGTTTTTCTGAAACGAGTGGAGCAGTCACCTCTGACACCTCTGATGCCCTGGTCTCTAACCTTCTACTGCCCTCGAAACTATGAAGGACCAAACCCACCTGATTTGGAAATACAAAATAAATGAATTAACAAAATGCTTAAAGAAACTGAGAGAAGGGGAATTAATGAAAAAATAACTGAACAAATAAAAATTTCCTTAAGCATGATAAATCCAGCAGGATTTACCTCAGGGTGTGGTCTAATTTGTTTACCTTGAATATGTAAATGATGTGGATGTCAGTCAAACCCTTACAGAGACAGAGCGCAACGTGTCATACTCCAGAAGCCATGCTCTACAGATTGTCACAGATCTGTGATTGTCCGACCAAAGTCATAGCATCTAGTAGATAGAAATGCATTGGCCAATCACAAATCTGACACAGACCATAAGAGTTTGAATGACATCTCCAGAATTTGCATTTTGAAGGTAAAATAAATCAGGCCACACCCTGAGGTAAACCCAACTGGAAAATAAATTTTGCTAAAGGAAAATAAATCATGAATTGATGATAGAAATAAATAAATAATGTATAATTGAATAATTTACACATTTATAGATTTACTTTCCATTCTCCCCCAGGCATTTTATTTATTCATTTATTTATTTCTAGATATTTCCAAATAAGTCAGGTTTGGTCCCTAATGCACAACTTGGTGAGTTTCTGCTAAACAGGACTGAGAGGCCCCTTGCTTCTTGCCTCTCTCTCTCTGGCCTTTTCCTCTCTTAGTCCTCCTTCCCTCTCTATTATTCCTCTCTCTCATTTAATCAAACATTCTCACGCTGTCTCCTACTGGTAGTTTTTTGTCCTTATTTCCATTTTTTCTTCTCCCTCACATTGTATGCTCGTTTTAAATTGTGACGCTCCACATTGGAGTAGAAAAACAAAATTTTATTCATGTTTGATCTATTTTTACTGTTCATAGAAAGATACCTATTTGAGCAGCAAGACTTGGCTGTTAGGAATTTACAATGTAAATCCTTCATTTTTATTTGAGAGGAGCTGCTTTTGCTGTGCAAATAATGTTGGAGACTTTACTTCCAACCTTTTCAGGTAAGATTAAAGGTTTAAGGAGATAAGCACTGGAAAAATATGAAATCTAACAGCGGTGACAAAGAACAGTTCTTGTGGGAGAATTGATTGGATTCCATTGACAGGTTTGATTACACGCGATGGGGCTATTTCTGGCCTGGCAGATTAGACCCAATCCGGACTTTGTCGCAGAGCCATCTCCCTCGGAGAGAAAGGATGGCTGTGTTTTTTCTCAATTCTGTTAGGCTGTGAGCCTTTGAAGGTTGCAGGTATTTCAGAGATAAACTTTGGCCTTGGCTCCAGCCTCTGTCCTCCTCCCATGCCAGAGATAAGCTTTCGTCCTCCATCAGCATGGTTTGTAAAGGGCCAGGATCAGCTGCTATCAGATCGGTTAGTTTATGGTTACTCAGATTTGTTGGGCTGCTCAGGGCAAGATGCATTCACAAGAGCCACAGTCCTCCTGGAAGTGCTAATAGCCATTTCTCCTTGACTTATGGTCTCACAGTAGGAGAGTGCTGATATATTGAAGAGTGTGATTTGGCTGGAATGTTTACTCTCAGACCCTCAAGAAGGGATAAGCCTAGGAGATATTAAAGGACGATACCAGTGATTTTGAGTGATTTTTCCATTGTAAACTGATGGAGAATTAATGAACAGGACTGGTTTTGTATACATGCCTGTCTGTAGTGTTTCTTAAAGGACTGTCTACTATATAATTTTGAATGTTTGGCCCATTTACTACGATTTACCCACATTCTCCATTGCAACCAACCATTTTGCTAATCGTGTGGGTGTATTTAAGGTTTCACAACATACAATCAAAATCCCTTGTTTGTCAACTTTAAAGGCCCCATGGCATGAAAAATGCAATTGTCGTTGTTTTTGCGTGATAGGGAAGGTCTTGGGGCCACATAAATACTGTCCCATGCATTACACCTGTGATAAATGGAGAAGTGCACCCAGCCCGTTTTTTGAAACTCTCCCTGTGAAACAAGCGGATTGCACTTCTGTTAATTGATGATGTCATGATGTCGGTGACTCCGCCCACAGCCCGCCTTCTCTCCCCAGGCAACAAGCTCACAAGCTAGCAGTGTTGCCAACTTGGCGACTTTCTCGCTAAATCTGGCGACTTTCCAACTCCCCATGGCGACTTTTTTGGTTAAAAGCGACTAGCGACAAATCTAGCGACTTTTCCTCGTGTTATTGGAGACTTTCTGTTATTTTGGTGACTGACATGAAAGCACGTTTCTCTGCAGTCCCTGTTCTCAGCGAGCAGCGGGTGCTGCCGCGAGCCCCTCCCCCGCCCCAAAGTCCTCACAGGTGGTCACAGCCTCGAGCCGCGCGCGGCAGTCGCAGGCAGCTGCAGTCAGGAGAGGAGCAGAGAGGAGACCCACTACTCCGCGTCCAGGCAGCAGATGAATCGCGCATGCACAAAGCCGCCGTTGATCCCGCCCTTCCCGTAAATTTGTAGTTCTAAAACATATTTAGGGTGTTTTTTACTCACTTTTTGTTTCTCCCACGACGTTATTCCTCTCCTACAGCGTCCATTACAATCACGTGCAAATTGCCAATTATGCAAATTAGGCGATGACGTCATTTGGCGACTTCTAGCGACTTTTAGGACAGCCAATAGCTACTTTCCTTACTGAGGAGTTGGCAACACTGCAAGCTAGTGAACTTAGCCAGTCAGCCTCTGCTCCTCAGGCAACAAGCTCAAAACATATTTACAACATATTTAACATATATACAACATCAGTGGCGAGCGGTGATGTTTTTGTGTAGTCATGCTGTGGTCCCAATTTCATGCGAGCGCCCGCGAGGGCTCGAGCTCGAAAATTTTTGGGCATTTATTTATTAATAAAAACGCACAATATGTTTTTTATTAGTACTATATCAACTCGACAACTCGATTTTGATAGACACGCGTGCGCATTTTGCCCCAATGTTACCAACAACGTGTTGCAATTTACAGTGTAAATGAAAGCGGAAATTATTAGAACAGACGGATGATGCAGTAATAACCAGTTACAGAGTCAAGCAAATGACACATGAACATGCTCACAATGTTACCAACAAAATGTTGGACTTTACCATGAGATCGGAGCTATTGGGACGTGCCACGGGGTGATGCAAACACACAGCAATGTCACCAGCTAGCCTACATGGTCAATGAAATGACACACAAACATGCCCAACTGCCCATCAGGCTACGCACCAAAGTGATAAACGTCAGAGAACACCTCTTTTTCAGAACACCTGCAATAGCCTGAATCGATGAAACATGCCAGGTTACTCAACTGAAGTTGTATTTTCACCCATTTTGATTGGCATGATGCAGATGAAAGAACAAACTAATGTTAACGCTCCTGTACTAGCTAGCCAGCTAACGAAGTTAACGGTAGCTAGCTGTCAAGTGAATGACTTGCTGTTGCCGCTGAACATTTCAAGCGAGCTGCTACGTAGCTACTCGTGTTGCACATGCGTCTTCTGAAAAGCTGGTTCGCAGACAGCTTATTTTCCATTCAAAACGCCACGTACAGAAACACCGGCTACAAAACTACTGTAAATACTCGGAATCACAGAGCGCATGTGTGCGTCAAGCTGTCAACTTTCCAGCATTTCGCTAGCAAATTGAGATAGATACGTGTATATAGGCAGCGGTTTGCAACCAAAATGATAGAAATAAGGTATATTATGAAAGGACACACTAGGAGACCAACATTTTAAAGATTTTAATTGAAGGGCTTGGACATGCGCTGCACTAAGCTAATTCTGCACTGACCAAGTCCAACAGTTCCATGAATCCCAGTCCCGGGCATCAGGTTCTGTGGCTTGGTCCATTCTATACTACACTGTCTATTTTATATATACATATTTATATATATATATATATATATATATATATATATATATATATATACTGTCTATATTTACATAGGCTGTTTATATTTTTTTCTCTATATTTTTATATTTACTGCTTATATATATATATATATATATATGTTATATTTATTATTTATTACACATATACTACTTACTTATATATAGGCTGTTTATTTATACTTATTATACATATACTATTTATATATTTATATTTTTATTTATATTTTTATTTACATTTATATATGCTGTTTACATTTATTTACATATACTGTTTATAATTTACATACTGTTTATATCCACACATACTGTTTATATATACTGTTTATACATATATATATATATATATATATACACTGTTATATATCTTATATATCTTATATTCTATATTTACACTTATATTTACACTTCTTTTTCTGGTCTTTTTTTTCGGGGGGAGGGGTTTTTGGCTTATACCGGGACCTGAGTGCTAATTTCGTACCACTAGCATGTAAGTGTGAACTGGTATGACAATAAAGTTCCTTGAATCCTTGAATCCTTGAATCCTTGAATTTATAGCTTATTATGACCGCTCACCCCTGTACAACATACATATATTTCTCCTGCTGTCTGTGGTTCGGGATCGGAGTCGGGCTCAAACACAAGGTTGTATAACATCACGCTCAGGGTCCCGGTTTCACGGTCCCGCAGAGTTTTAGTCCAAATTTGCTCATCTGTTGGGCTCATTTCAGCGCCAACTGTTTTATCTACCCGACACAATACAATGCCAGTTTCGTCTGTGGTTCAGGATCGGAGTCGGGCTCAAATACGTACGATTGTATAACATCACACTCAGTGGTAGCCATGACAATCATACATAAGATGCTAATTCCTGTTTACCGGTGAGCACCATTGAGCTCCGTTGAGCAATGTAGGTTTCAGTTACTTGCATGTGATTGGCCCGACCATATGTCACTCGGAAAATAGTCAGCCAATCAGTGGAGAGATGGTGATTCTCTCTTCTGATTGGCTATATGAACCGTGCTGCCAGAGCTCAGGGAGAAAGGCAAGAGAGAGGAGCTCTGAAACTATATTAGCAGACCACAGGTACTCAAAACCACAAATACATCTTGCAGGGATATCAGCAGTTAAAATAAAACCCTGGAAAAGTGGGCGGTATGGGGCCTTTAAAATTTTCATTGACACAGACATCTTACAATGTTCTTCTTCTTCGGCTAACAGAGTCTTGGCCACTCACAGACCACAGAACTGATAATTGGCTGTTTAAAGGGAACATTTCGAAGGGGACCATTTTCTGGCGGTGCAACCGTTTCACTCCACCCAATTTCAAGTCATCCAAACACAACAGTGCTGCCGCTTTTAGGAAAACTAATGTGGAAGACTTTGTTACGGTGATGGAATACGGGTGTGCAGAAAGTTTGACGTCTCTGAAAGATCATTTTCATATTGTGGGGGAATGACTGGAAACCACTGGCTGGATAAAAGGTAGAAAAATGAGGTCTAAAATATGGCTGCTTGCTTTGGGAAAAGATTAAAGGAATCTCAATTGAATTTGTGTCCACGTCTGACACTGAGGTTGAGGAAATTGATTTTCTGTGATGGTAATGAATTGGCCTGAGTTGTGATGTAGCACCTCAGCCAACATGTCTTACAACAACATAAGTTTGTTTCTCCTGTTTGTCTCCTACTGCTTACTTAAAATTTGATAAACCACTTTTTTTTTTTTCTAATTAACAACTTGATCTAACATTATTAAAGCGGTGACACACTGAAAAAGATGTATATGAATGTGATTGTTTATGAAATGAATAAGTTTGTAAATGAATTGTCCTCAATTCAAAGAATCGCAGTCGCCCAATTAATTAATAATTAGCACAGCCCTAAATTAAACTGGACGCAAAGAACCTGATTGGTGCATTGCAATAGCTTAGTTTGTGAGAAGGAGGCCTGGTGAAATGTGAGTTGACAGATGGCTGGAGGGAAAAGCAGTGAAGTTTAGTAACAGAATTACAAAGAAAAGATTATGCATGATTGTTGTAGTTTAGTAAGTGAATAACTGCCAAGGGCCATATGACTGGGCTGGTTTCCAATTAGTACAATGACACCCTTTCTGCACAGTTGCCAATCATTTCCTCAGTGTATATGTGCATGGGTGTGTGTGTCCTTTCTGTTCCCCCTATGAGGCTTTCTCAAGAAGGGTGCATTTCTCTTCATGTGTAATTTCCTCTGTATGTGTGTGTGTGTGTGTGTGTGTGTGTGTGTGTGTGTGTGTGTGTGTGTGCAAGGCTCTAATGAAGGTGGGGAGTGTACTAAGCTCAGATCAACCACTCCGAGCTGTTGTAAATGGTCCCTCATCTACAGGGAGCTGCGGTTGACATGCAGCCAGGACTGGAGCTCTCCGACAGTGGAAACACATTGTCAGCCTCATTCCACTTCCAGTGCAGCAGCTCAGCCAGTGCCGCCTGTGTTTCTCAGGCTGGACAGTAGCTTTGCACATGTAAAGTTGACACACAGCTTTACCCCTTTTAAACCTAACCAAGGAGCCTGTTGGCATGCTTTTGTTTTTTAAATTTTTGTGTATTTTTGTGTAGTTTGTGTATGTTTTGTGCATTTATAAACCGAGTTTCTGCTTTTGTCACACTCTAGTGGTCAGAAAATTGAGTTATGCAGCTTTACTACAGATGCCTGAACATTTTTGCACAAATACAAATATTATACATCATATGATATATTGTATAAAATGTAATGTATTGTATGGGAACTGGCAGGTACCTCCCAGTTTGATAGTAGGATTTGATACACATTGCAATTTTTCTATGAAAGCTATGAAAACCACTCAGACACTGCCTCTTCATCTGAGAGTCAGCAGAAAAAAACGTGAGTGGGTTTCTGATGTTTCTGATAATATAGGTGCAATTTTCATTTCCCTTTCATTGGATATGTGTTTAATTTAGTATTGGTGAAATAATGACATAACAAACAGTGGGTGACAGAACACAGTGAGCTACAATATAACAGACACACGATTGACATTACACTGAGGTGGTGACATTTGTAGGGAGTGATGTGGGTAGTGTGTTTGTGTGTATGTATGGTGGGATGTTGTGATGAGAATCTGTATTATAAATATAATTAGAAGGTAATAACAACAACAGTAATAATACTGATGATGATGATGATCATGATGATAATGATGGTGATATTAATAATATTAATAATAATAATCATAATGAATGAATGAATGCATGATACATTAACATTTCCACATATGTACATATGTGGATTTCTCAGGATATTAATACCAGGTGGGAACAAGGCCTAAGACCATAGGAGGCGGTGTGATTCAAGAGCTAGAGCAGTCATCTGGTAATCAGAAGGTTTGATCCCTGGCAACTCCAGAGTGTGTTGAAGTGTCCTTGTGCAAGACACTGAACCACTAACTGTTCCTGATGGGCAGCTTGGCACCTTCCATGGTAGCCTCTGCCATCAGTGTGTGAATGTGTGTGTGAATGAGTGAATGCGAATATTGTAAAGAGCTTTTTAGTGGTTGGTAGACTGGAAGAATGTGATAGAAATGCAGTCCATTTACCATTTGCGGTGAAATCCTAAATGTTGCCATATTCTAATCTTGAGAATGTGCAGCGTGTGCACACTTTGATTGTATTCAGTTATACTAGGCTGTATGGCATGCTGGTAGTGATAATGACCCTGACAACCTGTAGTTACAAAGGCACTTACAAAAAAAAAAGGCAGCGCCTTCTTGCAGAGTTTAACTTAAAACATAAAAAGGTGATTTGCAAATAAGCAAGAAAAGACCCTAAAATTAGCTGGAGAAAATGAATCAAAACAAAAATATATTTGTTTATTAATAAAAACATATAATATGGTTTTTAACTATACTATATCAACTCGACAACTCGATTTTGATAGACACGTGTGCGCATTTTGCCCCAATGTTACCAACAACAATATGTTGCAATTTACAGTGTAAATGAAAGTGGAAATTATTAGAACGGACGGATGATGCAGTAATAACCAGTTACAGAGTCAAGCAAATGACACATGAACATGCTCACAATGTTACCAACAAAATGTTGGAATTTACCGTGAGATCGGAGCTATTGGGACGTGCCACGGGGTGATGCAAACACACAGCAATGTCACCAGCTAGCCTGCAAACACACAGCAATGTCTCCAGCTAGCCTACATGGTCAATGAAATGACACACAAACATGCCCAACTGCCCATCAGGCTACGCACCAAAGTGATAAACGTCAGAGAACACCTCTTTTTCAGAACACCTGCAGTAGCCTAAATCGATGAAACATGTCAGGTCACTCAACTGAAGTTGTATTTTCACCCATTTTGATTGGCATGATGCAGATGAAAGAACAAACTAATGTTAACGTTGCCGTACTAGCTAGCCAGCTAACGACGTTAGCGGTAGCTAGCTGTCAAGTGAATGACTTGCTGTTGCCGCTGAACATTTCAAGCGAGCTGCTGCGTAGCTGCTCGTGTTGCGCATGCGTCTTCTGAAAAGCTGGTTCGCAGGCAGCTTATTTTCCATTCAAAACGCCACGTACAGGAGACACCGGCTACAAAACTACTGTAAATACTCGTATCACAGAGCGCATGTGTGTGTCAAGCTGTCAACTCTCCAGCATTTCGCTAGCAAATTGAGATAGATACGTGTATATAGGCAGCGGTTTGCAACCAAAATGATAGAAATAAGGTATATTATGAAAGGACACACTAGGAGACCAACATTTTAAAGATTTGAATTGAAGGGCTTGGACATGCGCTGCATTTATAGCTTATTATGACCGCTCGCCCCTGGTATGTATGTATGTATAAAGTCTGAATCCAGACTTTTTGTACATTGTTCATACATTTCCACTCAGTATGGCCAAGTGTTGGATTGATGATTGTATTTGTTTTATAACAAATATAATTCTTATTTATATCCTGTTCTTCTTTGATGTATTCTATTTGCATAAATAAAATTTCATCTAATCTAATTCATTACCTAATTTTCGAATATGTCCAGTGCCTGCCTGTCAATGGTTTTGTTTGCTTAGTGACTGGCTGAGTCTATTGCTTCTAATTCCCATAGCCCTACAACAGGCCTGATTTCTCTGCAGAAATGTTTGGAGTGAACTGTAAATGGGCTGTTTATATCTATGTGTGGTGGGAGGCTTTCTCCAGGATTCTTTCGATAAATGCATGTTTTTGCCTTGTTTTTACCTTGTCATAGTTCTCTTGGTCTGCGGGGACCAGAAACTTAGGAGTGGTTTAATTTCAATGTTGGTAAAGCAGTGAATGACTCTTTCTTCCCTCCCCAGTTCACTTTGCCCACAGTTATCTGTAATGTCTGGGAGCAGTTTGAGCCATCTCAACATCCAACACATCCGGCGCTCAAATCCCAACCCACATCTCCCCGAGCGTCACATAGTGTAAACACTGTATAACCCTTTGAAGCCCTCCTAAGGAGGGCTTCTCTGTTCAGATAGCACATGATGAGCCGTTTCTTCCTGCTGCTGAAAAACTGCTGCCTCTGCCCAGTGAGGATCAAGGCAGTGACCAGCAACACCCATGGAGTCTTTGTTGCTCTCTGAGGCGCTTATCACTGGTCCTTGTAGTGTGGGTTGAAACAGAGCTGGCTTTACTATGACCCAGCCTGCTCTGGCATCTGGAGACAGTGATGGCTTTAGTGTTGAGCCCTGCCTCAGGCCAGCATTCAGCAGCCATGCCAAGAGAGCTGTCTGTAAAGGAGCAGTTGACCCACAATGAAAATGATTCCCCCACACTCCATGCCAAGCAAAACTTCATTCCTCTTCATACATGTTTGACAACCAAACCATACCAGCTGCAGACCACATGTGATATTACAAAACAGCGTTTGATCCATTCATTATTGATCTGAAGTGCTGTGATGACATAGGTGGTGATGTAAACTAAATTTTTTTTATTAAAATGTTTTTTTTTTTTTTTTTGTCATCATTGGCTGCAGAAAAATCATGAAACTGTAAGAATCTGAAGCAGAGAAAGGCTCATGAGTTGTTTTTTTCTGCAGACTCAAAGCAATGGTTTTGCTGGCGACTGAAATCTTACTTTCACACGTAAGAGTGAGGGGAGCCAATCAGAACATGACCTCAGTGTTTGCTCTTCCTGCCCCTATTTGATTGACTCTTCAACTGCACCGGCTCCCCTGCACTAGCCTGTGCTGGCTTCAACAAACGACAGTAACTGTTAGTTCATTGCTGAGGATGCTGAGGATTATTGTATACTGGAAGAGAAGATGAGGCAAAGGCTAGCAAAGGTTTCAACTCTGCTTCTGCAAGCCTCATTACAACTTTTTTAGCAAGTGAGCTCCACAGCAGTGTTAGCTATGGAAACATCTGCTATCATATTGTTTTAAGTGCTAGTTCCAACAAGCAAGATATTTTCACTACAGGTGGATGGGCTCACCAGAGTTGCGACAGTAATGTCTCAGGAAACTTACACTCAGTCCTGCTGGAATGATGTGTCGCTCCAGACCAAACTGAGCTGTGGTTCGGTTTCATTTTTTAGATGGTTTGGACAATTGGACCAACCAAGTGTGGAAGTTCCATCAGGCTGTCTTCACAACCTGAAAAAGAAAAACTGAGCCGTGGTAGCACACAGGGAGAGGAGGAGATCAAATTTTTAACAGAAATATGGTCCATCAACGCTATAAAAAGTCAAGCTGCTGGCAGTAATGTCATAGTAATATTATTATAGTAGTGTGAGGGAGCTGCAGGCATCCCCTCACTAAACAGGTGCACAGTTCCATTATGCACACCCCAAGCACATATATACATACATATCTGATTAAGATGTGTTATTTGTGTAGTTCCTGTTGATTGTGTTGATCTGCTAAAGACGGATCCTATTTGGTGGATTAATACATTAGTTGGTTTATTTTCAGATGTTTTCTTTTGCATGCTGGATCTGGTTCTGATCTCTCTCTCTCTCTGAGGTGGTTCCTGAGACCAACATCCTCATGGAGGCGCGCCCATGAGAGTGTTGCTGATGAGGGTCTGGTGTGCACAATCAGCCTCATTGGAGCAAACCAAGTGGACTGAAGAGAGGGAGGATGTTGGGAAGGAGTTAGATTATGTTGGCTTATTGTTTAGTTGTTAAAGATATGGTAAACTGCCCAAACTGTGTCTTTTGGGTGAGGGGTGTAAAAGGAACCTGTATCTCTTGTAAATATTGTACATATTGATTGTGGACACCACCCCTTCTCATATTGCCAGTGGTAGGTGATGTGAGATATATAAATACTGGCTGATGGTCATTGTGTTTGTCTTGGTTGAGGGTAGAGGGGAATCCATATCTCTCCATACCCTTATGCATGTACCTGGTTTGAATGCTAAAACTGAGTAAAGGACAGCTCTGCCACAACGTGGCTGCTGTGTTTCTTCCTGCTGGCTGTACATCTCAGTGGCCGCCGCCATTCCCAGTTCAGTAAGGAACAGTTTACCATCAAAACCTTACAAGTAGCAACAAAATTAATATGCGATAGAGGACTATCTGCCAAATTGATAACATGCCAACATCACACACATGCCTGTCCATAAACAAGTGTAGGGAGAGACGATGATGACGTAGGTGTGTCATGTAAGGTGTGCTTACATACTGTAATTACTACAGGAAACCAAAACTAACTGGATCAAATGTATCCCATGTTGCAAAAACATGAACCTTAGTGTGGACCTTGTTTCAGACTTTGAGAAAAGGCCCATAAATATCAACACACAACAACAACAACAACAACAACAATAAACAGAATCAAAATATTACACTATTACACAATTTGTATTATTCTTAATGATTTTGCACAAACCAGAAAAAATGTCAGTATTGTGAATGAAGTATGGTTCATTTGGTGTGATTGATTTTACTTGTACTGTACAAAATCAGAGGTGAGCTATTGATAGATTCATCATCCGCCCCCCTACCTCTAGACTTCCAGTGGGGAGTCCTGAGGTCACGTCAGGCTCAGCCACTCCCAGCCCTCCCCCTCCACATCCCCTGCTTGAGTGCAGTTGCAGATCTTCCAGACAGTAGCCTGCCTCGCTTACAATCTAGAATCAGGGCACCCACTCTGACAAGGATTTGACATGACAACGTGCAAATGAAGGAAACGGATAGATAGATAGACAGATGGATAGACAGACAGATAGATAGATAGATAGATAGATAGATAGATGGATAGATGGATAAATAGATAGATGATACACAGATAGATAGATAGATAGATAGATAGATAGATAGATGTCACCCTGGTGAGATGCTGCTCTTGGGAGCTGCCCGTGTCGACCATACCTAAATCTATCTCTACCCATCACATCTAAAAAGGTGTGGCTAGCTACAACATAGAATTAATTCAACACAGTTTTCCAGATGACATATGACAATCAGTTTCATTTGTGCAAAATGATCAAAGAAAGATATCCCACACACTCTTGCACAAAGGACATGATTTTTATTTACTGACTGATATTTGAGTCAACAGCCCTTCATCAGTGTGTTAATTTTAACCTTCACATTTTCTTAACACTTTGATGAAGTTCCATTGGGACTGAAACATCCGTAAGTAATTATGACCGTTGTGCAAGATTGCAGTGTGTGGGATATTTTTATTATATGAGTTTACATCTCACTATCCTAGGCACCTCACACACTGGGTGTGTGAAGTACCCATGATCAATTTATGCAAAATTTAAAAGAAAAAAGGAAAATTCTAAATAGACGTTTTTGTACTAACACTTGTACTAACACTTGTACTAACACAAGAAACCCAGAATTTTCTGAGGTGCTTGTGGCTGGAAGAGAGGAAGAGGTACTGGGAATACCAACAAGTGACCATTTTTCATAGACTGAAGTGACAGAAGAGCTTTAACTGTATACAGCTGCCACTTATCTCAGCTTGCTCTTAAACATTTCAAGTTGAATGTGGTGTCATTTTGACAGCAAGTGCATAGAAACACCAACTATGTGACTTTTTGTTTGATCTGTTTTTTAGTTATTCATTATTTATCATGTACGCTGCTGGACCTGGGTAATGAATTTCGTCCCCAAAATTTTTTTTTTTTTTTTTTTTTTAATATGTTTGTTACGACAATCAATTGAACCCTGAACCTTTTTGTTTTTGGAATCAACATCGTGGAGCCACCTAGTGGTGAAAATGCCTGCAGACACAACACAAACTTTATACCGTTCATAAAAATATCATAATGCCTCTATTCACAAAACCTGGGTTTCAAATGCTTAAGGACCTATAAGACACACGGACAAAAAATATGAACTTTCTATATGCCATGTTTTTTTTTTCATATTGAATCAAGGCGTCTACTACTATGATCTCATGTCCTCAACCAATAGAAAACACTTTTGCCTTGACTACACAGATTTGTAGGCCCACTATTACTACAATGAATATTACTGTTGATTTTATTGTCAATATTATCGTTAACAATAATATTGATAATAGTGATAAATATGGTCGGACTCAGAGAGATGCATAATCCATATTTGAGCTAGATTGAAAATGAAAAAAATTTACACTGTGGGTAAAGAAATAGGAGTGTTGGGCTAAAAGACAGACATATAGCCTAAAGGTAATGTTCTAATACACAGATGCACATGGTTTTATTGGTGAAATACTGGAGAGCCCTTGTGGTGGCAACTAACCATTTCAAGAGAGGAGGTCCAGTAAGCTCATCCCTGACTGTTCTTGTTTGTACAAACAAAATTGCACCAAATGTTTGTCTCCTTATGCAGCGCTCAATGACATCTCCATGTTTTTCACCTGATCAATTCAATATAAAGACAGATAATGAATATAAAATTTTATGACAACCGTGCATATTGCTATTTTCCCATATTTGCCACTGATAGATAGATAGATCGATAGATAGATAGATCACACACACACACACACACACACTCTCACACACACTTAATTTTTGTCCTCCTCTCTCTCACTTGTCCTCATACTCTAATACAGTATCTTGGGCATGTCGGCCAGTGGCAGAGAAAAAGGGACACGTCAGCATCTGTTTGATAGGTTCATTCATGCTGTTTATCAGTAATGGTGATGAATCGGCACCAGAACAGGTTTTCGTGCTGCTGGCTGTATCTGCACACTGTTTACTCCTCCAGTCCATCCATACAAACCACAACATGGCCTTTCCTCGCTGCTCTTTCCCTCTTTTCCTCTCATTTCCCATTAGCTCCTCCTTGTTTTGAATCCTTTTTGATCTCCCTCCCTCTCTCCCTGACACCCCCCCCCCCCCCACTCCCCCTCCCTCTCTCTCTCTCTCGGTTTCTATTTGTCTCGTTGTCTCTCTGCCATTCTCTGATGTGTACTAGAGTTTATCCCAGCAGGCCTCAGTGTGAGATCCCTGTTCTCCTGCAGCCAGTCATTATCAACTAGCCCCCTCTCTCCCCCCCTCTGCAATCTGCAGCACACTCCTCTTTTCTCAGTGATATGACTACTACTCATTTATTTTTCACCCTGCTTCCAGTATTATTACTCAATTTCTATTACTCTATCTCTATTACTCACCCTCTGTCTCTTTGTCAGTCTACCTCTCCCTCTCTCTCTCTCTCTTTCATTCCATCTAATTTGCATAACATTGTTGCAGGAGATGTCTTTCATCTTTTCAGTATCAGATTGGAAGATGTGGTGTGGGTTGTGGGGGGGTCAACATTACCTTTCCTGTCGTATTACAAAGAGCCCTATCTCCAAGTTCAGTTCATCAGGAGCGCCATCGCTTCAAATGGCAGAGTCAGGGGATTTGGAAAAGCATTCAGAAAAATGGAAGTGAATGGGTGAAAGTCAAGGGTCAACATAACCTATTTAGTCACAGTTATGAGCTGTAATACAAATTTGTGTGAGTGGGAGCATTGCTTTTGGCCAAGGATGTGGAGGGATGTGGAGGGTGACGTGATGTAAACTCAGTTTATCTCAGCTGTTTATCTGTCATAGATTTGATCACCCTCTACAGCTGACTCAAATCTTTATGGACAGATTGTCAGTATCATGTGAGGAGTTGCTGTAATTTACTTTTTTAGAGTACCCGATTTCTACATTTCTGCCTCCTCTACTTGTACTTCAGTTACACCTTTTTTGACCAAAGCATTTCTGCCTCTTAAACAGTTCTATTGGGGATTCTTGGAAATAAGGTGCTAACTACTGAACCACTGTGACGGAGGTATTGCGGGGTGACTGGCCACTGACGACCACAGACCAGCATTGCTGTGACTGGATTCATCCCCAGTGTGCTGGTTTGATCCAGCATGCTGTGGAGGACTAATCCTAACCCTTACCCCAATGTTACCCTGTCCAGTGCTCATTTTCATTGGGTCCTTTATGGAGTCTCTGTACTCCTTCTGTCACGTCTTTGACTAACAGGGATTGAACCCAAGTGCACAACTCTCAGGAGTTCAACAAAAGTAGTCTTTTAATAAGGAAAAGTAACAACTTAAATAAACTATAACAAAGTAGCAACTGAAGTTCACTATAACAAAAGTAGCAACAGAAAATCTCTCTTAACAAGGAATTACTACAAACGAAGGCAAGACAAAGTATCAAATAAACATAAAACTTGACAATAGCAAAACAAGGCAAAGTAACAAAGAAAATACAAAACCTGACGTGGCGAGACTTGACTTGACATGGAACATGGAGCAAGGAAGAACTGAGGTCCAAAACACATGACAAACAGGACGAACTGGCACAGGACAAAGGGAAACACGGACTATATCTACACACAAGGTAATGGGGAACAGGTGGAAACAATCAGGGCGTGGCAGACAATCAGACTAGAGGGAAACACACAAGGGGAAGGGCAAGTGACCTGACACAAGAGGAGAGTGGGATTTCAAAATAAAACAGGAAGTCACGACACAAGACACAAGAACAAAACCTAACAAAACAAAACATAATTTTCATGACATGACACCTTCAGTTTTTTTAAAACCTGTTGATAATTTGGTCCTGGGTTTAAACAAACCCAGCCTTTGCCAACTCTTATGCAATTTTGGTATCCAGTTTACTTTTTCAAGTACTCTTGGCATCTTTTCCTGAAATTCGGGAGATGCTTAAATTGAAAGCAATAGTTTTGTTTCTTCGGCAAACTGCATGCTTTTTGTTTTCTGCAACAGGGAAAGATCTTTCCATGTCAAATAACACATGCCCACTCTTTCTGTTGTCATGGGTCCCGCTGTGGGTCCTTGTATTTTTTTTTTGGTTCCAGCTGGGAACATACTTTTCATGTTCTGAACCAATTTATTTTGGGTTGAAATGCTCAGAATGGTTGAAAATAAGGCCAGCAAACTGGAATGGAACCAGTTCCTTGTTGGTCAAAAAGGCCTGTGACTAATTTCCTCTATTCCCCAGACTGCGATTAGGCAACCCTCAGAAAAGGGGTGTGTACTGATTGCTTTCAGGAAAAAATAGGCAAAAGAGCCGTATGCTCAAAGGATAGATTTTGCTCTGTCTCACCAGTTAACTAGCGAGCCAAGTATTTTGTAAACACTGGGTAATGTCCAAGGTTTTAATTAGAGCAGAATGACCCAGAATGACGGTCTAGCATCCTTTGTTGACAAAAACATAAAGTTTGACTCATAAATGTAATTCACTCTGAAGTTTGTGACTGAACAGCCCAACTGTGACTGAACAGCCGCAGCTGGGCTGTTCAGACCCAGAAGCATCTGTCTGTGGTCCAGTAACTTTCATCATAAAATGCTTTACAGAGGACGAATGCACTTTGAAACAAGTACCAATACTGTGATCAAACAAATGAACCAACAACATCCCATCAGTGTT
This sequence comes from Myripristis murdjan, assembly GCF_902150065.1. NCBI lineage: Eukaryota > Metazoa > Chordata > Actinopteri > Holocentriformes > Holocentridae > Myripristis > Myripristis murdjan. The sequence continues at coordinate 29,843,821 of NC_043990.1, read as the reverse complement.
GACATGGACATATAGCTTCCTGCAACGAGAAAATAGACTTGACAGCAAAACTATTGCTGTAGGTCTGTGGGCCATGAGCATACCTCTTCATATGCTCACCACAGAAGACTCTGTCAGCTTTACTGAGGTAAGCTGTCTGTTGCCCTGCTTATGGTCAAGAGGTCTGCAGATGTCCATGTCGCTTGGTTAAGCTTATAATTACTATTGCTAATTGATATCTCTGCCTCGTCTATGATGAATTTCTCTCTGTATGACTATTGAATGTTTGTGCAAAATGGTAAGTCTAGGGAGAAGCCCTCGCTCTTTGATGCTGAGGTACTGATACCAAAACATGATTTGTACTAGAAATGTTTTTAATAGCTGAAAACGTTTTTGCTATCAACTCCATTGTAATGTTGGAAGTGTCTTCACATAATGCCAACAGGAATAAGAAAAATACACCACCAATTAACAAAATGGACCCAGAAATATAAGATACATCACCAATAGATGGTTTTAAATAGTGAGAAATGGCGCTTTTCCACTAGCACCTACTCAACTCTACTCGGCTCGCCTCGGTTCCGGACGTTTTCCATTACAATTGATAGGCCTGCTAATGGCAGCAGGCATTCTCCTCATTCAGAAAACGGCTTTATCATATCGCTATTTATATCGCTAACCCTCTTTCACATGTCCACAATTCATAAAAGCACACTGCAGCACAAAAATACCACCACCTTTTGTCAGATGGTAAATTTTCAGGAAAGACTCTCTGTGGGTTCTCTACAATTTCTGCAATAAATTTTGATGAATGAAATCTGGTACCATTTTTGGAAAAATAAATTGTTTTTTTCCCCCTCTGGTTATGCCACCAGTCAACAACACAAAGCCTCAATGGTAGTGGAAATCTTCTGAAACGACCATAATTTTACAATCATCATTTCCATGTCCGCTGTTCTGTCTTCATTATAAATATTGGGCTGTTTAACAATAAGAGTAATAGTTAAGTTACTCATAAATATTTGGAACCAATTATTCTTAGTATTTTAATCTGCACTTTTGCAAATGCACACATTATCATGGACTGGTCTCTGTTGAGAATGAGACCCTGTGTCTCAAAGAGATTAGCTGTGTAAGTGAGGGTTAAATAAAAATTGAAAAAAAAAAAGAAAAAAAAAAAAAGATAATTTTATAGCATTTACCCCCATCGACTCTCTGTTTAGCACATGTTCAGCACTCCCCTCAATGACCAAATGATTATAATAAACTCTCTCTTTCTGCCTCACAGCAGTCAGTGGCCTTGGTTGGGCTTTCTCTCTTGTAATACATTAATGTATCAGTTCATGTGTTCTGTGTTCCGCTCTAACGATACAGTGTAACTATTCATACAAAGCCTTGAGAGGAGGCCTATCCAAGACCTTTTGCTGCTGTGAGGAAGAGAAAATGTGCAGTACCACATAGACTTAAACCTCTTGAATGTGCCCACAGGTCTTCACACACCATGCTGTGTTAAACTCATCATCACAGTTTTTGCATTGCGTGTTTTTTTTTTTTTTTTTTTTTTTTTTTTTAAATTAAATTGCTCAAAACTGAGCTGGCAAGGCCTTTGTTACCAATTTGTTTTTTCCACTTTGGCTGGGGCTGCATGTGCACTAAATAATTAATTTCTTTTTTTGACAGCACTTTTATAATATCTGGAGCTCAGATGCCAAAATTGTATTTTTCTTCACCTTATTCTCATGTCCATCTTGCTTGTCATGACAGGAGCACATAGATAGGTGTAGTTTCCTCGGCTGTTAAATATGGGCCACCTCATTAGCATGTTGAATTTGATTGGTGCAGTACTGGTGCACTAATTATGGCCACCTTAACTTTATGAATGAGCTCAGGTAACCATACCAGAGATGTCGCTGGTGTAATGCCTTTGTTGCTGGGTTCTTATCAGTCTAGACCAGGGGTGTCAAACTCGTGCCATGGAGGGCCGAGAGGCTGCAGGTTTTCATTCCAACCAACAACTCCACCAGGTGATTTCACTGATTAGTCCCGCCTCTCTGTTTGGAGGTAGGGTGATCAGTGAAATCACCTGGTGGAGTTGTTGGTTGGAATGAAAACCTGCAGCCTCTCGGCCCTCCATGGCACGAGTTTGACACCCCTGGTCTAGACCAATGTGTTTTGCTGTGATTTTGTCCTTTAAGGCAAATTCATAGGGATTTTTGTTTTGCTGTCAGTTGGTGTGACACTTGTGTAAATGAGGATACATTCTCAATGGTCTTTAGAGGGAAAATAAAGGTTGAATGAATGAATGTCTGTTGTATGAATGTTGTAAGAATGTATGATAAACATTGACTTTAAGTCATAGTTTGCCTTCCTTTGTATTTACCTCCACTTCACTATAGGAAGGGGGTTTGTTTGATTTTGGTCTGTTTCATCAAAAGTGCATGGATTTGTGAATGTAATGTATGTGCACATACGTATGACAGTGAATGTGTGGTTACAAAATGCAAAGTGTGAGCCTGGTGTGGGTGCACAGTGAGAGCTGAATCCATGTGAACAGATTAGCATTTGGCTAATGTGTGGAGTCTTATTGGATTCACACTGAGGCTGTTTCCCCTCTATCCCCTCATGTCTGGTCACGTCCTGAAGCAGCTCCTTTTCCTCTAACTCAGACATCCCTGGCGATTTTGGCAGAATGAGAATTGACATCTTGGATTTTTCTCAGAATCCAGAGATTTATCTGCAGTGAGAAGGACGGAAGCTTTGAGCAGCGCTCCAGATAAAAGCCGTGTTGATAGGGGGGCTGCCTGGCTCTGAATATTTAAACCTGCTGTCTAGGACTCGGTATGCACAGCATCCTGCCATGTTGCCACTAAGTGGGAGGAAAGTATTCAATGCCCAGAGAACTTCATTCACAAGTTGCCATAATTATTGAGTCTACTGATTGATTACATATTTATGTAATCTAATATTTTTGGTGAATTGGTTACATTACATTCATTCTTTAATAAGTTTTTTCTAACCATGCACATTGATTTGAAAAAGAGGAATTTTTGTCAAGAGGAATTTAAGTCAGTAGCTTTCAATGTGGCTGAGTTTGAAAAATGAGAACAACTTTCCTCAACACTAAATGAATCTTTTAAACAATTAACTTTAAAGTGACTTTAAAAAAAAAATTTGATTCCACACAAGCATGCATAAATTTGTACTATCTTGGACTCCAGTATATAGTCTTTGGTGACTTGCCTGTCAGCCTAGAGCCACTGATGCCCTGCCAGAGACAATTTGCAATGCCTTTGACCAAATTCTCACTGTCTGTATTTTAGTGCTGGCTTTAATATAGTTAACATAGTCACTTCATCAAAGACTGTTTTGGGCTCATAAAAGCCTTGTCTATACTGGCCATGGTCTCCACTGTCAAAGTTTTGTTTTAAAAGCAGTTTAACATGAAATGTGGCGTTAGCACTTTGAGTTGGCATGGCTCATTTGCAAATACGCCAATTTTCTTCATTATTGAGACTTTATACTTAAGTCTTTGCTGCAAGGTATGACAATGATAACAAACACAATATCTGTGGAATAAGTATTGGGCAATAATTCAGGATCTTTTTCTTTTAAAACAGAGCAAAAGAGAGCGTGTGTGTGTGAAGCATGTGCAAATGATATGTCAATATGTGCTAATGCCACATTTGGTGTTAAAGTGCGTTTTCAACTAAAACTTTGAGAATGGAGAGCGTAGCCAGTGTGGAGAAAGGTCTATCATGGTACAACAGTCAAGACTGTTCCAAAACAGTCTGTTTTGGTTCCACTGTGCACTGTCGGTACAGCTAATGTTACAATAAACAACGCTAGTTAACGTCAGTGCACAGGACTAGCTGATGTTACAGTGCCCTTGACAGTTGCAGGCTGACAGCGATATAAACAAATTGAGAAATAACTTACCACTCAGACACATCAACAGTCTCTGAGTTTGAGGCAAAGCAGGCTGCTCTTCAGAACAAGAGTGTGAGTGAGGCTCAGACATGCAGGGCTGGATTTCTCCTGTTGCCTCTTGCCATTGCAGGATGAGCACCGACGTTAGGAGCTACTTTCCGTGGGGGAGGGATTCAGGGGAGTCAGGGTATCTCTGGGAGGCAAATTTGCATATTCACAGAGTCTTGCATACTCAATGAGCATTAGGAAGTAGAGATGCTTTCAAGCCATTTTCAGTAGTTTATTAAACTTTTTTTTGCGTAATAACAAATAAAACAATTACCTAATAACCACCACGTTTTCTAGGACCTTCTAGAGTACATGTAGAGGGGTCTTTAAAGCAGCTGAATATGAGCTATCTGCAGCCTGAAGGCAAAATATCTTCACTGGTCTTCAAAAAAAAGACTTTGGTCAGACCCTAGGTGTGGCAATCAACATGCCACACGTTTGTGATCATCTTTAGCTTTGACTAGATTCATTATCCAGAATGTGGAACACTCCAATTTTTCTTACTTGTGTATGACTTTAACTGGGTATTTGAGTATGTGTGTGTGTGTGTGTGTGTGTGTGTGTGAGCGTGTGTGTGTGTGTGTATGTATATGTATATATATATGTGTGTGTGTGTGTGTGTGTGTAAAGGGTATGGCGATAAAAAGGGAACAAAAGTAAACACAATCTGTTGCAATACATAATTTTGGCCGTGGATAGCGTACAGAATCTTGCTATCAACAGCCACCAGTAATCTTGGCTGTCCTAGTTACTGTATATCCATATTCAGTTTGGACTGCCAGGGTCATGCTGTTTCTAAAACTCATTGGGGAACTGGTGTTAAAATGTGAAAATGTTCTGCTGGGATGTCATATCTCTTTAATAGGGCTTTTGCCAACTATCAGCTGCCAAAACAGCTTTGAGGTGCTTGCTGTCTGTATTCTATTAGAGGGATGCACTACCATTGAGACAGGACTTCAAGAGTTAAGAACTGTAAAATCCCTTTCTGTTGAGCTTGTGGCAGTCTCTGCTTACTGAAATGGCCTGTTTACTGCCGAAATTGAAATTTTGAGGTATTTAATCCAGAGTTGTCCTCCCGTTTTCCCCGTGCACATCAAACCAATTTCCACACATAATGGCTCAAGCGTCACTGCCCCTTTCGTACCTTTCCACACAGAGTTCTCATCAACAAATCTGCTCCCGGTTGGCGCTCAACCGTGAGTCAAGAGTACTCAGAGTCACAAAACCTTGCTGTTTATCACTCTATTACCATCAACCTTTGTTTTTTTATCAGTAAGTGAAAAAAACAAAGTTGGAATCAATAGCATGATGGAGACAAAGAATGATAATTACAGAATAGATACAGAATAATAATATAAATATGCATCTATCTGTGATACATTTTATCTTAATTTAATAATAAGCAGGTGTACATCAGTTTCATGTATATCTAAATATTTGATATCTATTTTTTTTAATATTGAGATCATTGTCTGTTGCTACCTTCATGTAGCTATCATCATTGTTCATTCATTCATGCTACCTCCATGCTACCTTCATGCTCTTCTCTATCTGTCTATCTATCTATCTATCTATCTATCTATCTATCTATCTATCTATCTATCTATCAATGCATTCCAACATTAACAGAGGTTACAAAGTGTGCGCTGTGTGTCACACTGACTTTCATGAAGTTTATATATTTCAATGATTTGATGATTCAGTGTGGAGGATTGTTGTGGAGGTGCAGTGGAGAGCGTGCAGGCTTGGGAATTGGCACCAGATCTCCTCACCCTTCAACTCCCTGCAGGGCTCCGTGCTGTCCTCTGCTTGGCTGCTGGTGGAAATGGCAGCAGCCTCTCCTGCTCCCTGTCCTTCCCGTCCCTGGCTGGCTGGCTGGCTGCCTGCTCTGCCTGCCTGGCTCCCTCAGCCTCGCCCAGCAAAATGCTGCTAGTGCCTCGGTCCTCCATGGAAGGGTTGAGGAGCATTTGGAATTTGTCTATACTGTCATGGCTGGTCTACCTTTCCCTTCAGTCCCACTGCCTCTGTCCTTTCACAACCTTTTTAATGCAAGAAATCTGACAATAATGACAATGTTATATTACATTTCTTGTTACTTGTTTTTTCTATTTTTAAGTGTTCTGGTAATTGTTTGCTAATTTGCTTTTGAAGGAAATCAAGTTAATTTGCTCAGGTTTAAAAGAGTTACTAAAAACTAAATTAAGTCACTACTATAAGCACACAGTTGTTGTTTTTTTTGTATACAGTACAAATAAAAGAAAGAAAAAAGAAAAGTAACAGTGATTTCGTTGAGTAGAGTTGAGTTGAGTTTATTTAATATTCATGCTCACAGTTAACAACTGAAAAGAAGCAGAATTTACATAAAAAAAACTACCTAGCAATAGGATATAAGACCATAAAAAATACACAAATACACAGCTATTTATACAATCTATACTCATACACATACCTAAAAATAGTACAATTGCATACGGTCATACATACATTTTACAAAGACAGACATACAGCAACAAACTATGGACTGGAATGTCACAGACACCTCAGGGACTTCAGCTATCTGTCTTTAGTTCCTTTCCTTTCTGTATTGTGTTGTACAGCCTGACTGCTGTGGGCAGGGCTGCTGCCTTCAGTCTGTTTGTTCTGCACTGGAACTGTGTGAAGTTGTTGCTGTTCCGCAGCAGTCTGTTTGTGTTATCTGCTCTCGTCTGTGGGAGCAGATCATGGAGTGGATGTTGAGTATGTGTCATGTCTTTAACCAACTGACTGGCTGCCTGTTCCCTCCTGCTCTGAAGTGATGGGAGCTGTGGTGGTGGGGTACGACCTCTGGAGATGATCTTAAGGGCCCCTTTTCATTGTCAGGGTCTCCAAGGCAAAACATTTCAGACTGGGGGCTAAGGTCTATAGGGGTCAAAAACATAAAAAGGTTAGAAAATCCCTGGTCTACATTAAAATTAAAGGAATAGGTCACACAAAATATGAAAATTTGATACCAAAAAGGAAGGGAAGTTAGGGATTCCCTTTTATGAACTCTAAGATCACATACTCCAATCACATACTTCAATTCAACACCAACTTGTGCACATTTCGCATTGCACAGACATCTGGATCACAAGGAGTGCTACACATTCGTCCTAGCTAACAGGGCTAGCATTGTTGAAAATAATGCACAAGAGAAAGCTGGGTGATTGTTCTTTAAAAAAGGGGATTTAGAGCCTACTTGATAAGGAACATATAATTCAACTTTTGACTACATCAGTGACTACGTTTACAGGCACACAAGAAACCAGTTTACTGTCAGTAACCAGGCCATGGCAGGAAATCAGGTAACATGTTTACACGTGCTTCTTACTCAGATTACTCAGAAAAGCCCAGTATACATGCATCATAGAGTTTCCTCCCCATGGCTCACATTAGTCTCCTGTGCTGACAGCGGTGCTGTAGCCAACTCATGGCTGGAAGAGAGCACCAGACAGATGTGTTTTTTGTTTTCTTGTATTATGAAGCATTCTTCAAGGACCATTGCTGTTTTTCCATACACATGTGCTGGCCTGGTTCTACTCAATTTGACTCGGCGTGTCAGTGCAGTGTGGCTGGGATTTGCATTTCCATTACAACAGGGCTGCAAAAGCTGTGTCTTTAACTAAAGGCAAAGCCCCGCTGGTAACTTGTTACCAGCGGGGCTTGATAGTGACTCCTACTTTCTGCTGTTGCACTGCCACTGTATCAGCATGCAGCTGCACTGCGGCCCCATATTCTACCTATGCTGTGATACAGAGGCAATGCCACGGCAGAAAGTAGTTCTGGTATTTTGGAAGCCCAGTCATGTTGTTTTCAGGTCTGTATCAACTTCATTCATTTTGGAGCAGCACACTGTGGTGTGGGGCGGCGTGGCTCAGGAGGTAGAGCGCCCATCTGGTAATTGGAGTGTTCCTGGTTCAATCCCCAGCTCCTCCAGAATTTGCTGAAGTGTCCTTGAGCAAGATACTGAACCCCTCACCGCTCCTGATGGACAGCTAGGCACTTTGCATGGTAGTCTCTGCCATCAGTGCGTGAATGGGTGAATGTGAGGCAAAGCTTTGAGTGGTCAGTAGACTAGAAGAGTGCCGTAGAAATGCCATTTATACTTTTGCGATACTTCTTGTGATACACAATTTTAAAATGTAATCCAATCCAATATATCAGATTTGAACTAGTTAGCATCAGACAAATTACTCATGATTGTGACACCTGGCTGGGGCACCAACATGTTAAATAAGGCATAAAACCCATTGAAAACAATGACCACTGCAGCAGCAAATCAGGATTTCTCCCTTTCTGGTATACTGCATAAGTCATACGCATTTATGTCATCCTAAAATGATGGTGAACTCTACTCTGAAAATGAAAAGGTTGATAACTGAGATTAGGTGATTTTATCCTCCAGCACTTCCCTGCGTGTGTGATTCTGTGTGCTCTGATGTTCAGCTCAGTGTGTCAGCGATACACTGAAGACTGTGATGAGGGACGGACACAAACAAGGAGAAAGGAAGATGGGGCTGGTGTTTTTTTCAGCCTGTTAATGGAAAGGAGGCAATGCTGTGACAATAACCAAAGGAGACAAATGGGGGTTAAATGTAGAGAATCATCCGCACACAGGAGGAGAGTGTGTGTGAATGGTTGCCAGGCAACAGAATTAGCCAGCAACCAGCTTCCCTTACAGTCAGAGGAGGAGATTGCCTTCTGCTGTGTGTCACCTGTCAGCGAGTGTGTGTGTGTGTGTGTTCTACCATCTCTACCATGATGAGAGCCACTTTGAGTTTCAGACTTTCATAGTGAAGACATTTTGGTTGTTCCTCCCTTCTTCAAGGAGAGAGAATACAGGATTTGGGTTAGGGACTCAGATTAGAATTAGGATTGGGTTCTTTGGATGTTTGGGTTCACAGAGTTCATTGTTGTGTCTCTTTAACTGTAATGTTTAGGTACATCATCATTAATCCTTTAAAACCTGAGCAGATTCACTTCAAAATAAGATGCAAGAAAATTACTAGACAAGTGGTGAAAAAAATTACTTGAAAATGACGAGGAATGAGCAAAACATTTGCTGAAAATAAATATGACCACAAAATTGTCAAAAACAAAAAACATCAACAAAGAAAAAAACAACAGCATTAATGAAACACATTAATGAAATATTTGCAAAAATGTAGTGATATAGGCCCTACTATATAAAATTAAATTAGAAGAAATTTACCACAATATCAGCCCAAATATTTGGAAAAAAATAAAAATAAAAAAATGGCCAAAAAGTTCACTTAAAAAATTTTAATAAAAACAAATTCATTCGCCAGTGTTTTCCTATTTTGGCTTTTCTCTTAGGTACGATATCTTTTATGGAGTGGTCGAGAGCACTCCAAAGAAGAAAAAAATTCTCATTGTAACAGATCACAAATTGGTTGTCCAACAAAAAGTATACACACATTTTAAATTTGAAGGCCAGAAAAAAAGCATTAAATGAATTTAAGTGAATAAATACATTTAGATTTTTTTATGACTTAGAATCAATATAGACAGTTATTTTCAGAATGTTAGCTGGGCGGAAGTCCACCTCAATGGCAGGAGGCTAACAGTTAGCATTTGGAGCATGCAGCCAGTATCCAGCACTCAGTAACAATGAGAGGAAGATAGAGCCACTACTGTCCCATAGAACAGCTAGATTTAAAAGATTTAAAAAATGGGTGAACTATTCCTTTAAAGGCTTAACCCACATTCCAAATGTGAACGCAAGTGTGTACCACAGAGTTGTTTTTTTTTCTGTTTTCTCATGGAGCTAATACTTGGACCAACATGAATATAAAGTGTTAGCATTTTTTATGTATGGACTTGCTGTGAAGTAACCAATAGAAATACATTGTTTTAAATACGTAAAAGTAATTTGTTATGCAAATAGAATTAGACAATAAAAATGTTGAATTTATTTGTGTTAATTATTAAATAGGTGTGTGTTATGACCAAGAGGAAAAGTCATTTTTTATTTCTTTGTGACATTGTGGAAACACCTTTTAGACAGATAGATTAGATAGATGCCCAAGCTCCTATACAGCAGCTTTTGAATGGATTTACAACAGGACATGTCGCTCTGTGACAGCCACTTCACATTTCCCCTCTGGGCACACAACGATAAAGCAATGGCACGCTCTGGTCATTGCTGTCTTCATCTAGTCATATAGTTATGGCTGAGTTGTTGTATGTTGATTCCTTTTCCAGGCATAACCAGCGTTCGCTCCAACTTCCATTGTTTTAGATGAGGATCAGTTAAAATTCATTCTTTGTCATTTCATGGCTGATTGAGAGCCCATGAAAGCAAGGAAAAGCCCTTTTAATCAAAATAAACAAAAAAACATCAAGTTCAGAGGTCTGGGGGAGCATGGAAATGTAAAATGTATGGATGAAGCAAAGCCTGTGCTTTGCAGGGATTAATACAGTCAGAATAGCAGGGCAAGTGTTAGGATCATTTACATGCAGTCTCTGGTGCCTGATATCACATTAGTCAGTCACTACTGCTGCTGGAGTCTCAGTGCATTTCCACCATTGGAGATTTTTTTGTACCGTGTTTGGCAAAGAACAAAAATCAGTGTCTCAGTTCTCTGCCTTATGCCCTGCTCTCCACTGAGCCACTGCAGCAGGAGCATCCGTCAGGGCAAAATAAGTGATCAATCCTGTCAATTATTCTGCAATTACGCCCCTTCAACTGGTCAGGATGAATTGGACTTAACATTCCTATGTGTGCTGCTGCCAGCCGGCTAATCCAGCCCACTGTGGGTTAATACCTAACCCCAAAAACTGGCTTTGTGACTCTTTGGAAAACCTGTTTAAACCGTCATGTTAACACACAGATGACACAGACGAGGCTGTTGTTATTCTTTTCTGTCTTGCCCCTAGATAGTGATTGTTTGTTCTCTGTCAAAGCCCATGCCTTTTTCTTCCAAGTCTTTTCCCCCTTTTTCCTTCATGCCTCCCCTTACAGGAAGACATCACCCTGGTATGCGGTTACGCTATTAAAGGACCATACCAGTGATTTTGAATGTTTAGCCCCTTTACTACAATTTCCTCACATGTAACACTGAACCATTTTACAAAGCACGCAGGGGTACTAAAGATTTCACAGCATATAACTGAAATCCCTCCATTTTCAAATTTGAATTTTTGGTTGAAACAGCCACCTTATAATGTTCTGCCTCTGCCTCTAACAAAGACATTCATAAACCACAGAACTGATAATTGGCTGTGGAAAACAAAGGGTGCACCGGTTTCAAGTCATCAAAACACAACAGTGCCGCTGCATTTAGGAAAACTAATGTGGGCGATTGTATTAGGTTGAGGGAATACTGGTGTGAAGAAAGTTTTAAATCTTTGAAAGTTCATTTTCATATTATAGTGGAATCAATGGAAACCAACAGCTGGATAAAAGGGAGGGAAGAATGATACTGATGTTCTAAAAAATGACTGTTTTCTTTGGGAAAAGATGAGCAAAAACATTAAGTTTATACATTTTGTCAATACTAGGCTAAACATGCAAAATCACCGGTATGGTCCTTTAAACATCAGCAATTAGTGATGCTCAGTGCATTCTGGGAGTTATTCTGTGATGAAATGTTGTAATTTATGATTTTTGGTATGTTTACCCAAAAAATAAATGTCTTGTGGCTGTATTGTATCTCTCTCTTCCACGATGGATAACAGAGGTGATTACTGAATTTAGAGAGATGCCCTTGCTCTTCACGTCTGAGGGTTGGACATTTACTGTTGATGTTTTAGATTGGTGAAACATTTCATTCTATCAGCCTCCATTTTAGCAGTACCTTGATATTGATATTACATTATGTTATCTACACTTAGCCAGTTCTTCACAGGAATGAGAAAAATATACCATGAAGCATAAAACTGGACCAAAAATACAAGATTCATAGTCAATTTACAAGTGGTACTGCAAAATTGTACTTTGGTAGAGTGTTGGGTTCTATAGTTCCCTGGGCGTTATGAGTCCACATGGTGGTGAAATGTTCTCATTAGTTGCTCTGTGTTCCCCTGGACTGCTAATCCACAATACTTGTGTTTTATCTGTACTGTGTTTTAACTGTAGCGAAACAGCTACCAAAACAGAACTATTACCACTTTTTAAAGAATTTAAACAACTCATGTCTTGTTATTGTCAGATTTGAATTGGAAAGTAGTTCAGTTCAGTTGCTTTTATTGTCCCAGAAGGGAAACTTGGCTTGCAGACAGGTTAAAAAAAAAAAAAAGGCAAATATCAAGACGTAATCACATATAAAACAAGACAGACAACTCCCAGTCAACAGTCAAGTCTGGCTGAAATGGTACCACTAGGAACAGATTAAAGCTGTGATTCAGTATTGCGCAAATTAAGCAGGGTTATTGCTCTGGGGACAAAGGAGTTTCTGGTACTGTTATACTTACAAAATAGTATAACTGGACCAGAAACGCCTTTGTCACTTAAGGGAGTAAAATCATGCAGAGAGAGAAATGAGTCCATTGTCCAGGCAAAAATTAAGGTTTAGTGGTTTATTTCCATTGGCAATCAAAAGCAATGGCCTCTGCTACCTCTCTTTCTCGCTCACCCTGGTGAAAAACCATGACCCTTCTCAGTGCCTAGCTCACCTGTCCCAGATTGCCTGTATATACAGTACAGGCCAAAAGTTTGGACACACCTTCTCATTCAATGCGTTTTCTTTATTTTCATGACTATTTACATTGTAGATTCTAACTGAAGGAACCAAGACTATGAATGAACACATGTGGAGTTATGTACTTAACAAAAAGAGGTGAAATAACTGAAAACATGTTTTATATTCTAGTTTCTTCAAAATAGCCACCCTTTGCTCTGATTACTGCTTTGCACACTCTTGGCATTCTCTCCATGAGCTTCAAGAAGTGGTCACCTGAAATGGTTTTCCAACAGTCTTGAAGGAGTTCCAGAGGTGTTTAGCACTTGTTGGCCCCTTTGCCTTCACTCTGCGGTCCAGCTCACCCCAAACCATCTGGATTGGGTTCAGGTCCGGTGACTGTGGAGGCCAGGTCATCTGCCGCAGCACTCCATCACTCTCCTTCTTGGTCAAATAGCCCTTACACAGCCTGGAGGTGTGTTTGGGGTCATTGTCCTGTTGAAAAATAAATGATCGTCCAACTAAACGCAAACCGGATGGGATGGCATGTCGCTGCAGGATGCTGTGGTAGCCATGCTGGTTCAGTGTGCCTTCAATTTTGAATAAATCCCCAACAGTGTCACCAGCAAAACACCCCCACACCATCACACCTCCTCCTCCATGCTTCACAGTGGGAACCAGGCATGTGGAATCCACCCGTTCACCTTTTCTGCGTCTCACAAAGACACGGCGGTTGGAACCAAAGATCTCAAATTTGGACTCATCAGACCAAAGCACAGATTTCCACTGGTCTAATGTCCATTCCTTGTGTTTCTTGGCCCAAACAAATCTCTTCTGCTTGTTGCCTCTCCTTCTTCTTTAGTTAGCTGATTGGTTCTTGCCATAACATGAATTTTAACAGTTGTCCAATAGGGCTGTCGGCTGTGTAGTAACCTGACTTCTGCACAACACAACTGATGGTCCCAACCCCATTGATAAAGCAAGAAATTCCACTAATTAACCCTGATAAGGCACACCTGTGAAGTGAAAACCATTTCAGGTGACTACCTCTTGAAGCTCATGGAGAGAATGCCAAGAGTGTGCAAAGCAGTAATCAGAGCAAAGGGTGGCTATTTTGAAGAAACTAGAATATAAAACATGTTTTCAGTTATTTCACCTTTTTTTGTTAAGTACATAACTCCACATGTGTTCATTCATAGTTTTGATTCCTTCAGCTAGAATCTACAATGTAAATAGTCATGAAAATAAAGAAAACGCATTGAATGAGAAGGTGTGTCCAAACTTTTGGCCTGTACTGTAAATTAACCTGGCGTGCCCCAGTTACCTACAACCTCCAAAATAAAAGCATAAACAAATAATCTATATTAGAATAATGCTAATGGCCTAATGAAATTACTTAATGGGTATACTTAAATCAAAACAGAAACAAACTAAATTAAACGAATAAATGTTTAAACAATATTACAAAAAATAAATTACAAAAATAAATAGCTCCAACAAAGTGTTTTAGTGTGGATTTTCTTTGGGTTTTTTGATGCTTTATTTTTCCTTGAACAGTCATTGCTGTCTTTATTATTCTCTGCTTCCTGCTTTGACTAGATTTCTTTCTTTCTCTGTTTCTGTCTCAGGTGGAGGGATGGCCCTGCCCTTGCTTCTCTTAATCGTCTCAGTGCTCCCGTCACTCAGTGCGGCTCTGCATAACACATCTGCTGGTAATGACTGGCTTTTCTTCTACTCAGGGCTTTGTCTTTGACACACTGTCTCCAGTTGTCTGTTCACAAAGATAGTGCCTCCACCAGTACCATGGCTGCTCTGTGGGTGTGCTGGGCTGGTGTGATTATGTGTGTGTGGGTATGTGTTTGTGACTGAGTGATGGTGTGTGTGTGTGTGTGTGTGTGTGTACATCGATACATGGGTTTACAAGGGTTTCATTACCAAACACTACACATCCATTTGGATGAAAAAACTGTTGTTTGATGTTCGTTGATCAATATTCCTCTGAAATGCTGCTATTTTTTTAAATTGCACAGCTCAAAATAGCTAACAGTCTCTGCAGTATTCAATTGTGAGGTGTTTTTTTTATCCCAGTGATAATTTAGTCAGACTAGTTGTCACAGTTTTTGGTTTGGAACGACACACTTCATACTGCAAATAGCCAGCAAGCATTTGATTGAGCACAAACACAAATGCTCCATACTTAAATGTAATAATAACTACAATATGGATTTAACCCTCTGAACAAAAATCAGTTTATTTTGAATTGTTTTTATAGTAATTTTATGATTTAGCATTATAATTTTTGTTCTGAAATTTTTGGAATTTTTTGGCAAATATTTGAGTAATTTTCTTTCTTTCTTTCTTTCTTTCTTTCTTTCTTTCTTTCTTTCTTTCTTTCTGTTTTTGGCTCCTTTGCAAATCACCTTGTTTTTGAAAGATCACATGAAATTGCTAAAGTCTAAAATTTCCCTGCCATGTGGCCTTTGTCACCCATACCTCTTTCTTCATTCAAATTTCACCAGTTTCTCTCAGCTGTCAACTATCAAAAATAATACTATGAAATGGCTTTGCAAACTGTTTTGGACTAATATCAGAGGGATACTTGATCCTGATTTCCCTGAGCGATGCAGGCAATTATGCCAACCATTGCAACTCTCATTTTGGTGCTCTGCATATGTGGGTATTCAACATCGGTGCCATCCATTACATCAACTTTTGCTCAGTGTCAAAACCACAGAACTTGAATGGAGTAGAATGGTTTTCAAATCAACACACCAGGAGTTTGGAATAGAGTGCAGATCAGGCTGCATGTTTTTGTCCAAACCCAACCCGAGCCAGGGATCCTAGTAACCGAGCCTGACCTGAACCCAACAAGCATTCTTTTTTTGAGTCCGAACCGATCTGAGCCCTTGTCCTCCATCGCTCGGTTACATTTACCGCCTGAAATAGCCTATGTCTTGCCTTCAACATTGTCACGTAAACTCGTCGGGACCCGCCAGGACCCGTCGGGACCCGTTAGGCTCAGGTTGGGTATCTATTCTCTAGTTTGGCAGGATGTTATGCCCCTGAAAAAGGAGAGAAATAATCACAAGAGTAGTGATGAGGTGTTTACTCAATGAGGGCGTTTACTCGATAATAATAATAATAATAATAATAATAATAATAATAATAATAATGGGAATTTTATTTATAGAGCACTTTTCAAGCATAAGCACAAAGTGCTTTCCACATTTAAAGAGACATTTAAAAGTTCTTTAATGTAACCAGGAGCCAGACCATGGATGACCTTGCAGGTAATTCATGAAATTTTAAAATGTATTCTAAACACAATGGGCAACCAGTGCAGTGACGCTAAAATTGGAGCAATATGACAGGACCTCCTAGATTAAGTTAATAATCTAGCTGCTGAGTTCTGGATAACCTGTAGTTGTGAGACTGAGTGGGAGTTTAAACACATAAAAAAACAGTTACAGTACGACCTTCTCTGTGTCTTTAAAACTGAGAATGCGTCTTATCGTGGAGATGTTTCTTAATTGATAAAAGCAAGTTTGATGATTTCTAGAATGCTGCTCTAAGGATAAGTGGCAGTCAGAAGTTACTCTGAGTTTTTTTTTTTTTTTTGCCTTGGACTTAATTTTTTCAGAAAGTGAACCAAGGGAAGACTGTATCTGTAATTTGTGATGTTCTGGACTAAAGATCAAAACCTTGGTTTTATTGCTGCTGAACTGTAGAAAATTAGCTGCCATCCAGTCCTTGACACTGTATAAACATGAGTGCTGTATGGTTAGATTGTTCAATTCATGTGGTTTAAAAGAGAGGTATATGTCATCGGCATAACAGTGAAATGAGATGTTGCGTCCAAGAGGTAACATGTACAGTGAGAATAAGACTAGTCTCAGAACAGGTCCTTGGGGCAGTCCACAGGTGATGCTAATTGCTGATGATTTAAAATCCTGAATAGAGACGAAAATTTTCCTGTTTTTCAGGTAAGAGGAGAACCACTCCAGTGCAACTCCAGTGATTCCTACTCACTCCCTCAGTCTTTCAATAAGAATTTTGTGATCTATGGTGTTGAAGGCTGCACTTTAGTCCAGCAGCACTAGGACAGAGCAGTATCCGAAGTCTGTAGCCCATATAATAATAATAATAATAATAATAAATCATTTGTGACATGGAGGAGAGCTGTTTCCGTGATGTGTAGTTTCGGAAACCACTCTAGAATTTTTCAAAGATGCTGTTATTCTTTAGAGCCTCTATAAGTTGTGCCAAAAATTCTTTCTCTAATATTTTTGAAATAAAAGATTTCTGAAGACAGTTTAGAAATTGGCCGAAATGTGTGCATATTCAAAAATATGTCTGTGCAAATTGGTCGAAAGTTTTGAACGTTGGCCGGATCCAGCCCAGGCCCTTTAAGAAGCGGCTGAACACACGCCATCTTAAAGAGGTCAGGCAAGCATCCAGAGGAGGGAGAACTGTGTATAATATTGAGCAGATGAGGTGCGATGGAGCCCATTGTGTCTTTCAGTAGTTTGGTAAGTAGGGGGTCAAGTGGGCATGATGACATGCCCATATGTGACACAGTGTTGAGGAGGTCTGGTAGTGATATGGGGGTCTTGTTAATAAAGAAAGTTGGGAACTTTTCACACTCTGCTGGAGACGAGGCAGTTTAAGTTTTTTGTGGGAGATTGACGAGGTTATTGCTGGTGTTGAATAAAGTGTGAGGATTGTGCTGATTAGCAGAGATTAACTGTGAAAAAGTGTTGGTGGATAGGGGTAGTTTTTGAAAAGCATTCATGAGGTCAGCTGTGTCTGAACAGTACAGTGTATTCAGAAAGTTTTTAGACCCCCTTCACTTTTTTCACTTTTGTTATGTTCATCCTGATGCTACAATCATTTAAATTCATTTTTTCTCTCATTAATCTACACTCAGTACCTGATACTGACAAAGTGAAAACAGAATTGTAGAAATGTTTTTAAATTTATTAAGAAGAAAAAACTGAAATATCACATTGACATTAAGTATTCGGACTCTTTGCAGCAACACTTGAAATTTAGCTCAGGTACCTCCCATTTCTCTTGATGGTTGCTGAGATGTTTCTACACCTTGATTAGAGTCCACCTGTGGTAAATTAAATTGATTGGACCTGATTTGGAATGGCACACACCTCTCTGTAGATGGTTTTGGCTGATAGTGACCTTACATTAAACAAGACCCATTTAACAAGTTGAACATTAGACTCTAGACTGGCTGGTTTTATGTCTTAGATTGTGTAAGTTAGCACTGTTGATTCTTAGCTTACGGGGTCTTGTCCTAATCAGTGCTGATCTTCTTCGGGGCTACAAATAGGGCTTGGGGTTATAATACTGTGTGGGGCAGAGTAGATGAGGTGGGACAACAGATTCTTTGTTGGTTCTGGGGAGTCTGGAATAGTGCTAGAAGGGCCAGGTTTCACTGCATATTTGTAAGTATGGTTTGCCAAAGCCACTGGGATGAAAACTATCGGGATAGTTTTCATCCCAGTGGATCCCTATAGAGGGAGGGGCGATTCCAGAAAAGATTAAAGTGATCAATAAATATGAAATTGTACATTTCGCAGGCTGACTGAAGCCAGCTGTGGAGACTCAAAATCCGACTAAACTGTTCAGTGCCTTTTCTCAGGGGATCGGGCCAGAGATTGACACTTGTTTACCGCATTCTTGCATTAGGCTAAAAAGGTGATTCATATCTTTAAGCAGCTTGGTTGTTTGGTCACAGATATTATTTACTCCTACGTTTTGCGCAAAGCAGTGGTTATTCGTGATGTTTTGGATCTTTGCTATGATGTCCATGACTTTAGCCTCAGGGAAAGACAGAATCTTGGCTATTTTGAGGCACGTCGATTCCGTGGGGAAACGGTGGAGGGACGGTACGTTTTTACAGCTCCATGGGCAGGATGAGCCTTGTGTCTGTGTAGCTTGGCTCGAACCAGCGCTGAAGTTTTTGCATCCTTACGTGGTGAGCCTTAGACACATTCCACAGGTTGCAGGTGACCAGACAATGGCGAAAAATCCTGTTCATTCAGGATGTCAAATCTGTTACTTAGCTGGATATCATGGGGCGGAGGGGACCGGGAGAAGGACCTCTTATGCTTAGGATGGACCACTCTGGTCCACTGCTCTTGCGGGTACGGAGTAGAACTGATGAGTGCCTTTGGCCTTGCTCCTAGCTGGATCCAGGAATCATTGGGCAGGGTTGGGGGAGTGCACGGAACAGTCGAGTCCACCTCCATGGCGGCTGCTGCTGCTGCAGGTCCAACATATACGATACGAGGGTGTCCAAGTGCCCCTCAGCCTTCTGGAACTGATACAGGGTGGATATTCTTCCTTCCAGCTCCTCGCAGTCAGAAGGGCTGAGTGGAGGTATGTCTGGTTGCAACTGACATGAGGGCTCCCGTCCACAGCCCACAGCATTGAGATAGCACACACCGACACCGACAGCTGTTGGACAAGTGTCAGATGAATGAAACTTCTGGTCTGGCGGTACTGGTCTTCGTTCCTCAGCAAAAGGAATGAAGCTCCCTTGAACTGTCCGTATAGTAGAGAGAATCTGTTGTCCAAGTTGTAGTGAGCTGGTGGCAGCACTCAACAAAGGTTAATTTCAGCAATATAAGTAAATACAGATCACAAGCTATATATGTACTTAAAACTCCTTTTGTCTTGACCAGAGATCCTTAGGATCAGAAAATCTAGATGATCTCAGAAATAACACATGCTAAGATATTTAAAATCCAAACAAACAGAGAGAGATGAGAGCAGACATCAGTCAAGTATATAGTCAAAATATAGTCAGAATATAGTCAAAATCATGCAAAATACCTGATGAGGCATTTACTCAAATGAGGAAAATACTACGACTTGCCCTGGCCATGTAGGTGGAGACAAAAGTAATCAGTCTCTGGCTAGCAGATTAAGACCACTGTGCCGATCACTGATAACATTATTATAGCTTAACTATAATGAATGAAATAAACAGTGAATTAATTAAATTTGTTTTTCTAGCATTTTAACCATTTTTAACAAAATATGAGTTATCACAGGATTGTAATATTATTACAGATCATGAATTTACTGGATCTCTTGCAACCGCCCATTAGAGTATAAACTATTTTTAGGTGTTATGGCTTAACCGAGCTCTCTGAGGTGAGACGTTTTGCAGTGAGGACCAAAGCAGGGGAAAGACGTCCAGCCCTTCAGTCAGTGTCTGTTAGCCAATGTTCTGCTTTCACACTATAGCACCAGTACAACATATCTGCAGTTCTCAAGCAAGTGGGACCAACTTCACGGCCCTGCTGATTATCACCGTGGCAAACACCTATAATCACCATTTTATTCTGTAGCAGGCAAACAGAGCAATGACTGTTCCATTCCATTGAAGTTCTGTGGTCAAAATGTTTGCTTGGTAGGCACTGTTTTTTTTTTCCTTTGCATGGTCAAATGTCTACCATTTGATGAGACTGCTTTGCATGCATTCAGTATTCTACATTTCTGTCTTTGCTCTGCATTTTTTCCTCTGTCATATCAGTCACCTCTTGGGCATGAAATTGCTGCCACAGCTCTTGAGACTCATACTGGACAAGCACCATTTCCCACTTCTAACAGCCTGGCTTGGCAGACAGGCCCAGCCCAGTGTTTAAAAACCATTCTGCAACCAATGGGAGCTGGAAAAAAAACTAATGAATATTTGCTGTAAACACACAGCGCTTATTATCATCCTTTTATATCCGAGCTCATGGTTTGACGCTAATGCTCAGAGGCAGATGTCAGATCTCTGTAATACAGACATAAACCTGCCGCCAGATTAGCGAGCTGTCATTTCCCCTTTGTGCCAAGCATGAGGGCATAGTGGGGGGTTGTTTGCTATGGGAGTCACGTCCAGTGGTCTTTCCTGCCCTCTGGTGAGAAATGTGGTGAATGTTTAGTAATTAGGACTTTACACTGTGGGTGAACCTTGCTGGAATTGCAGGTTCCAGATGTACTGTCCTCAGGGGAAAGGAGGGAAAAGGAGACAGAGAGACTAGAGATAAGCAGATAAGCAGATACATAGAAAGTACCTATGATGTTGCCTCAGTGAATAGAGGCTGGTAGTGAAAAAGCAGAGGAATATGGAATGCTAGCACACAGAGGAGGCCTAATCTAGAAATTAGCTTATTCCCGAGACAGATTGATTTCTCTTAGCGTTAAATGCTTGTGAAAGGCATACAAGAGTTTGATCCAGCATCACTGATCTGACCTGTAATCCTCTGACACCTGAGCAAACCAAAGCAAAAAGGCTATGAGCAAATTGACAAGAAATTACCTTCAAATTCAAAAGAAACTAGCAAAAAAAAAAAAAAAACACTGACCTGAAAATAATCTTAAGAGTCAGAAAAACAAATGAATGAAAAGAAATGTTCAGAAAATTAGCCAAAGAATGACTGGAAAATGTGTAAAAATAAATAAATAAAAATAAAACACAATACAATAACAGAAAACACCACTTATAATCATTATAATTTTATATTTAAATTTAAATCACAAATTACCACAAAATGTACAAAGGGTTTGTTCAGAGAGTTAAAAAAAAACAAAAACTTTTCATAATTCAAAGCTGCCCATTGGCTCCTGGGTTACAAAGGGTTGTAACCTGATAAAATGTACTTAGCAAGAAATGACCCAAAAATTTGCAAGAAATTGGTAAAAAGACGTGTACCATAAAATGACCACTAACTTACTAAAAACAGCAAAAAAAAAAAAAAAAAAGCAAGAAAGAAGAAGAAAATTGCTAAACCAAAAATCATCAAATGAATAAACAAATAAATAAATAAATGAATAAATAAATAGAAAAATAAATAAATAAAACAAATTTTGTTCAGAGGCTGAAATAAAACTCCTGGGATTGCGAGGGTTAATGTGTGTGCATTTGGGGAGCAGTGAGGTCACGTTCTGTTTCCATCAAAAGCTGATGTGTTCATCAAAGAGCCTGTTAGGAGTCTCGCAGCTTGTTTCCTGTCCTGTGGCTCTGCCTCAGTGTGGCCTGCTCTCTCTGCCTGCTGCTGCAGGACGAGGCCCAGCCCAGGCTTCTTATTGTCACTGCAGATTATTCATCAGCTGGTGCTGTAGTGTCGTGCAGCCTCAAGGGTGTAGGTTCCATTTCAGTTTTGCGAGACTCACTTCCTTATCCTGCAAATCACAGTGCCAGCCTGTGACCCAGTGGTTTTCAAAGTGGGCTTCGTGAGGGTCTTCCAGGACGTCCTCAGCTAAATGGGAAGTTGGTAAATTGCGTGGTAATTTAAAAGCTTGTGAAAGGTGTCTGCAACCTCAGGCCGTGTTCAGACACCTTTCATAAGCTTTTCAATTTCACAAGCTTTTAGACACAAGAAATCTGATCCAGAATCACTGATCTGATCTTCAAACAGATCATTTTAATCCTTATATGTACAACTTTATACATAATGCACATACTTTTTTAACAATTTGTAATGAACATATTTTTATTTTTTAATATTTATATCTATTTCATATCATTTAACTCTTCTTCTAAGAATTTGACTGCAACTGACCCAATTTCCCTTCAGGGATCAATAAAAAACTTTCTGATTCTGATTATAAATATAATTGAGAATATTCTGGTCATTTTCTTGTAACTTTTTACTGATTTTTTTTTTTTTGCTAATGTTTGGGTAATTTCTTGTTAAAATACTCATCAGTTTTCAAATAAATCAAATTAAACTGGGAAAAAAGGTCATCAGTAAATTAGCAAAAACAACTCATGGAACATTAGTAAAGCACTCACAAAAACTACAGCAACAACAAATATATAATAAATAGATAATTAATGATTGAATGGATGTTAGAATGAATGAATGACCAGAAAATTAGACAAACAATTTTTTTTTGACTACATTCAAATCTGCACACAAAAATGAAAAAAACAAAACAAAACAAAAAACAAAAAACAAAAAAACAAAAAAAGATTCTTGTGTTTAAATTCCTTTAGAAAAAAAACCCCTCTTGATGTAAGGGTCCTTATAGAGCAAAATGACTTAAAATGGGGGTCGGTGGCTTACTGAAAGTAAACTTGGGGGTCCACAGCATGACAAAGTCTGAAAGCCCCTGCTGTATAACCCATAGCCATAGTGTGGGGGCCTCACAACAGCATCATTCAGACGCAAGCATAGGCCTATGGTTTTTAAAAGTTACTGAATGTTTTGGTGCAAAACTATTTCCTGTGTTACGTATGAAAGAGATGCATGTTCTTGTCATAATAACAATGCACACCATCTGTATACAACATGAGGGTTCACTGAATTTATACAAAGTAACAGACCTCTGCCCACAGTATGAAGCGCTAACATTAGCTTTGTACTTTGTACTGCTCTACATGATGGTGGTTGAGGTGACCTCATTGTCAGGTGCTTTGGGTATCAACATCAAGTGCTATATAAATGTAATCCATTAATCCATTACTATGGGCTGCAGCTAACTTGCTGAGGATCGCTTCTCATTATTTGGACCAGAGTCAGACCTCTTGCTCAAAATCTATATCCTCTGTGCTCTTGTTTTTGGAACCAAAGCGGTGTTGCAAATGAAAGGACAGCAGGGAAAGCACAAAGCTGCAGCCGAGCTGGACGTGTTGGTTGAGGAACCTAACATAATACAACCAAGAATTAGAAACTCAAACTGCAATGTAGACACATGATGCCGTCAGCCAAAAATATTGTGTGGAATGCTCAATTGTCCAAAGTTAGCACACATGGAACAACAAAACACTCCACTGCAGAAATATATTTTTTTAATCACACACATGTATTCTGATATTGTCCAAAAACACAAGGGATCTGAAACCCAAAGATATGTATGGTAAACCAGGTTATTCTAGTTAACTAAAAAAAAACTAAAATTAGGTGTGAATAAATTTTAGTTAACTGAAATAAAATAAAAACTAGACTTTGGGGGTAAAAAAAAACAAAATTAAGTGAAAAGACTTTGTGTTGTTACAAAACTACCTAAACTAAAACCAAAGTGTGTAAACTGTGTTCAGTTGTGCTGTGTGTCAGTTTGCTCAGATGTGAGAGCAGCAGCATGAGTTTGCGTTGCTGCTGATGGTTACTGAGACTAGGATGTCCACAAGACTGGGCAACAAACAAACAAACAAAAAACAGTAAACTGAAACTACACTGAACTGAAAACAAAAATTAAAACCAAAATACAAGTAAACACTAAAGAATAAAGAATAAAAATAAAAAATAAGAATAAAATGAGAGAGTTGTTGACTGAAACTTCAGTATAAGTGAGTAATCTATCCTGTAATCTATATGGGTTGAAATCTATGTGCTACAATAACCATTTCTGATGTCAAAGTCTTTTGGATGGACTAAATCCCTTTTCCCAGAGGTCTCACATTCATGAATTGTATGCACAACCCCAGGCTGTAAAACTGAAAAATAAAAAAGTTCTGAGTATATGATGATTTTTACAAGTGATCTTGTTTAATCTTTTGATCACACACGTGTTATTTTGGGGTTGCTATTATAAAGCAGAAGATTAGCAGGATTTTAAATGGCTGGCTTTTCCAAGAGTGATTCTTAAAAATAAAACAATGGAAAATACTTTGTTTTCAAGCTTTGGTGCTCATGTGTGGTGAGAAAAAATTCAGACAACAACAACAAAAAAGCCCAACAATATAGCCCCAATGCCACCACTTTCATTTATTTTTAATTTATTTCTCAGTAATTTTAAAGTAGTTGCCTTTACAGCCAAAAGTATTTGTGAGTGCAAACTGATAGATGACAATTTATCTGCTGATGAATGATGACCACAGTGGATTGTGAAGTCACTGTTAAAATATTTTGAGTCAAGACATGTACCTAATGTAATTTAATGAAGTAGATGTAGCTGTCCACAAACAGGCCTACTGTACTGTACTGTACTACAGAACAATCCCTGGGAGGAACGAAGGAAGAGTTGATTAACCTTTCATGTCAACTGGCCAAAAGGCATTGTGGCAGTGGGCGTGGCCTATAACAAAAAGGTGCATAACCAGCAACAGAAATACTCCTGAACTCAACTATTCCCTCATAACTGTTTAATTTAAATTTTTTTTTCAACAGAAAACATCACCCTCAATTAAAAACACGAAAAACCAAGAAGAGTAAGAGCTGAATTTGGTCAACCATGTGATGTGGAAATGGCATATCTTGTGACTAATGGTGGTGGAAGTGCCATGTATCTAGTTTGTTGCTGGTATGCCTTTCACATGTAATTTTTTTTTTTAGACCTGCAGCCTATTTTCCCATCACACCAACTGATTGTGTTCACAGTCTTGTCAAATGCGTCACTGTGGAGTGACTTATGTCTGGGTAGAGCTCTCCAAACCAGTCCCATGTGGCCGGGACTCAGAAGCATGCAAATGTTGTTTTTCAGCAAATTGCTTGCTTTGTGTAGAGACATGTTGGAAAATGAAGTGATTTTGAAAAGGAGTCAGATGTCTTCACTTCTTCCACACTTTGTTCATCCTCCACAGAGATCTGAAATTGAATTGTTAACATTTAAAGAGTAACTAAAACCCAAGCCCAAATCTGAATGAAGCCTGACCTCTACTGGTGAAAAGTATGGTGGCTGGTCTTTGGTGGCAGGTGATGTCACCAGCCACAGAGAACAACATGTAGTGACATCACCTGCCACCATAATAATTGTAATTTTCTTGTAATTTAATTTTGAATATAAACATATAATGCAATCATTTTTCTGTTCTTAATGGAATAAAAGTCAATAACGTAATAACGTACCAATGATTTAATAACATTTCTGCACCAATAACTTAAAAATGTTTTGGTTATTACATTATTATCTGGGTAACAAAAAAAACAAAAAACAAAAAAAAAGACAACATAAATACACACACACACACACACACACACACACACACACACACACACACACACACACACTCACACACACACACACACACACACACACACACACACACACATGCTCTTGTGTTGTATAGTATGAAATTTATACCTCTCTGAAGATGCTTTGTTCTCAAATACAAAGACCACTGTTTCTTTTCATGAAAGATGTCATCTTTAATTACACTTATTTAAATCACTTTTTCAACAAAGGGTTTCCAGCACACTGTTATAGCCATTCAGCTCTCCCTCTCTCTATGTGCATATATCAAACCTGACTCCTGAAAGGTTACATGAAAATGTATTACCAAATCAGAATTCCTGGAACGGGAGATAAGTTTAACCATCAGGTTAGATAAGTCTAACCTGTGTGTGTGTGTGTCATGTTTTTTTCTTTTTCTTTTTCTTTCTCTTTCTTTCTTTCTTTTTTTTTCTTTTTTTTTTTTGGTTACCCAGCTAATAATGTCATAATCAGCCAATAATGTACTACCTTGTTACATTATGTCATTACTGGTCAAGAAAATTTTTATTATGTTATTGGTAAGTTCTTACATTATAAACTTTTATTACATTAAGAATGGAAAAAATATTATTGGCACTTATTACATTACTGGATGCTACAAGAAATGAGTGAAGTGAATTTGGGCAGGTTTCAAATTAAATGGCTGTGAAAGCCCTTCACAAACATTTAAACACAGGAGATATGATATCAGCTGTCAGTTGTCCTCTGTTCCATTTCAATGTTTAAATAATTAGAAATGTTACATGTTTTTAAATAATAATAATACTAATAATAATAATAATAATAATGATAATTATTATTATTATTATTATTATTATTATTATTATTATTAGTCTTTGCAAACTTTCTGGTGATTCTGCTATTATGGTATTCTGTTTTTGAAAGAAATCAAGTGAATTTGTTCAGGTCTCAGAGGGTTAAAAGGATATTTTTTTTAAGGGGGAGTTTGTGTTTCTGACCAGTGTGTAGATCAGCTAAGAATGCAGTAATCCGTTGGGCAGAAATAATTGGAAGGGACAGGTGTCAAAGGCTTACAGCTTGCTTTTAATACAGAGAAGCATGTCCTCCCTTCCTAAACCCCTAATCTTGCCTCTAAACTCCCTGCCAATAAAGTCCCAGCTGGTTACATTAACCATGTTTCCAAACACTGAAAGCACAATTTCTTTATGTGAAATTGCTAATTTGACATATGAACTCCAGCAGCAGCAACATGCAAAAGGCCTCAGGGATGCTGTCAGGGGAGCAAAAATATTAACATGGACAGACAGTAAGTGTGCCTTGTGGTGGAAACCAGGCAACTGGTTGAAAATGTAGCAGACACTCCCATCTAGTGGTGGAAAAAACACCCTTAAATATCTACACGTAAAGCTTCAAAACATATTCAAATGTACTGAATGCTGAGGTGGTGCTTTTTCCAACATGCTATGCAAGTTTCTTTTCATTGTACATATAAAAGTAGAATAGTATTGGCAGATTCTTCATCTTAAGTGATATTTTGTCCAGGCAGGTCACTGAGCGTCAGCATCTATGTAGGAGCAGATTAACACAGAGCAGACTGAGATAGATAGGAGCCAGAGGGAGGGCTGGATCTCTTTCTGCTGCATCTGATTATTGGTCTCTCTTTTCAGGCTGTGCTATCATCCGTCCTCCTAGAGATGGAGGGATAAGGTACAGAGGTCTGACACAGGAGCAGGTAAGGGATGGCTGCTCATAGAATATGTTTTAAAAGCTGCTTTACTCTTATAAAAGCAGCAGAAATTAGGAGTACACCAGTGACCTCACGATTCAATTAGTCAGGATTCACTTAGCAACAGCAATTGGTGATGCTTGTGTGTTCATAGTCACAAAGGCCAAAATTTCAAAAACACATTTGAAGCAGCAAAGTGACACAGTGAAGTGAAGAAAATGAAACTAGAAAGATCAATTTTTGGCATCAGGGAATCGATAATTGTGAGACAAAGAGTCACAATCAAAAGCTGAATTGATTTTTTTTCTGCCCACACATAATATTAGATATGTTGGCAAGTCCAGAATAAAGTCACTCACCTTATTTTGCAACACTTGTAGAATATTTCACTGACATACTAAATAAACGAGAGAAAAGAAAAATGTATTTCTTACTTTATAACTATACTTTCAGCCATTATTAATTACAAATAAACAGCATGTTAGCTGTTGTAACTGCTTCTAATTCTTCTTTTTCTTTGTCTTTTAATTCTTTCTCTTTGTCATCTAGGCTAATTTTTCTCATAATAAATTTGTTTTGTTTTCCTAGTCTGCAATTTGAAATACTATGTCACATCTGTTTTGCATTGAATTGCGGGTAATTCAATCTCAAAACTGCATGAATTGTGGATTTGGACCACCTTCAGACTTCCCAGGAATGTACCCTAACCCTAACCCTTACCATAACCCAGTGGCAAGAATATGTCATTAGCCTTTAAATATGCTCAGTAGATTGAGGCCAACAAAAATGGGAGCCGTGCACTTCATCAAACAAGTAGGAAAAAGAGTGGACATGAATACTTGACATTGTTGTGAGTTCTTCCTTGATGAAGGCATGTCATGCCACATAAAACACTCAGTGCTAAAGAGCTTGGAACACACTTTTGTGTTGGATGTCATCTGCTTGAAGATTACACAGAAATCTGACTGATCACAGCGTCACATAACCAGAACATTTCTGAGGTTGGGTGAAAAGACAGTTAACGTTACATTGCAAGCCTGATCACATCCAGTGCATTTTACTTCAAGGTTTTAGTTTGTGGTCTTTAAAAGAAATAAATCTATGGTGTTCATTTATATTTCAGGTATCAGGTAATATTATCAAACATTAACATTAGCGAGGAAGTGGATGAATGCTAATATTAGCTGTTGTCTAACAGTAGCAGTGATAGACTTTATGGACAAAAGTATTGGGCCAACTCCACATTGCGGCTACAGAAGCTTCTATGAGCTCCCATTCTAAATCCAGAGGCGTCAATATGAAGTTGGTCCCCTCTTTGCAGCTACAACAGGTGGAACAGCTTCCACTCTGCTGGGAAGGCTTTCCACAAGATGTTGGAGTGTGTCTGTGGGAATTTTTGCCTGTTCATCCAGAAGAGCATTTGTGAGGTCAGACACTGATGTTGGACCAGAGGGCCTGGCTCCCAATCTCTGTTCTGGTTCATCCCAAAGGTGTTGGATGGGGTTGAAGTCGGGGCTCTGTGCGGGCCAGTCAGGTTCTTCCACACCAAACTCAGCCAGCAGCTTTGTGGACTAGGGCTCAGTCATGCTGGGACAGAAAAGGGCCTTTCCCAAACTGTTGCCACAAAGCTGGAAGCAGAGAATTGTCCAAAATGTCTTGGTGAGCTGAAGCATTAAGATTTCCCTTCACTGGAACTGAGGGGCCGAGGCTGAGCCCAGAAAAAACAGCCCATAGCGTTATCCCTCCTCCAGCAAACTGCACAGTATTCACCAAACCCAAACTCGTCCATCAGACCACCAGATAAAGAAATGTGATTAAACAAGTTTCCGCCGCTCCAGAGTCCAGCGGCAGTGTGCTTTACACCGCTCCATCTGACACTTGGCGTTGTGCTTGGTGATGTAAGGCTTCCATGCGGCCGCTCGGCCATGGAAACCCATGCCATGAAGCTCCCAGCGCACAGTTTCTGTGCTGATGTTGATGCCAGTGGAGGTTTGGAGCTCTGCAGTTACTGAGTCAGCAGAGCGTCGGCCACTTTTACACACTATGAGCCTCAGCGCTCGGCGACCCCGCTCTGTAACATTACATGGTGCTGCCCCCTGGTGGCCGAGTCGCTCCTAAACGCTTCCGCTTTGCAATAATCCCTCTTCCAGCTGATGGTGGAATATCTAGGAGGGAAGAAACTTCACAAACTGACTTGTTGCAACATTGGCATTGTATTACATTACAGTTACAGCACCACGCTGCAATTCAGTGAGCTCTTTCGAATGATTCAGTGATTAAGAGGTGTGGCCCAGTACTTTTGTCCATATAGTGTAAAGTCCAGTGTCCCTCCAGATTTTCACTATCCATTGTTTTCACAGTTGCTGATCAATTGAAAAGCAGTGAAATGATAAAATTTTTTCAGATTCCCTAAGTTTATAAGATATGCAACACAGCTGTAAGAAATTAACCTTTTGATTATAGCATTTGAGCTTCCCACCCTGAGCGTGATG
This sequence comes from Myripristis murdjan, assembly GCF_902150065.1. Taxonomy (NCBI): domain Eukaryota; kingdom Metazoa; phylum Chordata; class Actinopteri; order Holocentriformes; family Holocentridae; genus Myripristis; species Myripristis murdjan. The sequence goes on along the minus strand of NC_043990.1, from coordinate 29,814,080 downwards.
TCAGAGGAAAATGGCCACCGTGTGAATATGTGCTGTGGGTTAATGAAAGTCAAGATGGGTGTCCAGAACATGAGTAAACCCCTGCTCTAACCTGCAGAGCTCACTTTGTGATTAGACTAACAAACTGTGTGTGTGTGTGTGTGGTGTTGTAGATCCGCAGTGTGCAGGTGCTGCCGGTAGACTATGAAATAGAGTACATCTGTAGAGGCAACAGGGTGATCGTGGGACCCAAGGTCAGGAAATGCTTGCCCAACGGCACTTGGACCGACCTGAGCCAGCGCAGCAGATGCTGTGAGTTCAAACTTTCAACTCTCTCACTTATTATAGATTCATGCATGAAGGGTTTCATTCCAAAACACTAAATATGCACAGGAAAACTGTTGCCACCTGAAAATCATTAATTCATGTAATGTAACTTTCAATGACTTCTTGAAAAATGCAACCTAACTGAAGCTGAACACCTTTATCACCAGTTTGCTATACATTTTTATTTCATTTCATTATTATTCTTTGATAATTATTGTGTTCTATTATCATATGGAAGAAAGTGATATATATCTGTAAAATGATTGCAAGCAAGTTATTAGAAAACTTCCACAAAAAATGCAAAGTTTGCACAGCATCTGCACTAAATGGATGCATATACACAGGTTTGCGTTTCTCTGTGCAGATGTTTTCGTCAGCTGTATGAAAAGACCTGTTTCTCATCATGAAGCAGAGAAATAAGTGTGGAATTGTGTGCACGTGAGCACGCACATATCCACGGCCATTTTTTGCCCATAAATGGTTAGAGAAACTCCCACAATTAACCTGTTAATGCCCGACTGATTTCCAAGTGCAAGTTCATATTAAATGTTGAGCACAAAAGAAGAAGTGTCATTTCACCGATTGTGAAACAAAAATATTGGTAGATGAGGTCGCTGTGATTGAGCACACCTTTACACAGTTTAGCTATGCTTTCTTGGGTGAAATGTATTTGCTTGTTTATTCATAATGATTTGGCCTGGTGGGGAAAAGGTGCGTTGAACTTGAATATCTGATGATGGGGCATTTTCTGTTTTAACAGTAGCCTGTAATAGCAGTTTGCCAGGGGGTGGGAGGGATTTCTTCCCTTCAGTCATCCTCCCTCGGCTGAATTGTTTTTATCTCTGGTGGGGACAAAAATGTATCCCCCTTATCATGATTGATGCTGCTTACCCATAGACCATATAAAATATCTAAAATAAAATAGGCTGTTCAAAAATCTATGCTACAATTTGAGAACAGTCTTTAGGGCGAAAACAAAAAAATAAATGGATTTGACAGTGAGTTACAGTGGGGATGACAGCGTGTCGAGGCTCTATGATGATGCAGTGTACTGCACACAGAGCTGAATTTAACAGTCACTTGTGGCCACATCTATCCACAGCACTGTATTGAGCATTTAATTCTGGCATGTTAAATTAGTATTTAACCTTTTGTTTTGCTGTATATGATCACATCTGCTATGAGTCTGGATGAAGAAAAAATGAGGCATGAACATCACATCGCTGAGAGTGGAAATATTGTGACTTTTTAATGGACTAAAATAAATACTAGTCTAGATTGGCACACTGTGGTTCTGATCTGTTCTAAAAATAAAAACCTTATCTTTTTTTTTTTTCTTCACAAACCGCACCCTGGTGTCACTGTGTATTTTAACTGTCCATTTTACCATAATGCCACATTTTTGTCATATAAAAATAAACAGCAATAAAATATGATCTTGGGCAAAATACACCAATTTAAAACCCATTAATGTTGCTCTGAAATTTTTTGGACATAGAGCAGAGATTATTACACTGAGTGTAAAAAACAGTAAAAAATATCACATTTGGAACTGTTCCTGCATAATCTCTCAGAGTGACTGTACATTCTCTGTAAAAATCTGTGTACACCACCTGCAGAGTCTGCTCAGAGGCACACACCTTCTTATGTCAAGTTTCCCTTTGATACATACCAATCTTTGCATAGATTTTTGCTCAGTATCATTTTTATGTGTACACACCCTTGATACATACAACCCCTGGTGCCTATCTATAATGTGCATACTGTGTGGTCTTTGCAGTGACACTGCTTTTGCTCCTTTGGCATCAAGGCTTTTTATTTTGTAACAGTGCCAACCAGGAAGTAGAAACTGAAAACGTACCACAGCTGCAATAACTAGACCATTCATGAAGAGAGTAATTATTACTAGAATTAATAACACAACGCAAATACTAACTGATGAGCAATACACATAGGATTCTTCTAGAGGAAATGGGAAAACAAACTGAACAACAATGCACTGGGGCTGTCACTACCTGATCAGTGCCAGAAACCCCAGCAATATTGCACATGTGCAACTTTCAACTGCAAGAAATGTGATCTGATAAAACCTTCAATAAAACAGTGAAAACCTGAACTTTTAGCCAGAAAGAGCATGAACATGCTTCCATGTTTTACTGTTTTATTCAAACAATCATAAAACAAAGTCTATATGTCTTTATATTAGACATTTTTAGCTGTGGCTCATTTAAATGTATATATGCAGTACAGGTTGGGCAGAAGACAAATTTCTTCATTATATTTATGATCCTCTGCCCACAAATTGAAGAAAAAAAAAAAAAGATTTTCTCAGATGTATTGATTTTATGTTGATTGATCCATAGATTTGTGCAAGAGGAGAGAAGTTCTATCTTCTACTGACTGCTGATAGAGGTTAATGAAGGGCATAGGTTCCTTAAAGGCCCTTACTGGTGATTTTGCGTGTTTAGTGTAATATCTACAAAATGTAAATACTCCAATATCACCTTTCCTCGCTTTTATCTAGCCATTGGTTTCAATTAAATTCAATTCTTCTGACTAACTTCATAAGTTATGTCGTCACCTAACCCTAACCCAGAAGACAAAAAGCACCAGTGCCTTTAAGATACTGAGAATATGATGATATTGTGAATTTCATAGTTTTTCATCAAAGGGGCTATAAAAAATGCACAGCTCCCCTCTGTCTTTGGAGTACTTGATGGCAGGAGATAGCTAAAGTACTTCAACAATGAATACCTTTGTAGAAAAGACAATGGATACACTTTCAATGGAACAATGGAAAAACTGTTTCCTTGTAGGTGGGACATCTGCCCAGCAATAGTCCCCAGTGAATAGTGTAATAGTGAATTCTATTCTGTGGTTTATTAACAATGATGACTTTATTAGCTGCAGAATATGGTGTTTCAACCAAAAATTCAAATAAGAAAATATGAATATATGTTGTGAAATCTCAAGAACCTCTGCATGATTTGCAAATGTTGCAATGTAAAATGGATAAATGGGCAAAAAATTCAAGACACTAGTATATCCTTTGACTTGACTTGCAGCAAGAGAGGACTTGCACACACACAGAAAAAAATGGAGTCTGGATTTTGATATTAGCTTAATATTAGTCACATAACAGGGCCATAGACACAATAGTGTGCAAAAGTGCAATGGGTGCAGAACTGCAGATGTTTCAGTTCACGGTGAGTAGCCCCATATATGGATCACTCACACAGGTGCACCAAGTCAACGCCACAGGTTTCTTTCCTTGCCCAAAATTGTGCTGCATGTTCTAACGCAAAAGGTCATCTTTACCAGCTTTGTGACAAAAAAAGAGGACAAAAAAGAAAACAAAAAAACAAAAACTAGAACATGCAGCCCCAGTAATGTTTTCTACTCTCTTGCATGCACTAAATGTGGCATGCAATGTGTTGGGAAAACAACTCTTGTGGCACTGACATGATGATTTCTAAGGGAAATATGGATCAAATTTGATTCCAATGTGAATGCAGATATATCTTCTCCCTTAAAACACTACATCCTTGTAGCTTAAATGAAGAATTAGATATGACCTGTTTTTGATGACTCTTCATATGCCAGTGTCCCATTCCCAGTATAAAAACCAACACTGTATGCATATATAACACTGTGTGTGTTTGAGAATGTGTTGGTGCTATGGAATTACATCACTCTAATGTGTTTGTAATGACATGAGCTGCAGGTAAGTGGCTTCAGGAGTATTGTATCAAGCCCTAGGTCACTGATGAGGTGCACCTGTGTGAGTAACGCTTAAATCAGCTGACTTATCATGCACTCTTCTGTTTGCACTGAGGAACTCAAACGTCAGCACTTCTGCACCTATTGCACTTTTGCACATTATTGTCTGTACAGCTCTGTGCTGTGACCAATATGCAATAATTGTCTAAAATCCAGACTCAGCATAAATTCCTTTTTTCCCTCTTGCTGCAATTTGGATTGGTCCCTGACTATTGTACAAATGAGGACAAACAAAGGACAGTTTTTTTTAAGTTGCAGCTCAATTATTGTGAACCATAGATGGTCCTTTAACTCGCCATCCACCCTCTCCATCCCCCCCCCCCCAGTTACCTTGCACTCAGTGATCATGATTCAGGATATTAGTTCTTTTCCTGACGTTTGAGTGGCTGCAGTGTGTGAGGTTCATATTAACAAAACAAGTAGGTGGTAGGGTGGCCAGACGTCCCCCCAAAATTGGAAAAACCCTGATTTTCACACATCTTGTCAAAGCATTCTCACAGGGACACTGTTTGTACCAACAGTTTTATTAATTTTAAGACGGAGATTCTATTTTATGAAAATAGCCAGGCAATATTTTCAAAAAGAAAACTTTACTGTTGTTGCTATGTTGCTATATTGTTGCTGTGTGATGCAAAAAGTGAACCGGAAGAAAGTCGTCTTCTTTTCATCATTAACCAGGAGACAGTCTTGGGTTAGGGTTAGGTTGACATAGGCTACTTGTGTCAGTAAATCACTTTTTGACTTGGTCATACTGGGGCAATCACATTAGTCAGGTCTTTGGCTTAATTGAGCTAAACACTTCAGTCAAATTACAACTGTCCTTGTAAACCCACTGATGGTGTGTACTTAAAGTAGTTTAGATGGTACAATATCGCAAGGGCTCATGTAACTGATGAGAAAGGCCCTGCTTATGGAGCACTGTGGGAAATATGAGAAAACCATTCATGAATAAACTCATTCTACTGCAGATAATTTGAAAGTGTATTTACAATGATACATTTATGGTGACGTTATAAGTCATACTGTCTTACAACAATCTCCTTCAAGAAGGATGAAAGTGTGTTTGGGTGTGTGTGTGCATGTGTGTGTGAGTGTACAAGGTGGGATGTCTCCAAACAGTTAATCCCCCTGTTAAAAATGAATGAATCTCCCACTGCATATGGAAATCAGAGAGGCTGGTTTGCTGAGTGCAAATGGTGTTACGACAGTTACACCTTTACACCTCTGTCTTACAACAGGGGCAATAATCTAGATCTACGCTACCTTGTATGAACGAGGTAAGATGTATCCAGATTCACACAGTCTTCCTGCAGGCATGCAGCCTGGACACGGCAAACAGGAATGAGGAGAAGCAGATAGAACATGTCACTGTCACAATATCTTACGAGCGAGCCCGGACGGCCTCAAGATGTCCCTGGCATTCAGTGGTATTTATTTGCATCTGGAGTGTCAACATGACCCAAATTTAAATGCTGGAAGAAAAACCTGACCACATGCTGGGTAGAAAAAAGGGGCTGGTCAAAGATGGGATCTAATGAAGTGAAGTGTTTTTTTTGTTAAAGCAGAGTTGAACTTTGGTAGAGTGTTGGGTTGTCTAGTTCTCTGGGTGTGATATGAGTGAAATATCCTCATCCCCTGGGCTTTCTATCTCTCCATTCACTTTTATGGTGCAGCAAAACAGCTACTAAAATAACACTTTTAACACATACGCGAACAGGAGGAAAATGCCTTATTCCAATATAAAAAAAACAACAGGTCTCCCTTTCTTTTGCTGCCGTGTGGAAATGAATGGAGAGATAGAAATACAGTGTTGTAGATTAGCAGTCCAGGGGAGCACAGAACAACTAATGATGATATTTCACCACTATGTGGACTCAGATCACACCTGAGGAAATATATAACCCAACATCTTGCTTTAACATCTACTCTGAATGTCTCAGAAAAAGAAAATTCCTTGTCCAAAGCCATCATTCAGCCAAGTGCTCAGGCTCCATTTTCTCTGTCCACATGGCCTCTCACGCACCAAGTGGGATACAAGAAAAGCCACAGTGCAGCAGAATGCAGGGCTATTCACTGGGCTTCGTGGGTTCCTTTAGTCTGTGTCACTCGTATGTGGAATAAGGTAGCCTTTGTGGACTTGTCAAGTTGCAGGTTTTTATATCTATAATGTGGTTGGCTCCTTGGTGGGTTATGCCTAATGGTTTGCCAGCAAGTCATACAAATAAAATTGGATAAATTAGGATTCTAGATTGAACACAAATTGGCTCAGTTATGATGTTTGATAATGACAGCTCACTGTACTGGGTCCTCAGATGCTTTGTTTTCCACAGTGGAGGTTTTAAAACAGTGAAAAGCCTCAACTTGTTGGTTAAAGCAAGCCATCTTGTCAGTAGCTTAACACGGTAATTCGGTTATTAAGCTGATGACAACCTTTCAGTATCCGAGTTACAAAGCTCGATCGCAATGCTAATTTTTTTTTTTTTTTTTTACAAATTGGGAGCTTCCAAATTATCCCATGAATCTGATGGAGGCTTGAACACAGAATAAGATCCAAGAATATTCACCTTGAAACCGTCTGGGCTTCCTCAGGCATGAGGTTGTCAGTTGTCAGTAATCCCTCAACCAGCTCTATTACACTCCTCCAGTGGTTCTGTCTTTGAGCTTATCCTGGTAAAGTTGATCAAAGTTTAGATTCTCATCTAATGCTCACCACCAACTTTGAAGTTATTTGAAATGGCACTCACTTTTCGGCTTTATGATTTTCACAATCACATTTCCATAGTATGTGACAAATTTTTCTGACCATTTGTGAATTAATCACCCAGTCCCCTATCTGTCTGTCCCAGTATTGTTGTGTCCTCGGGTCTGGACATCACTGGAGAATGGACGGGTGTCTTCGTGGCCCCTGGGACCCCCGGTGGAGGGGACGGTGCTGCACTACAGCTGTCTGCCTGGTTTCATCCTTATGGGAAGAAATTCAACGCACTGCAATAAAATGGGCAAGTGGGACACTCCCAAGCCCTTCTGTCACTGTGAGTCACTCACATCATATGGGTCAGCATTCCACATTAAAGGGATAGTTCATCTATTTTGAAAAATGTGATATTTTGCTCCCCCCTAGCTGTTATGTAGGACAGTAATGGTGCTATCTTCCTTTCATTGGTCCTCATTCACCAATTATGTCAGTTGTCAAGAAGATTCTAGCATTCACCAAAGCTTCTGCATTTGAGATTTTTGCTTCGATAAGAACAGAATCTACACAAACTCAGCATGCTGCCATGTTTGTGCAAATAATTGAAGCTTTCTAGCGTAGTTTCGGGAGCAGGACCACACCACAACCACACCTCTTCCGGCAATGCATAAATTCTCCTAACCCCTTCCTCCCCTGTCACTCTCGTACTCTGCACGAGAGCCGAGACACGGCAACTTCGTGCCCTAAACTCGAAGCAATCTGCAAATTAAACTTTACTCGGCAGCCACTCACCTCACTTCAGCATGGAGGTTGTTTCCCTCTCTCCTTCGGAAGACGACTCGCTTCGGTGCCCGAGACCCCGTTTCCGCCATCCAAAATCCGGTCAGTCCAGCCAACACAGTTTCCTCCATAAGTGTGTATTCCGCCCGGTTCATGTCTCCTAAATATCCAAAATCATCTCAGTCCATTATCATTGTCGGACACTTCCTCCACGTCCCCAAGCCTTCCTCCTCATTTCTCCGCCGCTGCTCTCCCACTCTGTCGCCCCGAACACGTTTCAAATTCCCCGCCATGGAGGCAACACTCCGGCATCAGAACATGTAGCAAGTCGCATTGTTACTAGGGTTGGAAACGAAAAACCGATACGACCGGATAACCGATTTTACAGGCGAGAGATACGGCTGTATCGGTAGCAGACTCCTCAATCGATACGAATCAGCCATGAATCCTTAGATGAATCGATTGTAGAGTTGTGGATCGGATATCGCGAGACTATGAGTCGGTTGCCTGAGGCTTTACAGTTTTAATCTCTAAACAACGCGAGAGCTCATGAAAGGGACTCTCCCGCATGGTCCGTAACGTTAAGGGGCTTTCACATAGCGCGTGCTCGGCGCAGACCTCGGCCACCACAGCCATTCATTGTGTATGTGATCGCGGGATGCGAGGGCGCACCGGTCTGCGCTGAGAAGGGCGCAGCGCGGAGCTGGTTGGCGCCCTGTGAGATCAAATCTGGGTGGCACAACCCCTCCAGTCGTTTCACCTGCACCTGCACCACCAAGAAAAAAAAAAAAAAATTACAACAACTGCACCGGCCCATTCGAGTCCAAAAGGCAGAGAAACTTTCCAGCTACAGCAGCGCAGACATAGATTGCGTAACAAAGCGAAGAGTTGACACTCCGATCTATTTTCCCTGGCTAACAGGAGCATAATGTCTTAGCTTGTCTATTCAGAGAAGAGGTATCACTTTGGCTTTTTTCATATTCAATCTATGTTATCACAGGCATGCTCCTGCTCATTCATTGGTAGTTGAATTGTTAGGTCTGTTTGATAAGTAATTTAAATTTTTAAAACAAATAATAATTTGGTTCCGTGCCCGGACCGCGGTCCACCATTTGGCGGTGCTCGGTCTACATCAACAAATGTTAACTATCGTATTGTTTACACTGTATCGAATCGTATCGTTCTTAAACCGTATCGAATCGTATCGTTCTTAAACCGTATCGAATCGTATTGTTCTTACACTGTATCAAATCGTTCTGTATTAAAAATATATAGTTTTTGAATCGAATCGTAACCTGTGTATCCAGATATGTATCGAATCGGCCTCATGCCACAGATTCCCAACCCTAATCGTTACCACGCTCCAGCAAAGTCCCCATATGGCCAGTTTCCCTCAGAAATCTCCGTTTGGACCGTAGCAGCTCTTCACAAAACACCGAAACATAAAGGAATCCCATTTCATAGAAACGATAATAAAGCAAAACTTTTTAACATTCCGATGTCGGCCCGACACCTAGCAGCCGCTTTCCGGATGACGTCACCACGCCCACCACGTCCTAACGTCACCACCCCCGCCACAGCTAAAGGAACAGTTAACAGACACTCCCTAGCTTAAAGTCAGCAGAAAGACGCACCTCAGAAGAAAGAATACATTGCAGCTAGAAAAAACAGACAGCCTCCTCCTTTATCCAGAGCAGACAACCACCAGACGGCTCTATTCCAGCAACAGATTCCTCCAGCACAGGCTCATGGCACCGGGATGCCAGCGCCCTCAGCAGCCCAAGTCCAGCAACAGCAACAGATTCCTCCAGCACAGGCATATGGCACCAGAATGCCAGCGCCTTCTGCAGCCCAAGTCCAGCAACAGCAGCAGATTCCTCCAGCACAAGCTTATGGCACCAGGATGCCAGCGCCCCCTGCAGCCTATTCCAGCAACAGCAGCAGCTTCCTCCAGCACAGGCTTATGGCACCAGGATGCCAGCGCCCCCTGCAGCCTATTCCAGCAACAGCAGCAGCTTCCTCCAGCAAAGGCTTTTGGCACCGGGATGCCAGGGGCCTTCCACAGCTATTCCAGCAACAGCAGCAGCTTCCTCCAGCTGTGGCTTCTGGCACCGGGATGCCAGGGGCCTTCCACAGTTCCAAATCAGCAATAGCAGCAGCTTCCTCCGGCAGTAGCTTCTGGCACCGGGATGCCAGGGGCCTCCCACAGCTATTCCAGCAACAGCAGCAGCTCCCTCCAGCAGGAGCTTCTGGCACCAAGATGCCAGGGGCCTCCCACAGCTATTCCAGCAACAGCAGCAGCTTCCTCCAGCAAAGGCGTCTGGCACCGGGATGCCAGGGGCCTTCCACAGTTCCAAATCAGCAACAGCAGCAGATCCCTCCAGCAGGAGCTTCTGGCACCAAGATGCCAGGGGCCTTCCACAGCTCTATTACAGCAATAGCAGCAGCTTCCTCCAGCAGTAGCTTCTGGCACCGGGATGCCAGGGGCCTTCCACAGCTATTCCAGCAACAGCAGCAGCTTCCTCCAGCAGTGGCTTCTGGCACCGGGATGCCAGGGGCCTTCCACAGCTATTCCAGCAACAGCAGCAGCTTCCTCCAGCAGTGGCTTCTGGCACCGGGATGCCAGGGGCCTTCCACAGTTCCAAATCAACAACAGCAGCAGCTCCCTCCAGCAGGAGCTTCTGGCACCGGGATGCCAGGGGCCTTCCACAGCTATTCCAGCAACAGCAGCAGCTTCCTCCAGCAGTGGCTTCTGGCACCGGGATGCCAGGGGCCTTCCACAGCTATTCCAGCAACAGCAGCAGCTTCCTCCAGCAGTGGCTTCTGGCACTGGGATGCCAGGGGCCTTCCACAGCTCTAAATCAGCTAACACTAACCCTAACCCTTCCACAGCTCTATCCCAGCAATAGTAGCAGCTTCCTCCAGCAGTGGCTTCTGGCACCGGGATGCCAGGGGCCTTCCACAGTTCCAAATCAGCAACAGCAGCAGCTCCCTCCAGCAGGAGCTTCTGGCACCAAGATGCCAGGGGCCTTCCACAACTCTATTACAGCAATAGCAGCAGCTCCCTCCTGCAGTGGCTTCTGGCACCGGGATGCCAGGGGCCTTCCACAGCTATTCCAGCAACAGCACCAGCTTCCCCCGGCACAGGCTTCTGTCAATGGGATGCCAGAGCTCTCCAAAGCTCTATTCCAGCAACAGCACCAGCTTCCTCCAGCTGTGGCTTCTGGCACCGGGATGCCAGAGCTATCCAAAGCTCTATTCCAGCAACAAGCACCAGCTTCCTCCAGCACCGATTTCTGGCACTGAGAAGCCAACACCGTCTGCAGCTCTAATTCAGCAACAACAGTAGTTTCCTCCATTCGGGGCTCCTGGCACCGGGATGTCAGCACCCTCCTCAGCTCTATCCCAGCAACAGCAGCAGTTTCCTCTATTCAGGACTCCTGGCACTTGGATGCCAGCAACCTTCGCAGCTCTAATTCAGCAACAACCGCAGTTTCCGTCATTCGGGGCTCCTGGCACCGGGATGCCAGTGCCACCTGCCACTCACATCCAGCAGTCGCGGCAACTTACAATTAGCCGAAGTTCATGGCACCGTGATGCCAGCCCCCCCTGCTGGCTACCAGAATTCTCATGATATTCTGAAACATCACGTCCACTTTGCTTCCGACGCAGCAGCCCGACTTCATCAGATACCGGGGCACACTCGATAAGGAAATCTATTACCACATCTTCGCGTCGTGCAGCCTTCCACTCTCCCCTTGCGTAGCGCCCCTCCCACCCAGCCTCCTCCTGCTCTATGGCCGCCCACGCCAAGTCTTTTCATCCATTCCAGAGCCAAAGCAGAGCCCTGCTTTCTAACCACAAAATTACGTGGATCGTCCACTCTCGGATGATTTCTCATAATTCACCACCCTCATCATCACCAGCTTCGGGTTTGCCTACACTCACTGCAGTCTTCCCTGACCTAGGAGTGCCTCCGTCCTCCGAGAAAACAGAGGGCCCCTTCACATCTCTGGAATTCCTCGGCGTCACACTGGACACAAAACAGCTGCAAGCTTCTCTTTCAGTCATGAAGCTCAATCGAATCAGCTTCCGAATTCGAACGTCCTCGCCCCTTAGTGCACCAAACTCCAACTTCTTTTTCTCTTAGGCCACCTCCACTTTGCCACGCATATCATTCGCCATGAGCAAGCTTCATCTCCCACTTGCTATCCATCGCTGCTTCTGTTCCGTCCCTGCTGGACATCTCACAGTCCCAGTCAGGCCGAACTCCGTCCGTGGCTCAACCTCCCCTCAATCTGGAATGGGATTACCTTCTTTTACGCTGACCATCTGACTCACCCTCACGACATTAACTTGTATACCAATGCTGCTCCATCTGCCGTTTTTTTGGGGGGTTTCTACGATGGAAGATGGTTGGCAACAGAATGGCCCTAGAGCTTGCTAGAAAGTGCTAGATAACATCCCACATTATACATATATACCTTTTATTGTTTGTGTTCTGTGTTTACAACATCTATTGCATGTCTGTCCGTCCCGGGGGGATCCCTCCTCTGTTGCTCCCCTGAGGTTTCTTCCTATTTTTCTCCCCGTTAAAGGGGTTTTTAAGGGAGTTGTTCCTCATCCGATGTGAGGGTCTAAGGACAGAGGATGTTGTAATTTCCGTAAAGCCCTCTGAGACAAATTCGTAATTTGTGATTCTGGGCTATACAAATAAATAAAATTGAATTGAATTGAATTGAAAATTGAATCCCCAACGCTCTTCGAAATATACCCCATCGTAGTCGCTGCCATCCTTTGGGGACATGAATGGTTTTGCAAGTCTATCCTCCTCTACTCCGATAACCTGGCATTCATTACATCATCAACAAAGGTCGTTCCAATTCCTTATCCATCACGCCGTTCATGCGTCGTCTAAGCTGGCACTCCGTCACTCACCAGTACATCCTCCGAGCTGCTCACGTCTCTGGTCACATCAATGCCATTGCACATTCGCTCCCGCTTCTCGTCCAAGAAGTTCAGAAGCTTGACCCCTTATGCGGTCAACTACCCAACAACTGTCCCTCCATATTCGGCTCCAACGTTCAATCGTAGACTGCGCCTTAATACCGCTGATCATCTAATCCAACTCCACTCAATTCCGTCTCAAGTAATGAAGCTTTTGGGGGTTCGTCGTGCCCGGGAGCTACGGCGGATTCCCTAAGAAGCTTCCCCACACGCAGCCGCACTACAAGACTATCAATCAAGTTCAATTCACTTCGCAATAAATCGTTCAAACGTACCTTGTTGTTGGTGTGGTCCTTGCTCGTGAATTGAAGCTTTCGAGCGTAGTTTTGGGAGCAGGACCACACCACAACCACACCTCTTCCGGCATTGCATAAATTCTCCTAACCCCTTCCTCCCCTGTCACTCTCGTACTCTGCACCCTCCCTCCCACCCTGTGTTCTCTCCCTTCTCCTCTCCTGTCTTCGTAGAGTCCTAAGGGCTGTTCGTCGTGCCCGGGAGCTACGGTGGATTCCCTAAGAAGCTTCCCCACACGCAGCCGCACTACAAGACTATCAATCAAGTTCAATTCACTTCGCAATAAATCGTTCAAACGTACTTTGTTGTTGGTGTGGTCCTTGCTCGTGAATTGACTACTGTGTTTTCTTCAGTTCTATGTTTGTGTAATTTAATTTAATTTAATTTACAATGTTATTATTATAAATCTATTATTCATGTCATTTATAATATTATTAAACACTAACACAGATTTGAGGTCAAACGTTTTGTGTGTGTGTGGTTTTTTTTTTTTTTAACTTCCTCAGTTGTGCCCTCTTGTCCAGATGCAGCTCTCACAGTGACAGCTTCCTATGCATCTCATTCTCTGTTACTTTATACACACTGTTGACACTAAATATGAACTCTGGCCTCTGCACATGAAGGATTTCAGCTCTGTTGTGCCATTGCAGCATCCCTGGCATGTCTTGCCCTTGTCATGTGTGTTTCTCTCTCTCTCTCTCTGTCTGTCTGTCTGTCTGTCTGTCTGTCTGTCTGTCTGTGTGTGTGTGTGTGTGTGTCCTGCAGTCTCTGTCGATAACACCACTACTGTTCAGCATAACAGCTGGGGGAGAAAGTGAATTAAATGACATTTTTCAAAAAAGAACAAACTATTCCTTTTATTAGCAGCTAGGAGAAACGGCTCAAACTGCAAATCACTCAGTATTGTCTAGGCCAAATGTACATAATCATCATCATTATTATTTATTTGTACATCACTTCCCAAAACTAAATGACAATGGGCAATAATTGTGCAAAAACACAGGAACAATATCTGATGAACATCAGAAATTTCTGGCCTTTTTCACCTTGACTGTTTGGAATGTATTCTTACTGTAATGTTTCAGGATGGGTTTTGCGATCTCACTCAGCTTTTGTGTCTTGTCTCTCTTCTCTCGGTTTGTGAAGATGATCGACATTACACAGGTAGGAACCTTTTCTGTTCTTCACTCATGTAGCGTCCACAGCCAACACATAGCTAACAGTGAATGTTGTTGAAGTGTTGTTGCCTGGCTAGCTCGTGGTTGTAGGCCAGTGTGACCCAGCAGTGTGCAGACTCTCATTCCAGCAAAACAGTGTATTTAACTGACGCACACATCTTCAAACATGGAGGAGCCAGAGTCTAACCAGTGGAATGAGAAGAATGAGAACCTGCAGACTCTGTGGAGATTTATTTATTTTTTGACATTAGAAAGGACATTTTGAAACCAATACAGAAGTGTTATCGACTGTATTTTGTCTTGTGTTATGTCTGCTTGGTATGGCAACTTGGGTCCAGGAATAAGAGCAAACTGAATAGAATTGTAAACCAGATGAGCAAAATAATAGGGAGATATTAATAACAGTTGTCTATGAAGATTCATGAAGATACAAGGCCCAAATTATAGCGTCTGATCCAGCCTGCCTACTGTTTCATGAGACTGTTTTGTTACTCTCAGGAAGATGATATGAAGACAAAAATGTACATAAATGTCCATTATCCCCACTGCCGTCACATCACTGATCTCTTGATCCACAACACTATCGTCTTTTGGATCGATGGCGTTGTAGGGTATTTTACCAGACATTGTGATTTTATAGAATTTCTTATTTAATGTACTGTGTTTCTATGGTATTGTTTTGAATTTACCAACCGGTGAAGCCAAAGCTGAATTTCCGCTTCGGTGGATTAATTAATGTTGTCTTGTGTCATGATGAACTGTGATTGGAAACTGCTTCGGGGAGGCTCAGAGGATGAAATTCATGAAGGATTTCTTTAAACTCATTTTTTATTAGTTATCAAAATGGAAATGTGGTATAGAATATACTAAATATGAGTTATTTGGTCAAAGAAAGAGATCAGAAATAGTTGTGGAGAATTTTACTATGTTCCCTACTTTCCCAGAGTCAGACAAACTAACAGATGCCTTTCGCAATCAGCCTGTTTTTATTCTATTATTTATTATTATTATTATTTTTTTATTTTTAAATTTTTTTAAATTTTTTTTTTTTTTTTTTTTTTGTAGCTGTGTGCAGTTTAAAGCTATGTCAAACAGCAATATTTATGTCTGTGACACCCATAATGCCAGGGGCTGGCTTTTATATTGCCATGTTTTTTTTGTTTTTTTTTTAACCCTCTTTATTTCTTTTCAAAAATATTTATAAAATTGCTGCTTGATCTAGTGAAGTCAAGTGAAGTGATTTTTTTTTTTGTTGGAAACAGAATAAATAAATGTGCCATTAGTAATCAGTAAAGATGATATTTAAGATTAAGCAATCACAAATAAAACAAAAGTAAGAATATCTAAATGATAGGAAAATGATTTTAAAATATTTTAAAAATTAAAAAAAAAAGTTATTAAAAGAGGATGAAAAATGTAATCTTCATAGGTGAAAGTAAAATTTAACATTTTTTGAAAGACATGAGGATTGATTTTCATTGAGGCTCCATGCAGGTTTCAAAGGCTTAAAGCGTTATCTTGGATCGCGGTGGGATCATGTAGCTGCTACTAGCCCTGACAGACATGAAACATAACAGCTGAGATAAGTTAATGGTGGACGGCACATTTTCTAAGCTTTGTCCAGGGGGAGGCCTTTAGTGTCAGACTCTGCAAACTCCTGGTCTAGACAAAGCAACTGTGATGCTGATGAGGATGAAATGGATTAATCTCAAGAGGGGAAGCTGGGTTTGTCACCCGTGCACAGAAAACAAGAACAATACCACAATCACAAGTAGGAATAATCATTATCCACAGATTTTAGCAGTTTGTATAAGGATGCTACAGCAAGGTCAGATGACAGTCACACACAGAAAAAAGATTAAAAAAAAAAGACAGGTCACATGTACTGCTGTATGGACATATGACCTCCTGACAGGCTCTGTGGAACAACATATGGATATTGTTCCCAGATTAAATAAGAGAGAAGAGGACATCCAGCAGAGATGCTTGTGTGGCCACATGGGGGCAGTGTTGTGTCAGACATGAAGTCAGTCAGCATGGCTTTTTCTCTTTTCTTTCAACAGACCTTTCTCTTACCAGCTCATAGTATGTATGTATATACAGTATCATCTATCTAAAAGATGCATCAAGAAAGTAATTCTGTTGATCATGTTCAAGGTGGTGACAAGTGTTTTTGTGGTTATTGTGTTTATTTCCCTTTTGGGGGGTAATTTTGTGGTAATGGCTAATTTTCCACTATTCTCTACTAGTTTCATGTGCATTTTCAGGTTAATTTCTATAGGTTATTTTACATTTTGTTATGTCTTTCTAATTTGTTCATCACATTTTCCCATGTCTTTGAAAAAAAAAAACAATCAAGTGAATTTGCTTAGATTTCAAGTATTATGGCTGTTTATGCTGTTTTTGAGTCCTTTTCATCAAACAGACTCACGGAAACTCAGATGAGACCTGCTGGTCATCCATCATGTTAGTCATTTAGAAGGCATATCAATCAGTCCCTATATTACAAGACACTTAGTCACTCAGTCATTCAGACCACTCAAGGCATTCAGTATTTTGCTGCATCTTCCTGTGTGTCAGCATGCCCCCCCAGAAGGTACAAGGTTCTGTAACATGCAATCACAATCTACTTTTCATCTGTATTGGCTTCAGCTGTCATGTTGTTTGTTTAATACAATGATGTAGCTTTAATTGTTCCCATGGGGAAATGGTGATGTTGCAATCAGATACACCAAAGAAAAACAGAATATAAATAAGAATATGGAGTGTTTAAACAAATATAACCGGCTATTTCAATACAAAAGCTTATTAAATGAATAGTGCATCCATTTTGAAAAAGTTTTCAGTATCAGGACATCAGGCCATATTTCAAGGTAAAACAACATATTTGATAACCCATTAGCTACCATTAGACAACAGCTAACGTTAGTGCTCAACCACTTCCTAGCTGATGTTACTGTGTGGCAGTGTTACATGATATGATAGGAAAGATGTAAATCAATCCTGAAACATCAACAAACATGGTGGACACATTTATTAAAGTCTGGAAGTAAAACACACTGGACACTGCTGTGTTTTCACCCGACCTCACAAATGTACTGCTGAACTGCTGAACTGGTTAACTCAGTTAACCGGTTAACTCATGCGGTGAAATAACAACCATTTGTCAGACTCCCTTCGCTTATAAAAGATGTATCCTGGAACACAGCAATGCCACATGGTAACAGCTTTTGAGCCTCCCGTCCTGAGCATGACGTCGTCAGTCTTAGGGTGTAGAAAACAGGCAAGCATCCAACAGGAAAATGCTTACACTGTAGTGAACCAGAGACAGTTGAAAATGTATGAGGCTACTTCAGTGTAGAGAATATCTTATGGAGAAATCACCCTCAGTCCATGAGGACGGCAAAACATTTCGCTGGCAGGTCTTGCTGGGAAAGCCACAGCAGTGTTAACCTTTAAACAGAAAGTGTTGTAGCAGAGAGGTTCTCAGATGTTTTCATGGTCTGGACCCCCAGGTAATCTTTCAATAAGCCATACTTTTGCCCTGTAGAGGCCCCTGTTTGAAGTGATATTTGGTTTGTGTTGAGAATTAATTTAGACACAAATTAATGTTCAGTCAGCAGGGACTAGAAACAGTAATCTAGTTTATTCATGCATTTAATTTTGCAAGTTGTTTAGTTCTTGTCTTATTACAGGCACAGTAAGTAATATTGCATACATTTTTTCAGTAAAATAGTCCCTTGCAATATCATTACAATTTGCATCATTTTACAATTTGCAGCCAGCCTGTGGTTATTTCCTGGTTTCAGCTTTCTAAACTTTGAGTCCTGTCTCCTACAAATTACATTCGCAAACAAAAGTGCATTCTCAATTTCATTTTGAGGGAAACATATTTTATCATGGATTATGTTTGTTTGTAACGTATCACAAGAACAATTTGTAATCCCACAGCCTCAAGTCTAAGCTAAGAAGAAGGTGGGGTGGCAGATGGGTCAAACAACTGCTTTCCCTAACCCTTACCAAGTTGTTTTGGTAGCTTTAGGTAATGAAACTGTCTAAAATGTGTCACGCGACATGAAATACAAGATATGTTGATTAGAAACATATTTGTGATACATCAGAAACAAACATAAACTGTGACAAAATGCGTTTCCCCTAAACATAATTAAGAATGCAGTTTAGCTGTATGGGAACATGATTTTTAGGTGACAGGGTTGACAGGGATGGATTTCTGTAGCAACCCAAATAAGCTCCTCCTCGCCACTTTAACTTCATTCAAAGTGTCTCTGAAACTTCACATGCTGCAGATAAATGTATTCAAATTTCAGATTGGTTGAATGCCTCTGTTGCTGCTGTCAGCACTGCGGACACAGAAAAGGATCATTCAGAGCAGCTTGCCTTGTAACTGAAAGTCTGCAGCTTCATCGCATTTTCAAATTGTAGCTCTGAGACAAAATAATCCCAGTAATACAACAAGAGCTTTGAGAGAGTGACATATATCCCTCATGTCCATTCTGAAAACACAAGGACAGGCTGATTCTGTTTGTGAACAAATGGAGTTTGAGCTCTCAACACCCTCTAGTGGTCAGAAACACTTAGTGCTGCTATAATGAAAAAGACTTTTGGTTTTAAGTCTGTGCTGTTGATCTTTTGGCACTGCAGAGAAAGATCATTGTTCTCTTTTAAGATGGATTTGGGGCATATTTACCTTTGTTTGACTATAGGCAGATGACGTAGAGAGGAAAAACTGGGTAAGTGAGAGAGATCAGGACAAAGGTCCCAGGGCAAATTCAAATTCAAGACACCCAACCAAATGGCTGATCTCTTTTACCAAGTTCTGAGTTTTACTCTAAGTATATTATAATAACATGTTTGTTTGTTTTTTAACTTTTCATTTTTACACCAGTAAACTTACTTCTCCAACACTGCTGATTGAAGATAGTTCACCTTTCAGTGATGATGCCCCCATCCCATCTCTTGGTGCTGAGCTTCATAGCTCATAGCATGACAGGGCTGCTGATATCCCAGGTGAGCAGTGGATGACAGTTCGAAGATGAACTGCAGCCCGGGAACCTCATATTCTCTTTACCCAAACCAGAGGTCATTAAGTTTCTAATCAACCTGGGTAATATCCTGTAAATCACAATTCCCCAGCTATAAACTGTTGGTGAGGATATTAAATTTGGTGGCAGGCTTGCTCTTAAATTATGACTTCCTTTTGTCCCTTTGGCCTGGGGAGGCTTTGATATCAGTTAAGAGGCTGCCTGTGTTTGCTATCAACCTTTAGAAAAACAAATGTGATGTTGTAAGCCCAGGCCTACTATAAAACCCTCACTATAGACAATTATGAAAGAGTTTCTTACTACTGCTTTCATGATTTTCTATTCAGATACCAGTCCAAATACACAAGGCATCGGATTTTTCATGATGTTTTACAAAGTAGTTAAAATGGATCGACTGGATGAATAAATGTAATATAAATGATATAAAGCTATCATAGTAATTTTTTAGTCAGGGGAGCCATTCAGGACCAAGTCCAGTTCTAACATGTTTATGCAGATGGTCTGAAACTGCCTGTCTATACTATCTCCCCACATCTTCTCTAGCTCTTCTCTCAACCCTCGGTATTTTTCCAGCTTCTTGTATTTCTTCCTCCTTATGATGTTGTCACTTGGGATCATTACATCCATCACTACTGTCTTCATCTGCTGTTTGTCAACCACCACAATGTCTTGTTGATTAGCCACAGGATCTTGTCCCTCCATGATAGTGCCTCTTCCTCTTCCTCCTCCTCACTGGGCTTCTGCTGCTTGAGGTAATCACTTAGCAGGTCATCTCTGGGGGCCATCTTATTGATGTATTCCTGCATCTTTGATGTTTCACCCTGGATGATGGCTTTGACGCTCACCAGTCCTTGGCCCTCCTCCTTCCGTTTAGTGTACAACCTCAAGGTCCTGGACTTTCAGTGAAACCCTCCATGCATTGTGAGGAGCTTCCTTGTCTTGATATCAGTGGTCACTAACTCCTCCTTTGGCCAGGATATTATACCAGCGGGGTATCTCATCACCGGCAGGGCGTTGGTATTAATGGCTTGGATCTTGTTTTGTGCATTTAGCTGGCTCTTCAGGACCTCCCTCACTCTGTGGAGGTATTTGGTTGTGGTTGATCTCCTTGCAGCCTCCTCATAGTTTCCATTTGCCTCCTGTGTTGCCTTCTGGTAGTTCAACCCCCTCAGTTGTGACCATCTTACCCCTCTTCAGTACTATCCTGTCACACTTAATGACATTCTGATGTCGTTGCTGTAGAGCCTAGTGATGTGGATTAGCGTGTCGATGTCTTGCTCATGGCATATAGCTTGATGTCATTCATGTAGAGGAGGTGGCTGATGGCTGCTGTACTTTGGAACCAGTATCCAAAGCCACTCTTCATGATGATATATACATATATGTATATGTGTGTGTGTGTGTGTGTGTGTGTGTGTGTGTGTGTGTGTGTGTGTGTGTGTGTGTATAGATAAATAGATAGATACACACACAAACACACATATTATCAGACTAGTCATCCACCAGCAACACTAGGTGGTAGTGTGTCACTGCCCTCAGAAAACGTAATTCAAGAGGATTAAGGTATATGACAAAAAGCACAAAAAATTGTATAAGTGGGGGGTGATGTTTGTCAAATAGGTTAAAAAAAAGACAATACGTGTGTAGTCATGCATGAGTGGTGCTGGTAATATTTCAGGATGTGGAAGGTCTCAAGCTATGCCTCTCTGCCAGGATTTTCCATAAGTGTTTGCTAAGTTGATAAATGGATGTGTCAATGCCACAATCTGCCAGAGCCATGCAGGTATGTAGGTAGCTAATGATTGGGAGAAATAATGAGAATGAGACAGAGATATAGGGATAAAGCAATAAATAAATAAATAAATAAATACAGCAAAAGACAACAGGGCCAGAGGTTAGGGTGGGAGAGTTAGTTACCGTGGTGAAATAGAAAAGAAGGGGGACAGACGGTAGAAAGAGAGATTGGAGATTGAGGGAGATGGAAGAAGCAGGAGATTTATATCCCTTATCTATTTAGCAAATGACAGGGTGTGGATGTTTCGAACCAGGCAGGAAAATAGTCTCTTCACTTCCATTACATTTCCACCAACTCCAGCTGAGTCCCCTCTCCTCCCAGGCTCTAGGGACACAATGTCCTCCTGTCTCATTCTAATAAACTGTAAGCATTTCTTAAATCCTTTTACAAAGTCAGCAGAGAGGAAAGGGATTAAACCGTATTCATGTCATATGAGAATAACTGTCAGAACAGCGGTTCAAAGCAGCTTGGATGTGTTCATGCGTTCAAATTTGTTTAAAGCTGCTGATGCTGCAATTGAAGTTTTCTGTGTACTTTGCTTGTTCATAGCAGTTATTCCCATACCTTACAGACATAACACGCATGCAATTAAGTTCATCATGTGTGATAGCCAGGGGCGCCGCCAGGAATTTTGGGCCACATTAAAATAAATAAATAAATAAATAAAAATAATATATATATATATATATATATATATATATATATATATATATATATACATATACGATTATGGTTTAATAACCACTGTCAGGCAAGGGCCCTTGGAATTGTCCTAACTTTTCCCCCATATACGGCGCCCCTGGTGATAGCAACCCAAACATTGAAACATCAACCATAAAGCAAGAGTCAGCACCTAGTTTTGAATGCATGACTTATCTCATGAAAATCATCCATTTTGTTGTTGGGTGGTTGTTGGTGATTCAGATTTGGCATCACTAAACTCTGAGTTTCCATGTAGTACCTGTCATCTGACAACTGAGGGAACACTATTTTTGATCAGTATTTAGCAGGTTAAAAAAAGGTAAGGATCTTGTCTTTCTTTATGAATGTGGGAGCATATCTAAGTTCCCAAGGTTCTATGTTCCCAAGGTCCTATGTTCCCAAGGTCCTATGTTCACAAGGTCCTCAGTTCCCAAGGTCCTATGTTCATAAGGTCCTATGTTCCCAAAGTCCTAAGTTCCCAAGGTCCTAGATTCCCAAGGTCCTATGTTCCCAAGGTCCTATGTTCCTAAGGTTCTATGTGCCCAAGGTTCTATGTTCCCAAGGTCCTACGTTCCCAAGGTCCTATGTTCCTAAGGTTCTGTGTTCCCAAGGTCCTAGATCCCCAAGGTCCTATGTTCCCAAGGTCCTATGTTCCTAAGGTTCTATGTGCCCAAGGTTTTATGTTTCCAAGGTTCTAAGTTCCCAAGGTCCTATGTTCCTAAGGTTCTGTGTTCCCAAGGTCCTATGTTCCAAAGGTCCTATGTTCCCAAGGTTCTATGTTCCCAAGGTTCTATGTTCCCAGGAACCTATGTTTCCCAGTTGTTGTGTTAACACACAATAACTCTTTAATTAACCCTTTAATTAACTCTAAACCTAACCCTAACACTAAAACAAACCCCAAACTACACAGGACCCTGTGAATGTAAGACCCTTTGTCATTTTCTCATCAAGTGCCATATAAATCTTTGGACCCTGGGAAGATAGGAATGACTCCATGAAAGATTACAGGCAACATAAAGGAAGAGCAACACTCAAACAAGCAACATCTCAAGTTCATTACACCCTAGGTTTGAATGTAGTTCATGCTGTGCTGTGCTGTGGTTTCTTAGCATCAGACATTTTACAGAGATCAAATTTTGTAATTTACAGGCGCAGATGTCCTTAGAAGTGAGTAACAGAGCATTTTCACAGCAGCCATTTTGTCAAGAAATTGTGGGGTAAACACAGGTGTTACTAATGCCATTAATCAAGGTTGAGTTTCATTTGAGTGCAGTAGAGCCTTTCCAGTGAGCCAGTATACCTAACAGCAGGACCCTGGCTCTGTTAGACCTAAACGGAACAGAACCTTCATTAATATTAGTAACACCTGTTATCACTTGCTATTTCATGTCAAAATGGCTGCTGTGAAAAAGGACTATTCTTCTTTTGCGCTCTATTATAAGTGAACAGGAGAACACATCTTTTCATGCTATCAGATATAAAGACTAAACACAGAAATAGAAACACTTTGTGTTATGACATTTTTTTTTGTTATCAGCCTATACAAATGATGTAATATTTCCTTAAAAAAGTGTGAATTTGCACATTTGTTAGTGTTTTAAGTCAGAGTGCATATTCTGTTTCTTGCACGAACTAATGATTTATTTTTAAATATTTCAAGAAAGACAATTTTGTTTTAGCTAATTTTGTGCTAAGTTAATAATGGAGTATTTGTAACTGTATTGCTTATGTCATGAAACTACAGCAAAATGCGCTGTTTTCAGCAGCGTTGCCTTGCCTCGATACATATGAGATTGCTGTGTCAGAATGGATGTTTCTCCTGGCTTCATCCTTTTCACTTCATTTGGACAAGCCTGCAACAAACAAGTTTGAGCTTATCTGCAGGTCTTTCTGACTCCTGAAGGTCTTATTGACATTTTTGTTAAGTCAAGTAAATAGAGTGAGGTCTTCATTTTGCAGATAATGAAGAAACAGCTCAGTGAGCACATTTGGTTTTCTTCCAGTAGGCCAGAGAGGTCAATGTGTTGATCAGCCATGTGAGCTGTCAGCTTCTCAGTAAACAACATATGAAATCTCTTATAGACAGGGGCACGGACACGTCACTGGGCCCCACTGTGTGGCTGTGCTGAAACCAATCTGTGTCAACAGTATAATTACCATCTGTCCAAGCCCTCGAAAATATTACTTCCATTCTTGTATTGCAAATGTATTTCACTGAAATGTTTATGAGTGTGAGGCTTCCAATTCAAAGGGATAGTTTACCCATTTTGAAAAATTTAAGAATATTTCACCTCCTCATTAGCTGTTATGTAGGAGGCTGAGGTCCTCTCCAACAAACACTGTTAAAAATAACTGCCTTAATCCACTCAAAGAAGGTTTAACATCACTTAAGAAGTGTCATTTTACAACACCAAAATGCACATATGACTATCTTGTGCATATGGGTGATAGTCCAGAATGATCGTACTCCGGAATGATCCAGAGTACTAAAAGATAGCTGGCATGTAATACTGTGGCTAGCTTCTTGTTTTCTTCTGGTAGCCCCTGTGGTAACTGAGGACCAGCACAGAGAACGTAGACCACAAAATAGTTCTACTGTTGATTTTGTTGTGTGATTTTTGGCTGTGAAAATTCATCCAACTCAAAATATGTTTATTTAACAATTTGAGTGGACTAATTTAATTGAACATTTAATTTCCTATTCTTTATTGTAGGCAGGACTAAGGCAATCATTTTTAAGAGAGTTAACTGGGAGGAAGTCCACCTCAATGGCAGGAGGTGAACAGTTAGCATTTGGAGCATCAAGCACTCAGTAAAAATAAGAGGAAGACTGCACTGCTACTGTCCTACATAATAGCTAGGGGGGATGTGAAATAACATAAAATTTTGGGTAAAAAAATGGGTAAACTATCCCTTTAAGACTGTATTGGTCACACACTGAGACGCTGAAAGGCAGCATAATACACAGAAACGGTGACCATCTACTGTGGGTATTTGATTTTGGTTATCCTGTATTAAAGGTTGTTAAATTGGAGATGACATTAATCCTAGATGTAATAGATTTAGTGATTTTATGTGGACGCCTGTAGCTGTGGCTATACCCAGCAGCACAGCAGAAGGTATTAGCATATTTTAATTAAGACTGCTCTCCCAATTTCTCTCCCAGTAAGACTCCACTTCCTACCTGTGGCAAGCTGAGCAAGGGAAAGGTCAGCTCAGCTGTGCGTGCATTTGTGTGTGTGTGTGTGTGTGAGACTGTGAGAGACAGAGAGAAAGAGAGAGAGGGAGAGAGAGAGAGAGGGAGAAAGAGCACGGAGAGGTTCGTCTTTGTCAGGGGTTCTATAGTTCTTCACGAAGGCAAGGAAATTAAATTAGCTAAGTTCAAGTTTCGAATGTGCTGAACACTGCCATTCTCGCTCTTATATGGTCTTTATTATTTATTCTGACACAATTATACCATTAGATAATGATATACAGTGATAATATATGATGCAGTGTTGGAAAGTAAGACAAATGAAATATGACAAACGACATGAACTGTGTATGAACACATGTTGTGTTACATTACTTCACTCCCAGCTGATCACAGTGAGTTTGACCCATGTGCATGTCCATTATATTAGAGTAATACAGAACAGGGATAATGCAATATGACAAGCATGTTGGACACTATGCCCCTGAACATTTAATTTCCTATTCTTTATTGTAGGCAGCATGAAAAGCTCTTACAACGTCTTTAACTTAGCTTTTTTCAAGCTGCAGATACACTGTATTAGGTAACACCGGCTTGTGATTCCAACAAGAATACATGAAGCAGAGATACACATTAAGGTTTAGTTTTAAGGTTCATTTTGAAATAGACTCGCACAACGCAAAAGATCTTCAATGATATTAGGAACTGGTTTGCTGTTATGTATACTACCAATATTCTCATTTCTGACACAATATACTATATGTGTAATGAAAGGTGTTGACATCATTTAGTTACTTTTGTAAATTTATTAGTGCTGTCAAATGCTTAATTTTTTTAATCACTTTAATCACAAGGTAGTCATGGTAATCTTAGTCAATAATCACATATTTAAAATGTATAAAATGACTTGCTTGCTTGTACTTTTACTGCTGTATAGTGGGTTTTGGAAACAATCATTGTTCTTCAAGAGAGTTTATATGATGGATCCCCCAATGCAATCTCTGTTTTTTAGCCTCTTTTCTTCAACTACACTGATTGGCCAGCAGTCCATGGAAATCCATTTTAAACATCTGCATTGCTCTATTCACTCACTCCACAAGTGTGGTTTGATGAAAATCGCCACTCGACTCACTACTACCATCATTTGAAGCTCTAAAAAAAGCCTGTTGTCAATTAGGTGATAATTTAAACTGGTTATGCTCTGACAGAACAGCATTTCAGTGTTGCAGTGTGTCCTTATGAGTTTACCTCTGCCCAGAGATCCATTTGAGAGCTTACTGAAAGAGAGCTTGCCATCCAGCAGGCCACAGGTTGTCTTATCGTTCATTCATTCTGAAAGCAGTATTCAGTAGCTCCCAGCAAGTATAAGGAGGTTGCTATTGCTTTATAAACTTTTTATCTGCTAAGACAAACCACAACAAGTGGAAAAACAAAACTGCCATCTGTCCCGGAATGAAGTCCTCCAGCAACACTGACTAAACCATTTCATTTGCGTAAATTTTTAAATAACAAGGCCCTCAAATTAATCATATGTGTTAACATGTTAACTTTGATAGCCCTAAAATTCATACAACAGTTAGTTCTGGTGGAGTGATTTAATTGGCCCAGAGGCATTCCATAAATGCTGTAATTCAGTTGTTTGAATCCTGATGAAACTAGTTGTGTTGGCAGCACTGAAAGATTGATTAAATAGATAAATCAAAATGCGTTGTCACTTATTACTTGATAAATGGTGTTGTTTGTAAAACTGTTGTCACACTCAAGGTCGTGCTGATACACAGTAGCACAGCACTCCCTCTCATGGGATATTGCTTAAATATTCCTTGGCTTCATCCATTTGGTAATTCACAAGCATGCTTATGATTGTGGCTGCAAACAATGGTTTGCACATTCACAGCAGATTGGCTGCATGGTGATGGATGTTTTTTCTGACTAGGTGAGTCGTCGTGTTGGGGTTGCAAGTCCCCCTTGAGATCAAAAGACCATGTGCCATTTACATGGCATTCTGTGCTTCCCCTTAAAGCTACTATCAATACTGACATTAGAGCAACTTAGCCTGCTCACAAGTGAAGACTATTAAATAAATGAGCGTTTGAGAGGGCGAGATAACAGGAGACAGGGGATGATCAGTAGGCTGAGCGTGGCGGCATAGTTAACGCGCCATGGCCTCCTGGACTAAGATGGTCTTTGAATTATTCATCTGGCTCTGACAGAGTGATAATAACATGAGAGGTCAGAGGGCAAGGCAGGACTCAATAGTACACTGGCACCCACTCTATTAATCTCAGCCCAAGTACTCCTGCACTTAGTCACGCCCAACGCAATTATAATAACCTTAATCACATATTGTAGACACTCCTCTCAGTAGTGGGCTCAGCACTGTGTTGTCCAGCACATCTGTTACAATCACGCCCCATTAGCAGTCACGTCTCATATGATGACCTCACTGACCATCTGGCAGATGGAAGTCAAGGAGCCCATGCAAAACACCTTGGTCTTGGTAATAGTATACCATAGATTTTTCAAGTGTGTGTAAAACCCAAACAAATACCCAGACATTAAGATGTTTGAGGTTTTCCGATGGACTGAAAAACGTTTTAACACCTTTTTCAGATGAGAGAACATCAGAGAACTTCTTTACAGTAACAGTTTTCAGACTAGAAAACACTCAGCTGAGGGCTTCTGGTGTGGTTCATATCAGTGAAAAACAGTCCCGTCCAGTGTAGGTTCACAAGCTGGGAAACCTTTAAGATTTAATTTTACCCTCTTTAATTTTACCTTGTAGATTCTAACTGAAGGAATCAAAACTATGAATGAACACATGTGGAGTTATGTACTTAACAAAAAAAGGTGAAATAACTAAAAACAAGAGTGTGCAAAGCAGTAATCAGAGCAAAGGGTGGCTATTTTGAAGAAACTAGAATATAAAACATGTTTTCAGTTATTTCACCTTTTTTTGTTAAGTACATAACTCCACATGTGTTCATTCATAGTTTTGATTCCTTCAGTTAGAATCTACAATGTAAATAGTCATGAAAATAAAGAAAACGCATTGAATGAGAGGGTGTGTCCAAACTTTTGGCCTGTACTGTAGTTCACTGTATAGTGCTGTTTGGACTTAATGTGTCATTCTCTCTATTAATCTTGGGACTTTGCATTCATTTTTGTCTGCCAAGTCACGACCCCTCATAACTTGCTAGTGGTAGATAATTATCTTAGAGCTTCTTTATCATCTTCCATCCTTGCCCATCTTTTGTTTTGAAATTGTACAATGACTTTTAGATTTTTAATGTAGAATGCACGGTGGAGGACACACAAACAGACAAGAACAGAGATTGTGAAAGACATTTGGTTAGTCCCAAGCAGGAAAATACAATCTTGTGCTGCTTAGATAGTAAGGGTTTAAATTAAACTTCAAGAAATTGGTTCAGACAGTGCCTGCACAGAGCCGAGTGCCAGCATCCTCCCTAGGTGGTGTGGCAGACTCGCATCTCAAAGACATGACCTCATGAGTATTAGGAGGACAGAGCTCCAGTGGCCAGATTGACCCGGGCAGCTTGTCAAATGCATGTCTACTACAGCCATGGCCTGGCCTGTTGGTCCACACACTGATTCCGTTATTAATACTGTGATTTATTGGTCTGTCAGATGCCGCTCTCCTCATCTAGCTGAGGCTATGGAGGGTCAGGCCAGGTTAAGTGCCTTGCCTGAGGGCGTTAGACGTGTGATCCATGCTGCATTCCAATGTCCAGTGTCCAGCTTAGCAGAGAGATGGAGACTGCAGGTTTACTTAGCCTCCAGAAAGAAGTAACACATGCTGGTGTTAAATGGGATCAAGAGCGAGTGGTGCATGGCAGCAGGACTAAATGAAGATGCATTCACTGTAGGGCCAATGCATATTTATAGGCTAGTCACACTGATACTATTTCCACTGCAGAGTGGTATCTGTGTGTATTTATTTTTGTAAAGAGTACTTAGGATGAAATGAAAAGGGACTGCATTAAAATTCACAATCCAGAACTCACACATTGTCAAGACTGACGAAAGGCACTGAGATGCAAATGCATTCCTCTCTCTAAACAGTGCATTGTCATTTTAAAACAAGGCCAACATCACCATCTCCCTGTGCCTACCAGCTATACATAGAAACAACAGTATTACAACAGATGCATACAACAACAATGCAATAAGCGCTTCAGTGATACACAATCATAGGAGATGCACCATAAACATGAGGAATAGAGGAGCCAGAAATAGCAGAGCAGGTTCAGCTGCATTCCGCGAGACAGCCAGGGAGATTAGAGTGTGTTTTATGGACGCACTGCAGATCACATTAACATTATTACATTCAACGGGAACGAGGAGAGAGAACGATAGAGGAGAGAGAGGCAAGTGGGAAGAGAGGGAATGGAGATGGAAATGGCTGAGCGGGCAAACGAGACAACAGGCAGGGAAACTGGAGGAGAGGAATGGAGCAGAAATGGAGGCAAGACGGAGGTGAAAGGGAACGTTGTGTGAGATGTTGATAAGGAGAAAGTGGGACAGTAGCAACACTGAATCACAGATCTGGACTGAATTCAATTTGGTGTACACTACACTGAGGTGTGGAAGGCTGTGCCTGCAGACAGGGTGGGCATCATACAAGGTCATCAGATGGTGGTCGGCTTGCACTGCATCATCCCTCACAGCAGACAAGGAACCACAATGACAGACTTGTGACTATTACCACACTGAGCCAGCCAGGGCAAAGTTGATGGAGGCTGACAAACAACATGATAAGATGTTAAAGGCATAGTTCATCCATTTTGAAAATTTGACATTATTTGACGTCCCACACATAGCTACTATGTAGGACAAGAGCTGGATACTGGCTGGAATAACTGCCTTAATTCAAAGAAGGTTTACCGTCACTTTTGGAGCGTCGTATCAAAAACTAAAATGCACATAGGACTGCCGAGTGCACACAGAGAAGTTTTGCTCAAATAATTGGTAAAAACTGCATTTTTCCTGTTGCCAACATTGTTTGCTATCATTTGTTTTCTTCATTGGACACATGTACGCATGTTGTAAGACAAAAATAACATTTTTAGGAGTGCTAAAAGTTAGCTAGCTAATATTCTTCTTTTCAAAATGGGCGAGCCATAACTTTAAAGGTTCAGCTTGTGTGTATGTGTACTTAAAGTGTGAAAAACGCTCAAGTCATTTTAATTTAAGGCCTTAAAGAGTAGTAAACGTCATCATGTTTTCAGCATGAAATGCAGGTTTATTTTTCAGGTTTGGTGCACCTGATTCGACTGTTATCACGCCATTGAATGGACGTTTCGTGGTAATCCCCCACACAGGTTTGGGTTAGGAGGTCCTGTCTGCATATCGTAGTGGGTTATTAGCATCTATTGTCAATCCGTTTAACCACTCAAACGTTAGCTTTAGCCACTTTCATCAGCTTTCGTTAACTTAATTTTCATTTGTTACTGGCTAAGGTTAGGAAAGGTTTTGTCGTGATGGTTAAGTTCAGGAAAAGGTTAGGACATGGCAATGGTTAAGATTAGAAAACATAAAGGAAGAATGAGTAGGATTTTCTTAAAAAAAAATGTATAGACTCCTAATAATCCCGCTCA
The DNA here is from genome assembly GCF_902150065.1 of Myripristis murdjan. Classification (NCBI taxonomy): domain Eukaryota; kingdom Metazoa; phylum Chordata; class Actinopteri; order Holocentriformes; family Holocentridae; genus Myripristis; species Myripristis murdjan. The sequence goes on along the minus strand of NC_043990.1, from coordinate 29,783,672 downwards.
GTCATCACTTATGAGCCACTAGAGACCCTGGGACCCTGCCCACTGCCCAGATTTTCTCATTTTGCTGAGATTGGGACTCTTCTGGGTGTCAGCGTTTGGGCAGTGGATGTGCAGCTCCCAGGCAATATTAATAGCAGCAGCAGTGTCAGATCAACAACCAGCAAAAGGATATCATGGACTGGAAAAAAGGAACAATATAACCACATTTTTCCTAGGATGGTAACAGAATGTTTTACATTTTGGGCAGTCATTTCATTCCGTTGCTGTTCCATTGTGACTGACCCATCCACCACCCCAACCACCTCCACACACTGACAACAGGAGTAGATGATACCAGCTTATGACCCCTAGACGGTGCAGCAGGGCCCTACCAGCCCAAACCTGCAAGGGGTGATCAGGACTGATAACAGTCGAATCAGGTGCTTGATTCTAATATAATTACAAACTGTGATATTTGTACTGACAGCTTCTTCACACTCAGTTATATTAAGCTGAAGCAGAAGTAGGGCAAACAAAATAAGACAAATTCCATGAATTTATGATGGAGCTCCACCAAAAGCTGTGAGGAGGGGAGCAGCAGTAGTGATGCTTTTATTTTCTTATGCTGAATGACATTATTGCACTTCCAGCTGGTCACAGTGAATCTGACCCACATGCATCTCCACTATTAGATTCATACAGAACAGAGTTAATGCAATATGACAAACATCATTCCCTAAACATTTAATTTCCTCTTCATCCTCTCATTATAGTTCCACAGCTTTTATTGGATATTTATAAAAGTTGAAAAATTAATGTCTGAAATATGCAGATAAGAGGTGTGGTGAATATAAGAGACGGCGGAAGGGAAGGAAGAGATGATGAGGAGGATGTTGGTGAGGGGAAGATTAGAGGAAGCCAAAGACAGAGGGAGACAAAAAGGGGAACGGAGAGGAGTTCCTATTAAGAGGAGGCAAATGCGCTGATCAGGATTTGGAGGGACAGACGGTTTAAACAGCAGGTGTGTTATAAAGCTGTGCCCGGTCATATTTCACACTCCAATTCAACAGAGGAGATGTGGAGGGGGGGTGCACAATTTCACCACTGACAGCTTTTCCACGGCTATTTTTTTTTCTCCCCGCAACAAGAACACATTTGTTTTAAGGCCTATCAGGCAGAGGAATGGGCTGACTGATGACATCACGTATCGTCACCTTAGTCTGTGTGCGGCTTTCATGTTGCCTCCACCACTGAATGCCATGGAATATATTGCCTAACCACTGGGAGAGCTGGTGACTGGTGCTGATGTAATTTGTGTCCTGAAATATATAAAGAAATGCAATTAGAAGTCAAATTGAGCAAGCATGTCTGGAGACCGCACTCCATGGTGGAGTGATAGAAGGATTATTGCAATGATGAAAAGAGGAGGCCGCATTCAGTGAGGGAATGATGCAGCTCAGAAGAGGAGTGGGTGGGTGATGGGAATAGCTTTCATGTAAAAGAAAGCTGGATGCTTTTTTTGGTGACCAACTGTTTTTTTTTATAACCTGAAAAAAAAAACAAAAAAAACAAGTCTTACACCCAGGGAAAAATATTTACAGATATATCCGATCCGGGATAAGTCATAAGCAGCTTGAATCTTTAACAAGTGTATAAGCAACCCCATGCTATAACCCTAAAAAGAATAGAAAAAGAGCTGTCTCCAATATGGCAGTGCCAAGATTTCATTTGCTGTGTTTTCTTTCAATGTTTTTGTTTCATTTTCGTTTTCCCCCACACTTCCACATGTAATATTTGACAAAAGAAAAGGTCATTTATTTTGGCCGACATGTTTGGATGGAATTCACAACCTCTAGGTGTCTCTAGCTGTTGTGTGTCTTAGAGTTCACTGGTAAATTTTAGCTTGCACTCTCCACCCGGACCTCTGTGTGCCTGCTGTTATCTGGCAGCCTGTTGAGCCAATTGTGCTGCCCTGCAGTGATTTGGCAACCTGTGCAGCCAATCACGTTGTTCCAGTGTAACCTGGCAAGCCACACAGCCAATCAGAGCTCCCCAGTGAACTGACTGAGATCTGACGCCTCTGGTGAAGTTCCACCTCCATGGAGCCCACAGCGCCATTCAGCAGCATAATGCCTCATATGCTGGAGGAGAGGTTTCACATCCAGATTTGTCTTTTTTTTTTCTTTCTTTTTTTTTTTTTTTGTTTATGTGATCCAGATGGTGTGATATGTTAATGAAGCTTGCTGTGTGCGTTTGGCTGTCTAGAGCTGCCAAAGGAAGGGGGCACATTGACCTCAAACAGGACAGAACCAGACCAGGCTGAGAGCCTTCATCTTGGTGCTGTTCACAGTCTCAGTGCTCTTGGATCAACCTTTTTCTATTAACCTCTGAAACCAAAGCAAATTTACTTGACGTCTTTGAAAAACACAGAGGAAAAAAAAACATCTAAATTCAGTTCAAAAAAAGGAAATAACATGTTTAGCAAATTACCACTGGCTCAGAAGATTTAAGAAACTGACCAAAAAATTGAAAGACAGGAAAAAATTACAAAGAATACACAATCAAAAAAATTTGCAAAAATGAACAGACAATGATTAACACATTACCAGAACAACCCCCCCCCCCCAAAAAAAGAAATCTTATTATAAATATATATTTAAAATTACCCACAAAATTAATAAAAAGGAACAAAATGAATTTAAGAAGGTGAATTACAACCTTTCAGAATGAAAGCGGGCTCCTGGGTTTCAAAAGGTGAATATTACAGTGTTACTATATATTAGATTTACTGCTTTACTTTGTGCAGCATTTGGGTTAGTTGTAGTACATTACATGAGAAGAGCAATAAAGTCTATTGTGCTATCTGACTGTGATTCAACCTCCATGCACTGGATAGCTCTCTTTCACCCCATTGTCATTTTGAGCCTGGGCTTAATTTTAGAACGACCCTCAAGGCTTACTGCTGAGCCAGAGACAGAAAGCCCATGAATATCAGATGTAGCCTGCAGGTCTTACAGTCCTATCAGGACCATCACAGAGCTGGTGTTAAATATTCCTCCTCTCCCATGTGCCCACACCTCCTTCTAACTGCCTCTGTTTCAACTTCCAGCTGTAACGAGCTGAGCCACTTTCATTATGGCTTTTGAACAGATGTCAGCTCCAGCCAGCATACATGAGGTGTCAGGGTCCATCAGGAGCGCTAAAAAAGTAATCCCTGCCTCCACGAAGCCACAGTTTGAAGGCAACACAATCCTGTAATTAAGTATTCATCTTAATTCACATCACATCCCCCTGGCACCATGATAATTCTGTTAAATGGTTGCGGTGGCGGCAACATAGGTTTCGTATGTACCACTTTGATAAGTGGAGCTCAGCTTGCTAACAAGAGTCAGCTCTTGGCTCCAGTGTAGGGAAGATGAACATCATAGTACTGCTGATGGTTAACCAGCCATTGATTGGCCTTTGATTGTTGATTTAACTGCTGGTTTTACCGACCTCCCCCCGGCTTCATTTCTCAAAAGCAACCCGCAAGTCTATTGACTTTTGCCAACCATAAGGAACAATGATACTGGCAAATTAAGCATCTGGATGTTCTGGATGGAGAGGTTTTAATCAAGTATTACACATGTGTGACCAAAGCCTATACAGAGAGAAAGCCTGATGCGATTGGCTGCTCTGACAGAAAAAAACAGTGCAGTATGGTCCTCTAGCCAGTGGGGGCAATGCTGAGCATGCTGAACAGGGTAGAACATGTTATAAAATGATCACTACATTTGATTCCAAATATTTACCAGTAACTGAACCATTTTTGTTATTTTTACACAGCCCGATATCTAACTATAAATGGAGAACTCTCTGTATGTGTGTCTCTGGCTTGATTATTTCTGCAGCCATTTATTGACTTCAAACTTGGCAGGTGTGTTCCTGAAAAACCCCCACAGCTCAGTGTCAAGTATGTGTATTTATGGTTCAAAAGCTGCAGAAATCAGTTTATAATGGTGTTCTTAACGTGATATTAACAGACCGCAAGAGGTGGAACTCAAATGAGAGGACAGTGTAGCACCCGGACAGGCTAAAGCATGTACATGCTGCAGTTTTGAAATGCTCACATGACACACAAGAACATTTCTGTGTTATTATCCACAAACTGTTATCAGAACAGTGCAGCATGGCCTCACAAGCACTGAACATTCGTAGTTTGCAGCTGCAGCCAGCAGCCAGATGCATAAAACTCATAAAACTGTGTGCACAAAGCCAGAAACATGCATAAGCATTCTTTTCTACATATAATTTTTTTGTCAGATTAATAAAACTCCAAAAGTCATTAAAGATTTGCAGGCATATAATGCACAAGCCTCTCCCACAATTAACCATGAATGTATGAAGGCACAACCAGCCTTTTTTTTTATATCAAATCTCCGCCTGCTGCATCAGTCTTTACACCTGTCAATTAACCAAACAGGAAATAAAAAGTGTCACCGATTTACGGATTGTGTTGTGTTCTCCAACAACCACAACAGCTGTAATAATATAGACGGCTCTTTATACCATCTATATAATTAATTCCTCACATAGACCGAAAACATCGAGTGATTTCTCAAAAAAGTATCAATGGTTAGTTTGTAGCGCTCATATCTAAATGGACATTACAAGTTGTGTCACAACTAATCAAAAGAATATTAACTGCTAAATAAAATATTGAATCTGACTTATTGTTAATTAAATGGATGATTAAAATTATTCACACAAAAGAAACTAATCATTGTTACCATAATAAATGTGCAACAATTAAATCAGTGAAGATAATGAGCACAGAAATGTTTCACCATGACCAAGTGGCACTCCACCTAAACAGTGCAGTGGTGACTATCACCTCAGGTTGGGATGCTGACGTCTGTAAGATAGGGCCTTTATCCACATACATTAAATGTCACTTGGATTGCACTGAGCTCCTAACATTTTCCTGTGAGCTTTTGCTCCCACTCACCCAGCCAATTCATGTATACTCTAACATTTTCACACATATCAACAGGCACAGCATTAGTTTATAATGAAGACAGAATTGTAAGCTGACATGAAATCGATGCTTGTCAAATTATGACACTCTCAGAAGATTTCCATTAACACTGAGGCTATGTGGTGATGACTGGCTGCAGAACCAGAGGAGAAAAACATTTATTCCTAAATGGTTCCAGATTCCATTCATCTAAGCTCCTAGAAATCTCCCCCTTGTATATGCACTGTCTCTGTTTGGTATCTCAACATGTATGCATATGTGTGACTGCATATATGAGCTTGCATGTTTGCATTGTGTATGTGTGTGTGTGCATACATGTCTGTCTGTATGTGAAGCCATTGCTTTGCCTCGGGTGGGTCTGATCTTCTTTTGTAACCTTTTTTTCCTTCCGATGTTGTCCCAGCTCTTCAACAGCAGATGCTGATGGCATTATTGCTACAGTCCCAGTGTTGCCGATATAAACACAGATAGTGATCCGTGCAAACACAGCTGCAATCAATACTGACAAGGTCAGCTGAAAGTGGATTTTAAATGCTGATATAACAAAAATATTTTTTAAAAATAACATGATAACCAATTAATTGGCCAGAGGCTTATAGGCTGGTATTAACAATGCTGAATAATATATGTAAAACTTTGGAAATGATTAACAAATAGTGTTGTATAACAAAGTAACACTAATAAACAAAAACATTATATATCAAACATTAAATATTATTGGAAAAAACACATGAATCTAAAACAGTTTCTAACAAAAGTAAGTTGTTAAACTCTGTTAAACTAATCTTAATAAATAGTATGGGCTACTAGTGATTACTACTACTAGAGACTAGTGCTAGCCAGTCACTGGTGATTTTATTTCTGCCATGTTTCATTTGTTTGCAGCATTTGGAGTGGCTCGAGGAGAGTATTTTTGAGTTATGTCAGTGTTGTGTTTTTCTACAGAGGAAGTCTTTCTTTCAGAACTCCAAACTGACCAGCTGCTTTCTGCTGCACAGCATCTCATCACTACTACCTGGGTGTACAAATGATTTGTGCAAATATTGAGGTGTACAAATAAGTCAGTACTCAACACCACCATCTTGTCTCCATGTGGCTGGAAGCCTCCATGCAAGCAGTGAGAGCGAGCTCAAACATTATTTAAAAACACCTGGCTCCAGACATCATGGTGGCATTTGTGAAATCCACCAGGAAGAAAGCCACCAGTGGGCAGAAAACCTAGTACTAATGTTAGCGTGGTGTTAGTGGCAGTACTAACTACAAAGGTGATTGATAAGTTTGTGGCCTTAAGTCTGTGGCGATAAGGAGCATGGCTTGAGCTTACCCATGTAATTATGCACACTACAGTGGAGGTCATAAATATTACTTCAGATTTTAAGAGGTGGGTAAATGGTGTTTACCCTCCACTACACCTCTGGCAACTGACATTCTGGTCATAGCTACTGACCAGTGTGTTGCAACACTCTGCTCAAGCTGTCAATGCTGCACTCCCAGCAGCTTTGACTTCATATTTGTACTGCCATCTCCATGGCTGACACTCGTCTCCAGAGACTTGCTGAGAGCTGCATACCAATGTGGTTCCATGCAACCAACCCTGACGGGACTCATTTTTGACAGACAGCAGGGAGAGACTGTTCCACTGTGTATGAAGTACAAACAATGAGAGCCAGCCTGGTTTGCAGTGCAATCCAATTGAATTAACCTCATTCAAATCAGCAAATCTGTTAAGTGGAGGCAGGAATTAATTGCCATTGTTTACTGATTAATGAGGAGAGGAAGGTGGGCAGACACTGGAGCTCAGGCCTATGCACTCCCTATCAGTGACAGCAGTTCCTGGGTGGAGAAATATCGCCTTTGGGTATGGGCAAATCTTAAATCCTTGCAGTGCTATAGTTCTCACTCTTTTTCTCAGAATTTTAAAAATAAAATATGTTTGGATATTGTGGTTTATTCTCCAGCACTACAATTAAGGCAACTTAAGGACCATAACAACATTTAGCATGTTTAAAGATTTTTTTTTTTTTTTGGCATTTCTGCTTTATTTGACAGTCACAGTAGAGATAGACAGGAAAGGCAGGGGAGAGAGAGGGGATGACATGCAGCAAAGGACATAAGGTTGGATTCGAACCCCGGTTGCTGCGATCGGGACTAAGCCCTGGTACACTGGTTTCCATTCATTCCACGCAGGTATGAAAATGAACTTTCAGAGACATCAAATTTTCTTCACTCCAGTATTCCATCACCGTAATAAAGTCCTCCACATTAGTTTTCCTAAAAGCAACAAGCACTGTTGTGTTTTGATGACTTAAACTTTGGCGGAGTGAAAAGGTCTCCCTATCGTTTAATAGTCCCTGTGTAAAAGTGCTTGCTTTACACAGCCAATTATCAGTTCCTGTCATGTGAAGCTGAACAGGAGGACTCAATTGCAGGAGACTGAGGCAGGCTTGGCTGAAGTGAAGACTTTTACAGGAACATGAGGCAAACAGGCAGGCAGAACACAGACCATGGCAAATGCAATGACCAGACAAAGAACTGAAAGCAAGACTTACATACTAACTGAACTAATTCGCAGCGAAGACTCTGCGATGCTTGGCAGGGATGACAGCAATTTTTTGCTGAGCAGTGGTGACACCAGGGCACAGATCAGTGGCCACCACCGAGGATCAAGCAGGGGACCCAGTGGGACCTAGGAAACTGAAGGAACTGCTGCAGCACAGCCTTGGGAGGCCAGGATGACAGTAGCAAGGGCCCGGGACTGGGACTGGGACCGGAGCTGCCACACAGGCTCTGGGGACTGGGACCAAACTGCAAGAGCTCTGGGAACTAAGACCAGGACTGCCCATGGGCTCTGGGAACTGGGACTGAAACTGAGACTTACACTGTAGCTCAGACACTGGGAACTGGGGGAGGAGCTGTAACACAGGCTTGGTGGGGTGGGACTGGATTAGCAGCATGGACAATGGAGGCCTGCCACAACCCAGGAGATATGGCCTGCTGCTGCCCAGGAGAGAGCAGAGCAGGCACTGGAGACTGGGACTGTTAAGACTGGTAACTTAGCTGGTAACTAGATTGCTGCAGGTAAGCCAGCAGAGAAACTGGCTGAAAGCTAGCAGGCTAGGGGCTAATATGCTGCAGTTCAGCTGGCTGGGGAGCAGACTGAAAACTAGTAGGCTGGTTGCTTACATGCCAGTGGCTGACATGCCACAAGCTGGCTAGCAAGTTATGTATATCTCCTAGGGCCAGGCGGGTTACCAGGAATGGGTTTGGGGTAGGAGCTGGCTGAGGTGGAGGTGTCTTGACACCACAGAGAATCACCTACTGCAGGATGAGGTGACAGAACCCCAAGTTGTAGGGGTCTGGGAGAACTGTTGGCTGGGAGACAGACAAACCAGGCTGCATAGTATCAGGAAGCGATGACAGCTTGGCAGGCATTTGGGGCTGGAGAAGCTCTGTCTTCATCAAAACTTTGCCAGCAAACTGTCATTAAGTGGGGAGCCAATGCTGGGGAGCCAATGGAGTCATCAAAAAAACAGAGTGATTAGCTCACCATCAGTCCATAGGGTCAATGAGGCTGAAGAACTGGTGGTGGTTTGACTTACGCTGGGTCCTTGTTAGGTCCAGTTGTTGTGTCATGTGAAGCTGAACAGGAGGACCCAAATGGAGGAGACCGAGGCAGGCTTTGCTGAAGTGCCCTACTCTGTATACAAAAAAGGCAAACCACTAGAACGACAGGCAAGTCCAAGACAGGGATGGTGGCAATTCCATGATTTATGAAGAGTGACGACTTTGTTAGCTGCAGAAGCAGAACGTTATAAGGTGGATGTTTCAAACCAAAAAATCTGATTTGAAAACCGAGGGATTTTGATTATATGTTGTAAAATCTTTAGTACCCTCGCATGATTTGCAAAATGGGTTGTTGCAATGTAAAGTGTGGGCACAATGTATTCGAAATCGCTGGTATGATGCTTTAAATATGTGTTGTATGTATTGGTCCTCCTGTATTGATTAATCAGCTGCATTAATCATATACATACAAACTATGTATACAGAGTGAATTTGCATATAAATTTACATCTCTTTTGATTGAAAACAAACTCCTTGTTATTACATTCTAGACCTCCTCCATTTTGGTCAACTTGGCTTCCATTTGGCTATAGGACTTTCCCACAACACAGTCCACAGACATCATTCTCAGCAGCCCTTGGCATTGCCCCCGCACTACAGGATATTGGATCGTAACCACTGAACCTGTTTAATATTTGCAATTTGAAATTGTTGCAGCCATGATGGGCTTCACAACAGTTGGGGGAAGTACAATACAGTCATACCTCACACCACAGGAGAATCTGACAACATAATCTTTAGAACGACACCAAAAAATCTGGACTTTGCTTACGAGTGTCTGAAGGGAGGAATTGCAACCAATATCTGCTGAGTTATCTTCAGCTGTGTTTGTACATGTTCATTTTAGTCTCCTTTTGCTCTGGCCTTTGTCTTGGCTTGGTGTTAATCCCATTCGGATCTGCTTTTGAAGTGGTCTTGATGACAGACCTACATGTTACATAGATCAGAACCCAGGGGTAGGCAGCTGTGCAATAGAGAAACTGGAACACAAGCAGCGTAAGTAATGGTAACATGTCGTATGTGTTATTTGGAAGCTATACTCTTGGGCTTTAGTGCTCAGGCAAATATAGAAAATGGACTTGGGTAGAGAGGGGTAAAGAGGGCAACGGAGACAGAATAAGGAGAAAGTGAAAGAGGCAAGATAAACCCTGGGAAGATAAAATCGAAGACATGGGGAAAAGTTGGAAATAGCAGAGTAATTCTTGCTTTTAGCCAGTGTTCCATCTTACAAAATTAGGGTTACAGTTTTTTTTTTTTTTTTTTTTTTTTTGATCAAAACATTATCCACAGTAGAAAGATGTACTCAGTAGAGTACAAATCTTTCCATTTTGCATGATTCCATTTTGAAGTTCTGTACCTTTTTGTGATAAGCCACACCCACTGCCACACCTCACTTTGGCCAGTTATCATGAAAAGTCCACCTGCTGTTCCTTGGCATGACCAACCTTTCCACAAAACCGTATGTTGTTATGTGAAACCATTTAGAAGTTATGCATCTTGTTGTGATCTAGGCCATGCGCACTGTCATGCCCCATTTTGGCCAGTTACCATAATCGGCTCTTTCTTGTCCCATGACCAAGCTTTCCACAAAACTTTGCCCTGTATTGTGAATCAGTTTATAAGTTATTTGCCTTTTTTGTGATGGATGACAGTCCTGTCATGCCCCTTTTGATTAGTCAGCCTGAAAAAATCCGTTAGCTCTCTCTTGACCCATGAGTAATCTTTCCACAAAGTTTTGTGCAAATCCATGAGTAACATTTTTAGATATCCAGCTAACAAAACAAACAAACAAACAAACAAAACCCCATCCAACTCTGTTGGAGGAGGTAAATTCTACCATGTTTAAAGCAGCAGCTGATTGAGATGAATGAGTTTTTCTGTATGTGTATGCTTAGAGTATTTTTCCACAAAGAAGGAAGTTTATCCTTCAAAGGAACACTCCAGACAGACATATTAGACACATTAATGAATTTGCTCCCAATGCTGAGGCAAACCAAGCTGAGCCTCTGCAGATGATGGTCATTTATTTATCTTGAACAGGAATGTCCAACAGTGCTCGGAGAGTAAACCATCCATAGCAATCTGATTTTGTTCTGCTTTTTACCCAGCCACTTCACTGTGAGTGTTCCACTTTACAAAATTAGCCAATTATTTAAAAACCCTGGGAATCACTTATCAGCTTTGCACAAAGAGTTAGTTAAATTTATTGAGCAATAAAGACTCCAAACACATCAGGAGGCATAACGGTGTTGCTTGCTCTCCCAACCATATGTTTTTGCCAGTATAATCAGCATTATGTCCATCTGATTTAAGCATGCAGGTCGTGAATGCAGTGCCATGTTGTATGTAATGACAGTCATGATGACAGGGAGTGCTGAAAAAAAGAGGGAATGTGGGAGGCAGAGATACATGCTTCTTTCTTCTAACAGCATGGATAATCCTAGAGAGATGGCAAAACAGATAGAAGGAGGCACGGAGAGATACATATCAACCCATCGGAGAAGATATGAGCCAGTCAGGTAGAGTGCTGTGCCTGGAAAGGGAGAGAAGAGAGGGAAACAGGATGGAGCAATTGAAAGAGATAGACATCATGCTGCAGTACAAGACTGAGGGAAAGTACAGTAGAGGCCCTGGCTCATGGAAATGGGAAAGAAGCATGGAACAAGTAATGAGAAAGAGGAGAGAGGGATCATTGTCAGTCCATCGCTGTGCCAATCCATTATTAAAGATATACTCAACCTCACAGACACATACACACATATGCAGGCAAAATGGAAGGCATCACTACACTCTCAGGCAGAGACATAATAATGAAGAAACGTGTAAACGTAGGAGTATGTAGGCGGGGAGCAAAGCATGATTCATGATGGCACAAATAAGGTTTGTGAAATGTGTTTTGCTAAATGAAAAGTTATTATTGATTTATGTAGAAGGAGAGAGAGAAAGAGGAAAGGAACAGAATTAATCAAAATAAATAAAGCAGAGTTCGATGGGATAAGCATGGATGTAGTGGAGGGAAAATCCACCCACACCCAGTTTGCTCACATTAATATAAAGGGATAGTTCACCAATTTGAAACACTGGATATTATTTCACGTCCCCTCTAGCTGTTCTGGACTGTAGTGGTGCTATCTTCCTCTCGTTGTTACTGAGTGCTGGATACTGGCTGGATGCTCGCAATGCAAGTGATAAGGTGCAATGTTGCCTCGCACACCTGTTGTGATGTGATTTGGAAGAATTCAGAAAGACAAAATCAGAACCAACCGGGCAGCATACTAGGCGGTCTTTCAGTTTTTTTCTCCACTTCAGCCTGTTGTCATCAAAAATGAGTATTTCTAACGTGGAGTAAGGCAACCCTGTGCTCTTCCTGTCTGTGACAGTCTATTCCAGAGCTAGTGACGGCAGGAAACTACAATCTGGCTTTTCCACCAATTGGAGTAGTTTAGAGACAGGACCTGGGCAGCAAGCTCCATGGAAATGTTGATGAGATAGAGATAACATGAGTGATGTTTGGGCCCAGAGCAACAATGCTCATTGTGTTTATAGTGAGTTGAGGCAAACCCATTGAAATGAATGGCCTCTATTGATTTTTTTGAGCTGCTCGGCTGTTCACTCCCTCACATCTCTCTCTGAAAACTCAAATGTACATAGATGGATGAGAATAACTATATTTTTTCTTGCCATTGAAATCTGGAAAAATCTGGTAACTTCTGCACTTCCTGTATCACTCCACACCAGAGGAGCAGCAGCCACCACCGAGACAGCAGTAGATTGTTGATGTGGCTAGGTTCTTCTTTTCCTCCACTTGGCCCTATCACACATATTTCATGTTCTTTTTAAGCACCTTTATACTGCTGATTAATTTTTGTTTGAAACAGTCAACATTTTTACACCATTTCAGGCTGTAACATTTCTGTTACACATTATCATATGTTTACTTAACATTTTAGTTTCAGGAAGCAACAAATGTAAAGTGATGTTAAACCTTTTTTGGGTGGACTGAGGTGGTTATATTTCAGAATGTTAGGTGGGGGGAAGTTAGCATTAGAACAGTTAGCATTTGGAGCATCCAGCCAGTATCCAGCACTCAGTAACAATGAGAGGAAGATAGCAATGTGCAGAAGACGTAAAGGCAGAGAGGGCAGAGGAAGAGGAAGGCTTGTTGTTGGAGAAGAAGGCGGAGGGGGGCAGAGGGAAGGGAGGAGGAAAGATAAATGAGCGGGGCTGTGTTAAGGGATTGCAAATTCAAAGTGGTTTGTGAAACGGAGAGAGCGAACATCCCTCCTCCTCTTCTTCTTCCTCCTCCTCCTCTTCTCTCTCTCTCTCTCTCTCTCTCTCTCTCTCTCTCTCACACACACACACACACACACACACACACACACACACACACACACACACACACACACACACACACACTATTTCTCTCTCACACACTGCTGCAGTCAGCGACAATATAAACGCGCAGACAGACCCGTGAGCTTAACATTGCTCCCGTCATTTTTTAATGTCGCTGCTTTTTTCTTCCCTCAACCGGATTCCGACACTTTGTTTTTTTTGTTTTTTGTCTTCGTCGGGCTCGACCTCTTTTGAAATCTCCGTAACCATTTTAAGACACCATGGATTATTGAAAACAGACAGCCGTTCCATGCTTGTGTGTTGAGGTGATCCAATACAACATGTAATGTACGCTGTAATGAGCCTTGCAGCGAAGACAGCCTGAGTATGTAGGCGGACGGATGAGAAAGGACAGATAAATGACGAGTTTAGCCGAACAGATCTCTCTCGGTCGGTGCTAGTGTGCCTTCTTTAATGTTTCAAAACGGGGGAAGAGGCGATATTATTGCCATCTGTCTTCTCTCTGCAAAACAAAGTCATTTGTGCTGTAATATAACTGGAAAGTGATTATTCTCATCCTGCCTCCACGACTCTGACTTCAGCACCTTGGACAGCGGACATAACACAAAGACCCTTTTTTAACAAAACTGCAAATCCGACTGAAATACCAGCCGCAAGTTCAATTAGGACTGGCTATTAGGAGTTAATTCGTTATTAATTAGAATCAACTCCAACCTGCCTTTACTGTTAATTGAGCCTTTCCGTCTCGTCGCTAAACTTCTTCTTCGTCGTTTATTGATTGCGTTTAAGGTGTACGAAGCCGCACGGGGATCGTTTTACAGCGAATATCTAGCTCGGATTACAACAGATGTTCAGGAGTTCATCAAGTCATATTCAACACGTTTTAGGTTTGAAAAAAAAAAATCTATAATTCTAAATAGTTAAAACAGAGCAGGGAAATAAAGAATCGATCAGTCAGTGTGTGAGCTGTGAGTTGGTTGCTCCGGGCAGCAGGCAAATGAAAAGTCAACCCTTCAAATAAAGACAAATTAGTGTATTAGGCTTGCTCCATCTCTGAGGAAAATCAAGGTGGTCCTGTGCAGCTAATGGGGATTCATTTGTCTTGACACGCTACACGCTGCAGGGGGGGGGAATAAAAGTTGAGGAGTAAACTCTACCCTCAGCCACCTGATTTGGGTCACTGAACAAGCTCCGAGCCTCCAGCTTCCACCATGGCTTCCTCCAGCCAGAATGTGGGGAGGCTTCGCAGATCCATCCTCAGCTTTTCTCTGACCTTTACCCTGACCATGCTCCTGTCCTGGTCCTGCACGGCTCTAGGCAAGAAGAAGCTCTACATCGGCGCTCTCTTCCCCATGAGTGGAGGCTGGCCGGGTGGGCAAGCCTGCCTCCCCTCTGCTCAAATGGCCCTGGACCTGGTGAATAAGAGAACGGACATACTGCCGGATTACGAGCTGGAGCTCATCCATTACGACAGCATGGTGAGTAGTGCTCAGCACAGGCTGTTGTAAAAGTTTACACAGAGCAAAGCACACAGTCAGAGGAGCACTGGTGGTGTGAATGACAGAGTCTGAGGTGCATCTTAAGTTCTGTGGTTAAGGGTTAGGCGATGTGACAGCAGCACCAACTGCAATAACAATAACAGAAAACAAACATTTTAAGTGTTGATCACTTGAAATGGCTAAATTCATTTGAATTCTTTTAGTTTTTATTTTTTTATTATTATTTTTTTTAAATAACTAATATATATACAATATATCTAATATCACAAACTTTACAGTAATTATGTGGTAATTTTATCTTTATTATTTTTTTCAGAAAGTCATAGAAATTATTGTTATTATTGTTGTTGCTGTTAAGAAATATGTAGATATATAATAGGCGCTACAGCTCAAATTTGTCAGTCATCAGTGACTGTATGTAGTGTACGTTACTGTCCTGGGTGTTCTTTGAGTTTCAAATTTGCCCACCTTTTTCAGGTGACATGCGATGAAGCATAGTATAACCCAGGAAGAAACACTGCTAAAGATTTTAGCATTTTTATTTATTTCATATCACCAACCGGTGCACAGTTAAGCCTCCTTTACAGTTGTAGAATACAGTTTGTACTTACATACAATTATACAATTGATTTTTTCAAGATGCCTTTTATTTACCACTGCAATAGAGTGTTCATTCATCTGTGCTGTCCACCACCCCCTTTCCATTGGAGATGCTTTGCCTACATTCCCTTGCTGTTATTCAATCTTACACACTCGTCTTATTCAATCATTAGGATAACAGGCTGTCCTCTGTGTATTGTTTATATTTAAAATGCAGCATCTGCTCATAAAATGGGTTATGGCCCCGGAGAAATGTTGTACCTACTGTACAGTGGTGTAACAACTGCATCCCTGTGTGTTCACATAAGAGCCATAAGGCCTGTGCACACTGGAATATCACCAGACTCTCCCTTAATAGCGCTTGCTGTCTAGTCACCTCATAAACTCCCCTTACTCATGCACTTCCATTTCCACCGGCTTTCACTGCAGCTGTGACTGAGCGCTACATCCCTCAGCCAGCCTGGTCTCACCTAATTTTGAGAAGTGAGTGCATGCTTACATTTTAAATCATGTGCATGAAAAGTGAGAGAAATGTATGACAGCTTATTAGTTTCATTGTAGGGGGAAAATGGAGCAGGGGGAGGGGAGTAATATCCCGAGGAAAAAAATCAGAGTTTCCAAGATTGAAGTCATAAACTTATGAAAAAAAAAATCACAAATATAGATTGGAAAGCCACAAATTTTCGTGAAAAACTCACTAAATAGTTTTCTCTTAATTTGTTTTTCTTTTTTCCTCATAAATCTAACTATTTTAATCTCAAATTTTCTTTTTAATGCAAATTTTTGACCTGAAAATCTCAGAATTCTCTTTTTTTTCCTCATGAATTTGTGATTTTTTTTTTCTCATAAATTTACCACTTTAGATGTCAGAGAACGTTTAAGTTTCTTTCTTTTAAATTTATAAATTTAATCTTGGAAATTATGAGTTTTTTTCCCCCTGGCTCAGTAATTTTTTTTTCTCTCTACAATGGCACTAATATGCTGTCGTAAAAATGTGTTTCCCCATGATGACAACAAACAGTTTGACATTGAAATGACACAGCAGGAAAAGAGGCTGTGGAAGTGAAGGGGCCAGAGGGTGGGGACGTATACCTCAAGCTCTGATGACTCACGTTCAGTTTGTAACACATGATAGGAAAGATTCGACTGTGAGAGAAGTTGTCATTTTCAAAGAGGGCTTTTCTTTTTTTTAACCAAGGCTGCACCCTTACCTTGACTAGACAGTTTTACTCACCTCAGCTTTAAGTCACCAGCACCAGAACACATGAAAGCTGATGTCGATCCAGGGCGACATCACTGGTGATAAGGAACTATTTGAAACCTGAGCACATTCATGTGATTTCTGTCAAAAACAGGGAAAAAAGGCATTGAACCAAATAGCAAGAAATGACCTGAAAATTAGAAAAAGGTAAAAATTCTAACAACAGCACCACCACCAACAACAATACCTCTACTACTACTATGAGTACTACTATGAATAACAACAACAACAACAACAACAACAACAACCACAACCACAACAACAATAATAATAATAATAATAAATGTATGGCTGTTAAGATGTATGAAATTATTAACACAAAACAGAGCACAACAAATGATTTATTGTTATTATTAGATGTATTATTATAATTATAAATTTTAATATCATATCAAAAGACAATAACCACACTTACTTCAAAAAAGTAACAAAATTATTGTCCTCAGATACCCAACCCCCAAAGTAAAAAGTTACAAGAAAAATAACCATACGAATTACCACAAGATTACTGAAAAAAGGAACAGTTACAAGGAAATTACAAATCAAAAAATGTAAAAAGAAATAATTTGAATTTTGTTCAGAGGGTAAAAAAAAAAAAAATCTTTGTTTGAGTTTGAGAGTCTGTGCTTATTTCACAAAATGTTGTGTTGTCTTCATTATTTCTCTCTCAGACACAGAACTTGTTTTTTTTTTTTGACATAACCAGCCTAAAATACTAAAATTTAATTATAAATATAGTGTTCTTGCAGTTACTTTTTAAATTTTTTTGGAGTGGGGGGTTAATGGTAATTTTTTTTGCAAATTTTTAAGCAATATTTTACTTATTTTATTTTATTTTTTTATTTTTTAAATTTTTTGAGTAATGTTTTACTAATTTTCTGATCAGTCATTTTCTTGTAACTGACTACTTTCTTGATAATTTTCAGTTCATTTCTTGCTTATTTGAGTTTTTGAAAGGAATTTGCTGCAGGTTTCAAAGGGTTAAAAGTTAACAATTCTCAAGTTTAAGTTGAATTTTAATACCACTTCATAGATTCAATTTTGAAGGTCAAATTTAGAGTTTAGAGTAAAAACTAAACTGAGGTTTAAAGAAGGGTTGAAATCGATCCCTTCTTCAATTTAAACTTTGCTGCAGCAGAACTGAATGGCAAACCATTATTTCATCTGGTTTAAAAATGAGTCCTTGTTGATGCAGCCCAGCCTTAGATGCCTAAATCCCATTGGCCTTTGCATTGTCAAGAGATTGAAGTGGATCAATAAATCTTATTTCAGCTTTATCATCTTTGACTGGTCCATATTCATCTGTCATTGTTCCATGTTCATCTTTAGCATGCAAATTGTGACATATTGGAGTAATATTTATCATCTGGCTCTCAACATGTAATACAGTTTTCATCTTAGCTTTATCATTTAGGTCTAGGAAGCCCTTGCTTCTATCATTAAATAGCTCTACAAAGGGCACAGTGAAGTGTTTCATCTTCAGTCTGTCTCTGTAAGGTGAACAAAGATCATATCTTTTTTTTTTTTTTGCCATTTTTTACAAATTATATTTTAAGTTTTGGTCTCATATTTATATTCATTTGTTAACTGTTTCCCTTAGTCAAGCAATCCTGCTCAGTTTTATTATTTTATTCTGCCTCTTCCCACTGCCTCTGCACTCACATACAAAAATACCAACACTCTCTCTCTCTCTCTCTCTCTCTCTCTCTCACACACACACACACACACACACACACACACACACACACACACACACACACGCACACACACACACACACACACACACACACACACACACACACACACACAGAGAGAGCATGTAAACAGTTAAATGCATTGTGACTGGTTGGTATGTTTTTTAAAAGCACCGCTCTGATTGGTCAGAACTGCTCTGCATTGGATCCCCACTTCAAAAGACTGGAGTGGGGGATAAGGGGGTGTAGAGGTTGGCATGACAACAGTAACCAAGACAACTGCAGTTCAAACAAACACAGATTTGGCTCCAAGAAAAAGGAAAAGATCATGCACCTACTATCATTGCATAAACAGGAGCAGATGGATGGCTGGCTGATTTAAGCCTGTCCGTGTGAGAAAAGCATATTGAGTGGAGTTAGCCAAATGTAAGAAGTGCTGGTCGGAGCAGTCATCTATCACAGACCTCGACGCTGCCACTGTGCTCTGCCAGTCCAGCTGTAGATTAGAGTAAATATGCTTTGATGGATCTCCTGCTGATTACAATTCAGCACCGCAGACCGCAATGCCGAGAGAGCCCGAGAAAACGCCTGCGTCACCAAGCGGCAAACCAACCAGAAAATTTCAAGTTATATCTTATATCTTGTCCAGGATTTTCCAGTAAAGCTGATTAAATGTCTGTCCGGGGCCCTCGTGATGTTTAAAGTTGAAGATGCATCCCGAAGGAGCAGGTGGGAGGAGGATGAGGGGTGAGGAGCAGATATAGCATCTCTCTCATTTGAATGTGCGGGACATTGCAGTGATTTCCCCCGAGTGCCAGGGTTAATCAATAAGTCAGTTGCCAGGCATATACTGTCACTTTGGCTTACAAACCAATTTATTTGATTCAGGACTGAGGAGGGCAGCTTTCTCCAAACCTCGTGTTAGTGTGTGTGTTGAGTGAATGTCATTAGGTAAAGGGAGAGAATTACAGCAGATGTCTTAGCAGGCTCCTTCGTTTCTAATCACGGGATAAACAGGGTTACCCTACAAGACACACACGATCACCTTCATCACAGCTCGCACACAGAGGAGCATATACTACCCTTTGTTAAGGGACCATGCCGGTGACTATGCACATCTCTGCTAATCTTTTCCCAAAGCAAGCAGTAATATTTTAGAACTTGGATATCATTTTTCCTCCCTTTTCTCCAGCCATTGGTTTCCATTCATTCCACTACAATATGAAAATTAACTTTCAGAGACTTCAAACTTTCTTTACTCCAGTATTCCATCACTGTAATAAAGTCGTCCACATTAGTTTTCCTAAAAGCTGCAGCACTGTTGGGTTTTGATGACTTGAAACTGGGCGGAGTGAAATGGTCCCTCCGCCGGAAAATAGTTGAAAGTGTGTGCTTTTCACAGCCAGTTATCAGTTCCATGGTTTCTGAATGGTGACCACAATCATTTGAAAATGGAGGAATTTTTATTATATGTTGTGGAATCTTTAGTACCTCTGCATGATTTACACAAAGTGGTTTGTTGCAATTTAAAATGTGAGTAAATTGTAGTAAACATACCAACGATTCAGAATCAGTGGTGTGGTCCTTTAGCTGCTTTGTTTTGTGAATAGATTGTTACTTTTCCAGGTGTATAGAAACTGGCCAACCAACTGAAAGTTTTCCAGCTCTTCTTCCCATTTTTCCAAAACTTTGAGCCTAATTTATGCAGAGTAGCTCATTATACATACACAGACACACACACACAGACACACACACACACACACACACACACATAGGTATAAGAACTTAACTTCATAATTGATTCCATACTTATGATTGAATGTGACTACATTTTTATCTTGTGAAACCTCAAAAGCCCTATTTGTGGGGCTCTAGAACTTTGAATTATAACTTTTTTTTTCAATTGAACCTATTAACAGCACTCTCATAGGTCCCCACTGCAATTACTTTTTAATTTTTTTATTACTGTAATCATTACTGAAACTCTGAAGTTAGTTCAAATGCCAATTACATTTCAAAAGGCAAGAATATGAAACTACAAAGCTAAGACTAAATCTGTTCTCTGGTAGGTAACCGAGGCTTGCAGGTTGCAGTTAAAACAACGAAAGTGGAATTAATCCTCTGAGGTCTAAGCCCATTTTATGATTTTGGTATACACTGAAATTGGCTTTTTTCTTTTCTTTTTTTTTTATCCTGTTATCCCTTTTTCCAATACAAACTGAGCCACAAATGGCAGTTCAAAAGACTATGTAGCTGCTTAGAAGAGCAAAAAACCAATACAACAGAACTAAAAGAAATAACATGGGCAGTACAGCCAGAATAATAAGAGAGCATTTCTCTATTTTCTTTATGTTGTGCAAACAAAAATCACATAAAATAACTGTGACTCCAAGATATAGTAGAAACATCCATGTTATATAATGTAACCTTAGTCCTAATCCCCATATCTAACTGTTCATCCAGCTTTATATGTATTTTCTGTATATAGGGGTTGAATTCAGACCTGGTGGGGCGCAGCTGTTCAGCTCAGCAAGCAGAAGGCTGCACTCGTCCCCTGAGTTTGGCTGGAAGAAAAGCCAGGAAGAATAATAGTAAAAAGGGGGGTCAAAAATCTGCTGACACCTGCCCGGGAGTCTGGATCAGCAGCAGCTCTTTAATCCCCAAACACTCGTATTGACAGCTCCCCTCATTAGCTGGATTTAGGATCAGCTTATTTCTGTGTTTTAGTCGTACAAGGTGTTTGCCTATCATCAAAGTCCACAATGATAAGGAATTAGCTTCAGTGGTCACCATGATGGTAATTAGGGGTGGTAATGTTGCACAGCCATCGTTTGTCATGGAAGCTCTCTGATTTAGTCATGGTTTGAAATATATAGTTAAAGAAGAATTGAACTTTGGTAGTGTTGGGTTGTATAGCTAATTAGGCGTCATATGAGTCCACATCATGGTGAAATATCTGGGCTGGTGATCTACAATACTGTCTCTCCAGTCACTCCCCTACTGTGCTCCCAAAATAACACTTTCAGTACATAAACCAACATGATCAAAGCAGAGAATGTCAATATATCTATATCTATATCTATATCTATATCTATCTATCTATCTATCTATCTATCTATATCTATATATATCTATCTATCTATATCTATATCTATATCTATCTATATATATCTATATCTATATCTATATCTATATATCTATATATCTATAGATATATATATAGATATATCTATAGATATAGATATATCTATATATAGATATAGATATATCTATATATATATATAAAGTCTGGCACCCATTTTGTGAGGAAATAAAACTGCTCTATTCTTGTTATTTTCATGTTTGAATTGGAAAGTAGATACGTCAGGTAGAGTCTTCAAGAAGCTTCCATACAGAAGCCTTGTGCCAAGAAGAAACATCCTGGTAGGACTAATAATTGTAATTACACAAGAAAAGGAAATGGGTACCAGGACCTGTTTATATTGACATAATCTGCTTTGTTGGCATAGGTTTATGGACTAAAAGTGTTTTGCTGTGCTATGAAAGTGAAGGAAAAGACAGAAATACAGTAGAGTGGGTTAGCGGTCCAGGGGAGCACAGAGCAACTGATAAGGATATTTTGCCAAAGTGTGGATTATGATGTCCAGGTAACTATACAACCCAACACTCTCCACCACAGGAACTCTATCAAGGTATCACAGTTAATTTGACATTGATCCATTGAGCCAATTAATGCAATTGTACTGAGCCATGATAACCTTATCTGACCCAAAACAGAGTAGTATGTTGGTGGTTGGCAATGAGCAGTACAAACAACATTTACATGATCATTCCTTCATCAGACAAAATCTATGTATAAGTTTGTGTGTTTGTATATATATATATATATATATATATATATATATATATAAACAGACAAAAAATATTTCAATCTGATGCTCTTAGACATGATATAATCCAAATCTGTCTCTCAGCTAAGCAATCAATGATCACTACACCCTCACCATTATCATTTAAATTGTGTATTGATTTTTCATTGACAGTAAGGTGAGAATGAAAACAAAAGAATACCATTTATTCAGCAAGGATCAAAGACAATAGGTCTAGACTGGTGGGTAAATGTTTTTTTTCCCACCATCCACTGAGATAAATGTTGTTCCACCAGCTCTGGCAAAGGCTTTCAGCGGCCAGGCTGATGTGACCTTGGAACATGCCTCACCTTGTCCCCCTTGCTTTAGCTGGGCTTCACGCATTGTTATGTAGGTTATGTATGTTATGTAGTGTACGCTCACACTTTTCTGATTCCCTCTCTCTCACAGAGTATATTTTACCATACATCGCGGTGTGTAAATGTCCTCTGTTCCATCTGTCTTCATACACTTTCCTTTTTCTTTTTTTAAATAAAAGAAAAACAACTGACATACATGAGCTAGGTAGTGTAACAGATTAGGAACAGACAGTTTATTGCTCTCCTAGTGCATCACCAATAGTTTCAACATCTAAGAGTCTAAGAGAAAAGTCTGACATTAATTTAGGCTTTCAAAGTATTAAAGCATCTTAAATACAATGAATGTGCATTACTTTTTTCATTGCGCCATACAGGTTTAGGTTTGGTTTAATTTCATCTTCATGCACCTTTTAAAGAGATAATGGTATTAACTGATTCATCAGTGACATTATTTATTTATACTTTCAGACCTTTCTTTTGATCAGTGGAAATGACGGTACAACCATGGAATTAGTCCATTTTTTGCTATTTTTTTTAAACATAAAAAATCTTTGAACGTAGTTTTAGATCCTTCAAATTTAGAGACTCTGCATACCCCGTGCAAGTGAACAAAAGGCCCTTTATATTCCTTTGTTATTCCATACAGTTAGGCCCATAAGAATCTGGACAGTGACAAGCCCAATCTGGCCTTTCTGTTGTCAAGTGACACCAGTGATTTGCATCTTGCAGCCTACTGTTGATTTTGCGCTTCCTTACGTTGTTGCTATCTGTGTGATACTTTTTTTTTTTTTTTTTTCACCTGCATAGACACCTCTTTGGATCGCATGTTGAGGGTTCTGATAAACAGCTACCAAATGCAAACACTTGTAATGAGCCCCAGACCTTTGTGTCCAGTGACTCTGGAGCCTCTGAAAATGGGGTGACAATGTATCAAACTGGTTGTAATTCCTAAAAGGTCAATGCCATATTTTTGTTCAACCCCTTAAATTAAAGTTGAAAGTCTGCACTTCAATCACATCTTGGTTACTCCAATTCAAATCCACTATGGTGATGTAGGGAAAAATTATGAATATTGTGTCACTGTCCAAATACTATACAATATACAAATACCTAACTATATATAGAATTTCTGTAAGGTCTTTGAGTATGCTTTCTGTTTGTCTGTGTTTCTTTTATTGACTAGGCTGCTTTCTTTGTCTCTCTACCCAGTGTGATCCTGGTGAGGCCACCAAGCTGCTGTATGACCTTCTGTACACAGAGCCCATTAAAATCGTGCTGATGCCAGGCTGCAGCTCAGTGTCCACCCTGGTGGCTGAAGCTGCTCGCATGTGGAACCTCATTGTGGTAAGAGCCTTCCTTCATGCTTCCCAACCTTCTTAATGGCTCTGAGCCACATTAATGCTGATATTTAATGTAACACTCTGCAACATGCACATAGAAATGTTTTGCTACTGTGTGTTGCTGATAGTGATTCAACCTAAAACCATTTCACACACTAGCTGTCTGGTAGGGAGAAGCTCCACAGGAAGTGATACATTTTAGGGGTTTTGTTTATTTGGATTAAAGAGGTAGTTGACCCATTTTGAAAAATTATTTCACTTCCCCACAAGCTGTTATGTAGGACAGTAGTGCTGCTATCTTCCTCTCAGTGTTACTGAGTGCTGGATACTGGCTGGATGCTCCATATGCTAACTGGGGGCGAAGTACCCTGACATTGCAGGGTACTTCGCCCCCAAATAACATTAGCTTTAATCCACTCCAACTGTTAAATAAACAAAGTTTGAGATTGATGAAAATGGCATAAAAAATGTGGTCGAACTATTTTCTGTGGTCTAAGCTCCCTGTGCTGGTCCTCAGTCACTGGTCAGGTGGCTGAAAGGTATGTGAAACATGTGCAATAGAGGAGAGTGGAGGAAAGGAAGCTGGCCACTTTACTTGCCAACTTCGGAGAAAGTTGTTATTATTGTCCTGAACGTGTGTAAATGTGTTCAGTGAAGAAAACAAATGATGGCAAAATTAAGCAATCGACTTTTCTCTCTTTGGTGGCTATAAACAGTCATTTGGATTAAACAAACATCTGAGCGCACTCGGTAATTGTATGTCACTGATTCTTGGGAATTTGGATAAAACAGGTTTTAATTTTGAAAAAAAAAAAAAGTGTGTTAAATTGCAAAATCTGAAGGTATATCATTATAGGCCAAGGTCTTGGCTGTTCAGCAATGTACCGGTGCAACCTCCTCATTTTGCATTTTTTTTCATAAAATAGGTTTTTCCAGTTATTAGGCTACTTTGTTTTTGTCAACACCGTCACCGTAATGTTTTTTTTTATTGGAAAAACATATTTTTGTATTAAAAGAATCTATTACTTCAATAACTCAACAGCACCAAAGAGACATATTGTAAGCATATTCATTTAAAACAAATATAACTGCCTCTGACGGTGGTGACACTAATCTGACGGTGGTGACAGTGGCCTCATTACAACATACATTTCCAAAATTTATACCTCTCAAGTCAATGACTTCTTGCTTAACAACTTTATTTAACTATTTGGTACAAAAAATAAGAATCCTGAGCACTGTTATAAGCATTTTTCAGACTTCAGTCATCACCGTCACACAGAAAACCTGACGGTGGTGACGTCTGACGGTGGTGACAAAAACCTGCTCTTTCACATGATAAGCATGAGTTGTTCACATTAGCCAGCTTGTTTCCCTCCTGTTGCTACCTACATCAGACCTCTTCTTAAAAAGTATACATTTATTCCATAATCTAATCTAATATTTTTTATACAAAAGTGACGGTGTTGACATGTTATGGTTGTGACAGTAGCAGTGTCCAAAAATATGAAGAGATTTAAGAGAAAATTGAAAACTTCCAGGAGCCTGAGCGGTCTTGAAGCATGCAGTAGAGCTGAAGGTTTGAAACGGGCTCCTCAGGAATGTAATTGACCTTGTAGTTTTTTTATTATTATTTTTTAAATAAATATCTGACGGTGGTGACGAATATCTGGGACACATTTTGAGCAACCACAAAATAATAGTAAATATTGTTCAAAACTCATCATTTGTAGTTTTTAATACATATTATGATGTACTCTTTCATGTGGTAAAGATATTATTCAATGAAATTATTACTTTTTGTTGTTTTAATCAAGTTGAAATGATTGTCTCCTATCCGAGGACAACTGGTTTTGTAGGCCATGGGCCAACATATAATCATTAAATTAATACAAATTAAAAATAAACCTATGAAAAAACCTTACAAATGTGCAAAGGACCCCCTGATTATGCCCTTGATTCTTTTTATTCATTAAAATGTTGTAAATTTCCAGCAGAAATAGCATTTTTCTTAGTGGGACATGATTTATCCAAATTCTCAAGAATCAGTCATGTGCATTTTAGTTTTGGAAAACAATACTTGCAAAGTTATGTTAAACTGCCTTTGAATGGATTAAGGCAGATATTTCTCAGAATGTTAGCTGATGATTGTACTCGGATAAGGGTACAGGAAAGTGGCCTGTCTCGAAACAGTACATGTTATTCTGATACACAGAACACAGATTTTTAGAGGATTTTCTTTTTTGAATGACAGCTAAATGATTTTTGACAGCAAAGAGCTGGCATCAGATAGGCCAGGGCTAATTTGTGCCAATGGTGAAAGTGAAACTTATTCTCCCAGGCAGTGCTGGCAATCCTTGAGTGCATCCCTCAGTCAGACTGCCACCTTTACAAGCAAGCCGCCACCTCTGATCCACTTGGCAGGAGCAGATAAACCTGAAGGGCAGTGGTCCAAGGCCTTGGAACTACAAGCTTACACCCTGCAAAATACAAGTGCAAGGAAAAAAGAAAAGAAGAAACTGTACAATATGGTCACCTTTTCATCCTAGGATATTGGCAAGTAGTTTTATCCCCTCCCAAAAGAGTTTGGAGGGGTTATTTTGATCAAGGGCGGCAGTATACTTACCAAGAACTTGGGTAAAATGAAACACATTTGAACATGTTGCTGAATACAAATGGGTTTATACTCACTGTAGCTTTGTATTGTCCCTTTTTACACCCCATGGAGGCATACAAAGATTAAACAGATTTCACTGTCAATAGCAGTGACAGAGCTCAGCAAAGGCAAAGGCCACTGAAGGAATATGAGGATTTTTTTTTTTTAACACTGGTTGATTCAGATATCCTGGAACAAGCTCAGCAAGCCTCTGCACCACAAGAGCTGACCACCAGATTTTTTAAAAACTTTTATTTAAGCCCCACTGAGATTGAAAATATTGTTTTCAGCACAACTTACAAACATTTTTTTTTTTTTTTTTTTTTTTTTTAATTACATTTATATCTCATGTTTGCTCATTTTTAAATTAGATTTGGCTTTTTTTTTTTTTTTTTTTTTTTTTTTTTTTAACTGACTTTGTCATTGCCCCAATAAATCACATTGGATACTTAGTGACATTCCCAAGCATTTAGTTGAGAGCTTGAGCAGAATAATTGTTTTAGATTAGCTTTAAAGGATCATACCTGTAATTTTATATTTCTGGCCCTTGTACTACAGTTTACCCATATTTTACATCATCAGACAATTTTGCAAAGCATGCAGGGATACTAAAGATTTCACAATGTATAATCAAATCCCTTCAAATTCCAAATTCCTTCAAATTCACCTACCTTATAATGTTCTGCTTTCATGGCTAACAAAGCAAGCGTTTTCCCTGGCGTTTTCCCTGGGACTATTTTCTGGCAGAAGAAGCGTTTCACTCCACCCAGTTTCAACTAGTGTGGATGACTTTATTACAGTGATGGAATACTGGTGTGAAGAAAGTTTGAAGTCTCTGATAGTTCATTTTCATTTCGTAGTGGAATGAATGGAAACCAAGGGCTGCAGAAAAGGGAGGAAAAATTATATCTAAAATACGAATTCCTGTGGGAAAAGATTAGCAGAACTGTGAATTATGCATTTTGTAGATATTATGCTTAACATGTAAAATTGCTGCAGTGGTCCTTTAAATATGTGTTATTTCTGTCTAATGGATTTGTTCAGTTTAAGCCTTCTGATTAAATATAGGATAACCTGAAATAAGATGTTGCATGTTGCTGTTTAAATAAACAGATCAATTACACTTTGGTGTGGCTGTCTTGAAGTTGTGAGCCTGACAGGCTGACATCTCAGAGCTTAGAGAGGAGAGCACAGTATTAATGTCATCCTCTTCTTTGGGGAATGCTAAAAGTGCACCCGCACAGAAAAAACAGTTTCAAGACGTGCCATTCCTTCATTTTTTATGCACACTGCTATTTTTGTGACAGAAAGAGCTTTTCGAACAGTTGCCACAGATAGGTTGCGACCCATACACTTTTGCAGTGGCCTTTGTCATCAACCACTTCATAATACATGGCCCAACACTGCAGCTAATTAATAAAATGACTGAATCAACAAGCAAACCTCATTTACTGCGATTTGTCAGAAGAATATTCAGCTGAATGCTATGGCACCCTAAGCTGACTATGACTATGCTCCTATCTGATTTATTCTGCAGCTTTCCTCTACGCTACACATCCTCTTTTTTCTCTAGTCTTTATTCTATCAGGCTACCCACAGGTTAAAGGTATAAAAAAGTCTTATATAATCCAAATTAAGGTCTTAAAATGGATTACAATGTCTTAGATACAGTACATGAGTCCAAGCTTTTTCAGCATCTAATGTTTTTAGCTGCAACCAGCAGCTCTATAGCTCTGTAGAGATATAGCTATAGACTTACACATGCACACACACTTTTAATGGTGACGATTTGCCCCGCCCATGTCCTTTAGCCACGCCCCTTCTGTAACTCATGAACAGTTTCCTGTAGATAGATGGGAGGCATCATTGGTCTCAGCAGAGTTCCTGTTTCAATGGTACGACTTAGCCTTGCCCCTTATACTTTAGCCATGCCCCTTTCATAACTTGGGAACCTTTTCTTGTAGACTCCTCAAAGCTGGGCCCACCCTGTAGCAACTGCAACTTTCTACTTGGTGGAAGTTTGCCATGGAGGTCAAGTGTTTGTGTGTGTGTGTGTATGTGTGTGTAGATGCATGCATGCAGGTTGCAGCTATTGCACATTGGTACTTTATTTTCCCTGTTGTCAGCATGCGGAAAGATCTGGTAACCTCACAACTCCTGTATCACTCCACACCAGAGAAGCACCACGGAGACAGAAGTGGATTGCTTGAGTTTGCTCTCGTTTGTTTTCTCCATTGAACACATGTTGAAGGACAAAAGTAGCAACTTTCTCCAGAGCACTAAAAGACAGCCTGCAAGTATTGTTGTTGGGGAGGTGTAATGACAAATTTTTCAAACGGGTGTCAACTGTCCCTTTAAATGTATTTACATGCAGCAATGAACATTCTTAGAAAGTCTAATTTCCAATGTCCAATTTCCCCTTGAAGATCAATAAAGTAATTCTGATTCTGATTCTGATTCTGAAGTTTTGTTTTGTTCTGAGACCTGAAAATCTGCTGTTTTCTTCACTGTTTTCTGCTCTCCATTTTTATCTTCTTGTTTTTACTTCTGTTTGTCTTCTCAGTTGTCCTATGGCTCCAGCTCTCCGGCTTTGTCCAATCGTCAGCGCTTCCCCACCTTCTTCCGGACTCATCCATCTGCCACGCTGCACAATCCCACTCGTGTCCAGCTCTTCCAGAAGTGGAAATGGACCAAGATTGCCACTATCCAGCAGACAACTGAAGTTTTTACATCAGTGAGTGATATACTTAGCTGAAAATGCCTTCACAGTCTAGGTCAAATGCTCATGAATCATTCAGACTTGCGTGAAAGCACCAAAATTTGTATACATGTTTGGTTGGGTGCCCTAAAAATTTCCAGCATCGGAGCTGTCATAAAAACTGCAGCTATGAGCTGTGGCTGGCATTTTCTTTCTTCCATTTCCTGCAAATTGGTTTTCCTCTATGTCTGCTGAACTGACCATGATAGGGCTAAAATCGCCTCCCCATACTTTCATAGTCTTCATTTTTATCCTTGTTCCTCTCTCTCTCTCTCTCTCTATTTGACAGACTCTAGATGATCTGGAAGAAAGGGTGAAGGAGGCAGGGATAGAGATCAGCGTTCGTCAGAGCTTCCTCACTGACCCTGCCGTGGCTGTCAAAAACCTCAAGGTGCTTCAGCTTCTAAACCCAGTCCCCAAAACCACTTCCTAAATCCCAAATAAAGGGTGACTGATTGAACATCAATGAGTTTGGTCTCATCTGGCCAGTTTACCCCAAACAGCTCCAGGACACACACCATTTCTGGGGCAGCAATAGCCTAGATTGAAGAAGAAAGCTTGCGGGTAATGTTGCCAGTTTGAAACCCAACACCAGCTGCAAACATGTTGGTGGGGGAGATGAATTAAAAATAATATTAGCTGTTATGTAGAACAGTAGCGGCGCTAACTTTCTCTCATCACTACTGAGTGCTGGATACCGGCTGGATGCTCCAAAAGCTAATTGTTAGCCTCCTGCCATTGAGGTGGACTTCCCCCCAGCTAACATTCTTAAAAACAGCCTTTTGAAGCACCCAACCAGTGTCCAGCACTCAGTAGCAATGACAGGAAGCTATAACATAACAGCTAGCAGGTGAAATAATCAAATTTTTCAAAATGGGTTAACTGTCCCTTTAACAACACTGTCCTCCTTGAAAAGTACTGTTGATGTGTCCTTGAGCAAAGCACTGAAACTCCACTGCTCCAGAAGAACAGCTGGCGTGAGAACGTGCAACTGCATGACTGTGAAACTAGGTGTTGCTGAAAAAGAGGGTAGAACTTCTCTCTTCTGTGGATGAAGGAGAAAAAATAAGAATTCTTGGCAAAAATGAGCAGTGGCCAGAGGCTCTAAATATAATCGCCACCTCAAAAATACTGTCTGGCAGATCCTGGAAATCTAAGCCTTAACTAGAGCAGAGAACTAAGACGGAACCCTCATCCCAGTCCTTACCTCCCCTCTTCTCCCGTCTCCACTCCTCACCTTCCTCCACCTGTGTCAGCTTCACTTGCCTCCTGCCTGGCACCTACTTTAGCATAACCTTGCCCAGTGTGCCGGCCTAGTTTTGGTGTGCAAGATTAATTGGCCATTGCAGAAGAAACCATGGTAACAGCATGAATGTAACCCAGAAGAGAGGAAGTCTACCGCTGTGTGGTGCAGTGCTGGGAGGAAGACTGCTGCTATGTTCCCTATCTACACCGCAGGGCCTTTAACTTCTGCTTTTTGTCTCCCTCCTCCCTGTCTGACTCTTTGTCCTTTTCTCTCGAAATCCCAAGCGCCAAGATGCCAGAATCATTGTGGGCCTCTTCTATGAGACTGAAGCCAGGAAAGTTTTCTGTGAGGTAATGTGTTTTGTTCATGCATAGTGACAGACTGTGCAGTTGTTGGTTTAAAGTGTCAAACTCAAATGTCACAGTGTGTCTGTGCGCAAAAGCCTTTTTTGAAAAGTTTGATTTTGTGCTGCATTGCTCTCAAATCTGTTGATTTGCATCCCCCCAAATGGATGCAAATCAATTGTGGGGGACTGCTATGGATTGCTCTCTAATCAGCTGTACAGTCATTACTTTTTCTTAATTAGTTTTTTTTTTTTTTTTTTATCTGTCTGTCCATCACAAAATACCTCCATCACTGATGGCAAACAGGGTTGATGAAGCATCACAAGTATAGATAATAGAATAACATAAAACTCACTATGGTTGAAATCACTGCAAGTTGGTCAGCTGCCATATTGGCACGCCCAAAGGAAGTACGAGATGTGTAACTTAGCTAAAAAAAAAATGCAAAGGGAGTGTGAAGGCAATTGAAAGGCAGTAGTAACATTAGGGGAAAGCCTCATTTTCATGTGTATTGATATGACATTATTTTTGGCCGCACTGTTTGCTGAAAATTGAACTTGCATTAAGTAGTTGTACCAACAAACATAACAACTTGTTAGTAACAGATTGTATGAGGAATAGGAAATCACTTAAAGATTAAAACTGTGGTTGACAAAGCTAGAGATTATAGATTTAGTGATGATAACACCTCTGTTATCATCATCATCATCAAGTGTTACAAGTTTGGGTGTACCAATATGGCAGTGGGTGGCTTGACTGGTTATTACAGTACATTACCAGCAATCCAGCTTTTATTATAGATCAGAGATTGTACCTCTGTGTTCTGTCACTTTGGAGATTCCACTGGTTGTGGCCCGGGGGTGCTGCCATGTTCATCCGTTAACTTAGGAAAATGATGCATACATGTTACCAATGCATTACAGCGTTTTCAAAATTCACACTATAACAACAAGACAATGTATTTGTTACTATGTGGCCAACATGGGAGTTTGCATCATTCGTGGGTTACAACATGTTTACTCTTTGCTACAGTCTTTTTTTTGCTATGTTTTTTTTTTCTAAAGGTTTATCTCTCTTACCCACACCCACACACTCTGATATGTTCTCACTTACATCGCCTTGCACTCACCGCTTTCCTCTGCTTTCACTTTCATTTCTCCATTGTACCAAGGTTTACAAGGAGAAGCTGTACGGGAAAAAGTATGTGTGGTTCCTCATCGGCTGGTATGCAGACAACTGGTTTAAGATCAAGGACCCATCAATCAACTGTACAGTGGAGCAGATGACGGAGGCCGTGGAGGGTCATGTCACCACTGAGATTGTCATGCTCAACCCAGAGACAGTTCGAGGAGCCTCCAATCTTGTAAGGCATTCATTATTCTGTATTGCAGCTTATCAGTTGTACAGAAACACCCACTGCTGTGTGTTTCATTCTAAAAGTTGTCATATAGCCACTGATTTTATGATAAATGCTCTATAATGCAGGGTATTAGCAACATGTAGGTTCATAGGGGATGGACAGAATTATAGATACACAGAGAACATCATTACAGGATATCTGATCTGTACTGAGGTGGACTCATGGATCGCCCTTTTTCTGAATCAAAACTCTTCTCTAACATATGCAACTACTTAAGGAGGAATTATGAACAAGCTTTTAGCTTGAACATGAGACAACATTTACTCTGAGACTGTGGACACATTGCTCCTGCTTTTATGATACTGGCAGACCCTGCCCCCAACCATCTCTGACCTAAAGCTTTCTAGGGGTGCTACACAACCTTGACCTGAGTGTCTAACCTGAACTGAACTCTGTTCCCTCTCACATTTTTCTCCCGTAACACAGTTGGGGCTTGACATTAACACCCTCCCACCCGCAGATGTGGGTAGAATTCAGCAGTGGTGTAACATTGTTGCTCCTACTAGCCACTGTGGTGGGGGACATGCAAAATCATTGCAGTTTACCTGAACTAATTAAATAATTTGAATGTGATACTACGTGATACTACTGCTCCCATGAGCACTACCTGCACACTGTGTGCTCATTGCATTGGTCCATCCATGTCATTGTCTCGCCAGTGACGAAAGCAAGCAAGAAAGTAAACACAGTAGCCTTGTCGAAACAAATGGCAAAACAATACAAACTGCAAGTTGTACTAACTAGTGCAAGCTCTGGTCAGTATTTGGAGAGAATAAAGTATCTTCTCTGAGTGCCTCTTACGCACATTTTAACAAGCAAACATACCATAGCGCCGCCACTGTCCCAGTGTAGCGAGCAGGATGTGACAGGAAAATTGCCTCCTCACAGCAGCTATAACATGATATATGAACTACACTTCAATACACAGGAAACAACATAAATGCAAATACTAAAGCACAAACAATTTCTATATATGTAGAATTCAACAGCCCAAGATTTGATAGTTGGCTGCTATATCTTTCGCATTCTACATCATGAAACCCATCCTTTGACAGCCCCCTTAAATGATGCTTTGCAAAAATGGGCATGCAGAATTGGCAACACCTCATGTAAAGGTCTAAGACTAGCTAATGAGGACTGTCTAAAAAAAAAAAAAAAAAAAACTGTGCTCACCAAGAGATACAGTTTTTATGCAAAAGGGAAAAAAGGGGAAGTCACTATTTTTTAAAAAAAAAATGATTTCAGAAATGTAAAATGGCAAATATATACCATAAAGTACCATGTAAAGTACAATAAATAAGAGGGCCCAGAAATACATAGAAAAGCCAGGAAAAAGGTAGAAGACAATAGGAAAAAATAGAATCCAAACATGGCTTATGTTACCCACTGGCTCAGCTTACAGTTTTCTCTCAAATAGTATGTGTGTTAAGCTTAAAAGAAGTTTGACAATCACCTGAATTCTCAAAACAGCATGAAGCAGCAAACACAGTTTCACAGAGGCCAAGTAGTCAGTGTCTGAGTTGCAGGATCATGGATGAGAAGAGTGGTTTCATGGACAGCTGGATGAAGGATGAGGTTTTACTCCTTCACTTGGTCTCTCCAGTCAACAGATAAAACATCATTAAAGCTTTATGGGGAGCAGATTTTCTTCATTCCTCAAAGAACTGGAGGCTTTCATTCTTGAAGACAAGTCCAGAATGAATGCACTCCACATAGTTCAGAATGTGCTGTAACAGCAAGGATGGGTCTGTATGTTAATAGATACATGATATTCAGATTAAATGGTCATTTGACCTGGCTTGAACAACTGCTGTCACTTAAAAATGGCAGGTCTTGGAAATGCTTTTTGCATTGTTGCACAGCTGCTCGCTGTTGTTTCTAAATGCTGCTGCATAGTTGGGTTTGTAAAACACTGCTCTGTATGCTGGCACTGAAACTAAAACTCCATGAAACTCAGAGGGTAGATTTTTATTAATGTTCAGGTCACGTCATCCCACAGCCCTGTTGTCTAGAAGTTCTGTTTGAGTGAACAGAGGAGCACTTGAGATGCAGGAGTGGCCTCTTATTGATCAAAGCACAGTCAAGTGACAGTGCATGTGTGAGCAGAAATCTCTCAGGAGAAGTAGGTTGCTCTCACTCACTCATGCTCCTTCTGTTTGTATCCTTTTATGCAAAAAATACGCCAATCAAGTTTTTTGTGGCTGATTTCAATTTGTGTGATGGTTCATTACCGATCTGATCACTAATTAAATTATGCATTTTACTGATTTTGTACTGCCAAAAACACATCTTGTACAGGTGCACAGCAAGTATAACCAATGAAATGTAAATATTTCACCAAAGATAATAGTTAATACAGGGAAATATACACCTCCAAGATGTGTGTGGCTATCTCCAGGGGGCGACATAGAGCGCTAAAAATGCTACAACGATCAACTGAAGAGCAGTCAATGACACAGAAAATCAGATATCTAAATTAAAATCTTTTTTTTTTTTTGACTGTGGTGAAGAAGATCCATAATCTATGTGCTTAGTGAATGAAATCCGAAATAACAAGAACAAGAACAACAATAATAATAATAATATTTTTTCCCCTCTAGTTATTCAGCTTGTCAAGTATTTTAAGTATTTGGCTGTGTAACAATGATAGTGATAGTGCAGTTACTGGTAAATATTTAGAATATAAAGTAGTGATCATTTTATAGCAGTTTACTCTGTTGAGTAAGTGCTCAGCACTGCCCCTGATGGCAAAAGACCATACTGCACTGTTTTTTTTTTTCTGTCTCAGTTCAGTCAATGGCCTTTCTCTCACTATAGGTGTTGGTTAATAGATTATACTTATGTTTACATGAAACTGCAGCCTGGAAACAAATTATAGGTTTAATTCTGTCCAATCCATCCAACTGTTCAACTCTAACATCAAACTAACACAAACATAGACAGCTCTTGCCACAGCATACAATGGCCTGTAATGGACACATAATAGAAAGAAGAAAGTTAGCTAATTAGAGTTGAGGTTCAGGCGAAACATCAGCGTAAAGGTGTGTGCAAACCTGAAGCTATTTCTTTTTATCTAGATGCGTCTATAGCTTCACTTTGGTCGCGCAGGTCGCATTGGTTAAAAAAACGCTTCAGTCTCTTTATCACGACGCGACCCCAGGAAAATGAGAAACCCCGGGCAAAACAAGCCCCGAGAAAAAAATAAAAACCCAACATCAACCCAACATCAATGCTGATTGGCTGTCAGGACGCAATGAGTGGAGTCAGGGGGAAGCGAAGGTCGCCCCAGTTGGATTTTTTCTACTGGGGCAAAGATATCGAAGATAGAGAAGCGTCCGTTCGCGTCGTACACACCGCCCCGTTCGGATCATTTGCGCCGGCTCGTCTTTGCATTCACTTTGTATGTAATCGCGCCGCTTGAACTATTCAGGTTTGCACGCACCTTAAGAGATATGACACCAACACTGGAATAATACAGCTCTGACATATTTACTTTTTACCTCTGCCAAAGAAATTGGGGTAATGTTTTTATCATCATTTTTTTTTTTTTTTTTTTTTTTTTTTTTTTTTTTCAGCAGGATATCTCAAAAAGTTATGAATGGATTTTCACAAAGGAAAGGTTAGTCAGGGGCCAAAAGAGAGCTGATTAATGTTTTATGCTGACTGGTCAAAAGGGGGCGTGGCAGTGGCCCTTGCACATCACAAAAAGGCATATAACTTCTGAATTGATCCAGATGACACGGCAAAATTTAGTGTAAAGTCTGGTCATGGGGCTAGTTATGGGGCTGGCCAAAATGGGGCGTGGCAGTGGGTGTGGTCTATCACAACAATAGGGCATAACTTCCAAATGGATTCACATAACACTGCAAGACTTTGTGGAAAGGTTGGTCACTGGGCATGGAGGAGATGATTAACTTTTCATGCCAACTGTCCAGAAGGGAGTATTATGGTGGGCGTGGCCTAACACAAAATAGTACATAACGTCAGCAGCAGAAATTCTCCCTTAATCAACCACACCCACATAACTGTTTAATGTTTGAATTAATTTAACAAATATATCACTTTCAATTAAAAACATTAAAAGTAAGGCCCATCTAGGATTTCTTGTGTTCAAGTAAGGGGCAGACAAAAATAAGAATTATATTCTTCTCTCTGCTCCTTTCTAATCATGAAAAGCATCAATCTGAAATATGTGATGTGAATTTTTTTTTTGTACTAATTTCATTACTGTGCATTTTCATGAACGGAATAAATAACAATGAATGAAAGAATTGACAAAAGTTTAATTTGTGATGTGGAAATGGCAGATCTTGAGAAGTGCGTAGCGTTGGTGGAGGTATGCACTCTACTGAGAGACATCTTACTGTTTGGGTAAATTAAGGTGACATATGAGGCTTTTTAGCCTTTGTAGCTAAAATGTGTTACACTGCTGGTCACTCACTCAATCAGAAAATGATGTAAAAATGATGGGTCCAAATTCAATTACTGTCAAATGGCATGTGAACAAAAATTATCGGTGCACAGTAGGCATTAATGTGATCAGGCGGTTGTAATGACCTATTTAGAATATACATTATTGCTGATTACTGCGTACCTCCTTAGCTTCTTTACCTCCTCCTCATAGTCATGTCTGCTGTCGGGGGCGTTGTCGCTGCTGGCTGCACAGCTGGGAGCTGTATGGTGTCATCCTGTCTCCAGCAGTGTGGTCCTGTCAGCAACCGGAACCAGTGTGAATATCTAGAAACCTCTTCCAGTCCTCCTCTGAGCCTCTGCATGCAGCCCCCACCCCCTGCCCTTTCTCTTGTCCCCGGGAAATATCTGCAATATCTTGGGTAGCTTCTACACACTTCTGCTCTTTCTTGGAAAAAAAAAATACAGTGGGTAGGCCAGTTTCCATTAAAATCCTGATGTAAATTGTCTGAGTGCAGTCATCATCTGCCTCTGCTTGGTTGAAATGTAGCGAGAGCACTGGACATTTTTCACACATCTTTTCACTGTGGTATTAGCATGATGAGATACAGCCTGCACACATCTGCTGTGACTGGACAGGTTTTTCTAAAAATGCACCTGTGTGGGACACATAGGTTGGCAGTGTGGTATTTAATCAGAGGGGACGCTGATATTAAATGGCGACAACCAGTTTCCATCTGGCTTTGTAATAAATGGAGACATTCAGATCAGAGTTTTTAATAGATCCTCATAATTAATGGTGAGGAGGTTTTCAGAGACTGTGCCACTTGAGACTGTCTGAAACAAAGGTGCTAATTGTTGTCACTTCAGGCTTAGGTTGGAGGAGCTGACGGGGTGGGTATGGGGGGAATTTCACCTGAGTGTCTTGCATTTGGTTTAAGGGAAGCTATTAACCTGAAGCAGGAGGAAGAGATGACTAAGTTTGCTTTTTGCATTTTTCTTTTAGGTTGACTTAGATTCACACTGCCGTGTTGCAAGTAAACCAGGGACTGTAACTAAATGTTAGATCAACAAACACCAGCTTGTTCAAAACACATGAAAAATATAAACATTAGGTGAATATGAAAACTATTATTTGCAATAAATTATGAGAAACAAAAAGAAGCAACAGTCCCCTCTGTGGGGACCAATAAAGTTTAATCTAAATTAATTTAATCTAATGCTGATTTACATGCTCATTAACATCATTTCTCCTCCTGTAACTCCACAGACCTCCCAGGAGTTTCTTGCCCAGCTGATGTCTAAGCTTGGGGGTAAAAACCCAGAGGAGACTGGAGGCTTCCAGGAGGCTCCGCTGGCCTATGACGCTGTGTGGGCTTTAGCTCTGGCCCTCAACAAGACAGTTGGGCCCCTCAAGGCCAAGGGTCGTCGACTGGAAGACTTTAACTACAACAACCGAGATATCACCGCTGAGATCTACCGGGCTCTCAACACCAGCTCCTTCGAAGGAGTTTCAGTGAGTACAACACCCTGAGGAGGGAGGAGGCGGTGAGAGGCAGCAAGTGAGAAAGAAGCTTGAGAGAAGAGTGGTGTTGGATGTGACATGGGAAAAAGTGAAGTGAGAGAGAGAGACACTGCACACTGTGTGAAAGAGAGAGATGTTAAAACATTAAAATTCTGCTTTTTTCTTCCAGGGTCATGTTGTATTTGATGCCCAGGGTTCTCGAATGGCCTGGACTCTCATTGAACAGCTTCAAGGTACATTAGAGTACACTTTAAAATGGAATTTATTTTAACCATTACTATATATAATAACAATATGTTGTAGTATTGGCCTTACTATAAGTCAACCATGTATGGTATATTGGTGGCATTATTTTAAGCATTTGCCAGTGTGGGTTTCATACTGTCTCTCTGTGTGCATTTTCACATTGTATGTTTGAGAGTGCTTTTACAGAAACACATTTTTATGGTGCATATGGCTATGTTTTTGCCCAAGTAAGACTCTTCTTTTTTTTTTTTTTTTTTTTTTTTTTTATTATAGTCGGGTTCCAGTATTCTCCCATGGCACAGTTGTGCTCTCAACTACAAATACAGAAAAAAAGAACTTGTGCATAAAAAGTTAATATAGCTCCTTGAATATTTTATTGAAAGTTGGAGAATTTCAGAAAAGCCACTTTCATGTCCCTGCCAAATTAGCTTTTTTGAAATGCGGCAGAAAAAATCTGTCATTT
The DNA here is from genome assembly GCF_902150065.1 of Myripristis murdjan. NCBI lineage: Eukaryota > Metazoa > Chordata > Actinopteri > Holocentriformes > Holocentridae > Myripristis > Myripristis murdjan. Next base: position 29,745,006 of record NC_043990.1, on the reverse strand, counting down.
CAATAAAGTCAAGTTATCCTCAATAGCATTCCCTGGGGTCGCTGGTGTTTAAAGAAACATTATGTACAAAGTCTCAAAATAGAGAAAAGCCCAGGTTTACTGATAACAACAAAATTTTTATCATGTAATGCTATTGTCATGCCCAATCCAAAATACATGTTACTTTTTTGCTCCCTCTCTTGATCCTTTGTCTTGTTCCCTTGTTACATTTTTGCTCAGCTTTTCAGTCTAAGCATGTCTAAGTTACAGATGTCATAGCACATCATGTTAATTTAGCAAATAATGCAAAGCAAGATTAAGGAGTGTGTGTATGGTAAAAATAGCTAGACAAAACTCCACCCTCTGATATTCTTACACTGTTAGAAATCATCAATCTGTGACATAATGAATGTATCCCCATTGTTGCGTACACTTTTATTTCAGTTAATTATGCCCTACTTTTGGCAGAATGTCTTTTGGCAGCCCCCAGAGAAGGGGTGTGAACTTGTTCCTTTCAAAGGTGTGTGTAATTCCATATAAATTTAGCTTGTTAGCCAACTAGCAGGTGAACACTGGAGCGTGTGTATCCCTTACTAAAAACTGTCTTGTGGCTACATTTTATCATCTGTTGAGGAGATTTTTTTTTTCTTTTTGGAGTTCAGCAGCTGTACTGAGTTCCTTCAACAACTCCCCTCCTGGCCAAACTGTTTGGTATGACCCCGTGTATCATTCCTCTTTGGTTGACCTATCTGTCAATCTTTGTGCTTGGCCTATCAAGACAGTGGACAGTGTCTTGTGAATGAGTGGCACTCTGCTGGTGATGACGGGATAGATTTCTGGCATGTAAAATGAACTACCTGGTTGTATTTGCAGCCTGATGTCTCTGGTGCTGATTCCATGGATTTCAGTATTTTCTGGTTGTGGGAGGCAGGGAGACACCCACAGTAGCTTCAGAAATTCACATTACCATCTCCCGGCTTGTAATCATCACATGCGGAGCATGTCAGGCACCGCCTTATCACACTTGCTATTTAAGGAAAAAAAATGTTTTCTTCTACCTGACCCTGCTATGTTGATTATAAAATTATGTTGAGTAGCGCAAGCTTTCTAGGTGGTTTCTTTATTGTGTGTTGTATTGATGTATGAATGTTCCCTTTATTGATTTACTTTATAGATTAGAGCAGCTGCTTTCAGTAATAGTAAACGTTTCCATGCACACAGTGATGTCACTGCGGCAAATATGGTGGGTCATTTAAGCAGCAAATCTAAAAACTGTAGTTACTAACTTGATAGTAGAGAGGAAACTCTCCAGGGGAAAAAGAATTAAACTTTTAGCTTCTGATTTTTTTTTTTTTTTTTTGACATCTTTGATGTTGCTTGGGATTTATCAGGAGGACAGCTACTTTACTCTAAACAGTTTATCTGTATGAACCTGGACTGTGTGTGTGACCTTCTGGATTTGTAGAAGAACATTAATGAACATTAGATCCTGACCATTTCTGTCAGCGTGTTGGGAGATTTAAATAATCAATGAAGTGACACTGCTGTGCCTCGAGCGTACATGTGCATAGCCTCACTCTTGATGGGGAGACACAGTTTTAATGTAGTGCCCACAGATTTAACTGCAATCGCTGCATCAAATAGCTTATGCATGATTGAGATACAATAGGGCAATGATACACAAAAGTAGAGTCGATTGAGATTAATTGCAGGGCTGTCCTCAAGTGTATTGCGATTATCAAACATGCCCACAATTAACCAAACTTGTTAAAGAAAAGCAATATTATATTGATTGTACCAGGAGCATTGTAAGAAAAATGTGTTTTGCTCAGAGGGAGGGTCACAGCTTTTTTTTTTTCAGAGCACTTTAAAATCCTCCAGTGACCCTTCATCTATCTTCCTCTTTAACGATTAAATGATTACTCCCAATTATCTCAACACCCATGCATTCCAAATTTCCTGTTGAAGATAGTGCTTGCATTAGTCAGTGTTTTTCACAGGAGGATAGAGCTGGCTGGGCAATCACATGGCAGTGGCAGTGTCTTATCTGTGGTGGCATTGGGCTCTGGTTTGGCTGGCAGTCTTTTGATCACTGAGCCTGTGTTCTCCTGTTCAGTCTGTCTGCGCTTTGTCTTTCCCTGACAGCACTAAGATCTGTGACTCCACTGGAAGCTCTTTGTGTTCTTGGAGGTGATGAAAATTTTAGCTTGTTTTGCCTATTTTTTTCCCCTCTGCTCCTCACCATCACCACAGAAAAAGAGTTTCAATGATGAGTTATAATTCGTTTGCTGGTAATTAGAACGGTGTTGGCCCCGGGCAGGTCTTGGGTTGAGTCTACAGCTAAATGGAAAGGCAGCCATAGATATATACTGCTCAGTCAGTGTTCTTCTTTAAGTAAAGGATTAGGGTTAGAGATAGTAAGAGATAATCACCAGTGTTGGGACCAATTACTCACAAAACTAATAAGTTACAATTACTAATTACTTCTGTAAAAAAGTAATTTTGATTACTATTCAATTACTGCTGCAGAAGCGTAATTCAATTACTGGGGAAAGTCATTTTTATGATTACTTTTTTTCTTTTCTTAAATCCTCTTATTAATGCACATATTTTTGCATTGCTGTTGCAGTGTGGACATTGCTGTCAAATTTCATCTATCATTGTCAGTGTTGGGCACGTTACTTTGAAAAAGTAATTCATTATAGTTTAAAGTAGTGATGCCAGCTTGTCCAGGTGGGGAACTGAACCCCCGGTCTTCTGTATGGCCGGCGGAGATACTATCCGCTCTGCCGTCAGGGAACACATACGCTTCTTGTAATTTGTGCTCAGTCATTCTCCATGCATGTTGATAAGTTATGAAAAACTGCAAAGTCCGACCGGTTTTAAAATTGACACACCGCTTTTTCTCCACAAGACGCACATTTTTTGAATAGGATAATAAAATAATAATAATTATTAGTAGTAAGTAACAGCTAGTAACGGCGCATTTTATTGTCAGTAACGGTAACGGCGTTGTAACGGGGGAAACAGTAATTTCTTTGATTATTCGTTACTGATAAAAGTAACACCGTTAGTAACGCTGTTTCTTTGTAACACCATTACTCCCATCACTGATAATCACTGACCTGTAACTAATACATGTACAAATTTTTCAGTAAATTTTCATATTTACAAGCACTTATATAATAATAAATAAAGCAATAATCTTTTTTATGTGTAATTATTTGTAAATAGTTAACATATATGTATAAACATCTTTGTAACCAGTTTGTAAATATAACCTTTTAAATATTTATTAATGTCTTGTAAGCCATTTGTTAAGGCATAAATCAACATAATGACATAAATTGTTTTTTGAAGCCCCATCTTGGTTGTTTTTGTATTGAGGCAGACTTATGATGAAGTGGCTGCTTTGGGTCAATACCAATTTCATGACAAAATTACAATTCTTCAGTGTTTCCCTCATAGTCTAGTTTCTTGTCACGTTGTACTAAAACGCTGTGGAAGTCCAGAGAAAGGAAATTCTTTGGTATATGACAGCCTCACATTCCAAATGGAAGGTTAACCTGGAGCCTCATTACTGCCTTTACTTGAGGAATTGCTGTAGAAATTATGTTAAAAAATGAAAAAAGCAGACACTGATTGGCAAATACCTGATATTTGATAATACCAGTATTTGCCTCCTATATTGGCAAACACTTGTTTAGCTCTTGTACATACTATCAAATTAATTGTAAGGGGTGATAGGAGATGTCTTACAACATTTTTTTTTTTTTTGCCTCACCCTTGTTGCAGAGCATCATCAATATTTCCCAGTAGAATCCTGTTTGTTGACTGTAGAAATGATGCCTAATGATTATATGATAAATAGAATTTTACACTTAATGGGTTGTGGTGTGATGCCCTGGGGCTGTGCCTCCTCAGTGGTTCTCTAGTGAGACATTAATTTGTTATCACAGCAAATCCCTTGAATATTCTACAGCTCATGACAGGCCAGTTTCTCATATGTTTAGCTCTTTCCAGTGAACTAGACTTGTAGGAATCCCTCTGACCTGGATTTTAAATGGAACATCTTATAAAGAGTATTGGCTCATGAATCAGCAGGGCAGGGACACATGGACACATCTATCTGTGTCATGATTTCCCAGAGGGAAAAAAATATGCATTGAAGGGATAGTTCACCTATTTTGAAAAATGTGGTATCATTTCACATCCCCCCTAGCTGTTATGTAGGGCGGAAGTGGTGCTATCTTCCTCTCATCATCACTGAGTGCTGAATACTGGCTGGATGCTTCAAATGCAGCTTCCCTTCAGCTAACATCCCTACAAATAATCACAGTAATATAACACATTGTTTAATAAACAAATTTTGAGTTTGGTGATGTATAGCATCGTTTTTACAGACTGAAACAGCATAGATTTGTTGTTGCCAATGATAGAACTATTTTCATATGTGGTCTAAGCTCTTTGTGCCAGTCCTTTGCTACAACAGTGGCTGGCAGCTGCCTGAAAGCTATGTGCAACATGATAGAGGAGAGCGGAGGAAAAGCAGGCACTACAGGAAGCTAGACACAACATAGTTAGTAAACAAACAATCGCAAGCACAAGCAATCTACTTGTGTCTCTGTGGCGGCGGCTGCTCCTCTGGTGCAGAGTGATACAGACGTTTTAGAGATCTTTTGGGATGTTGATAACAGGAAAAATACAGTTATGAACAGTAGTTTGAGCACAAATACTGTATGTGCACTTGCAATCTCAAAATTATACTCTCATATTGTACAACTAATCTGCATTGTTACATTTACATTTCAAGAGGAACATGTTTTGTCGTGGATTATGTTTGTTTGTAACATATCATAACATTTGTGATCACTTATTGGTGGTGGGTCAAACAGCCAACTTTTCACCCTAGGCCTCAACCTAACCTTTCCCTAACCTTAATCAAGTAGTTTTTATATTCTAAGCCTAACCTTTGCCTAACCTTGATTGAAGTAGTTTTGGTCACTATAGTAACAAAATTGTCTAAAATGTCACCTGACATGATATACAATTGTTGATCATAAACGTATTTGTCATATGTCTGAAAACAAACGTAATCCTGGACAAAATATGCTTACCCCTAAAAGTAATTAAGAATGTTGTTTAGTGGACAAGGTTGGCACCCAGTAATTGCATGAGCATTGTAGTTTTGGAAAGAGACACTTGTAAAGTGATGGTAAAAACCAGTGGCGAGCGGTGACGTTTTTGTGTAGTCATGCTGTGGTCCCAATTTCATGCAAGTGCCGAGCTTGAGCTCGAAAATTTTTGGGCATTTATTTATTAATAAAAACGCACAATATGGATTTTAACTATACTATATCAACTCGACAACTCCATTTTGATAGACACGTGTGCGCATTTTGCCCCAATGTTACCAACAACAATGTGTTGCAATTTACAGTGTAAATGAAAACGGAAATTATTAGAACAGACGGATGATGCAGTAATAACCAGTTACAGAGTCAAGCCAATGACACATGAACATGCTCACAGTGTTACCAACAAAATGTTGGAATTTACCATGAGATTGGAGCTATTGGGATGTGCCATGGGGTGATGCAAACACACAGCAATGTCACCAGCTAGCCTACATGGACAATGAAATGACACACAAACATGCCCAACTGCCCATCAGGCTCCGCACCAAAGTGATAAACGTCAGAGAACACCTCTTTTTCAGAACACCTGCAGTAGCCTAAATCGATGAAACATGTCAGGTTACTCATGTTGCGCATGCGTCTTCTGAAAAGCTGATTCACAGACAGCTTATTTTCCATTCAAAACGCCACGTACAGAAACACCGGCTACAAAACTACTGTAAATACTCGTATCACAGAGCGCATGCACGTGTCAAGCTGTCAACTCTCCAGCATTTCGCTAGCAAATTGAGATAGATGTGTAGGCCGTGTATATAGGCCGCGGTTTGCAACCAAAATGATAGAAATAAGGTATATTATAAAAGGACACACTAGGAGACCAACATTTTAAAGATTTTAATTGAAGGGCTTGGGCATGCGCTGCATTTATAGCTTTTTATGACCGCTCGTCCCTGGTAAAAACCCTCTTTGAGTGGATCAAGGCACTTAGGCTAACAGTTAGCATTAGAAACATCCAGCCAGTATCCAGTACCAGTGAGAGGGAGATAGCCCCACTACTGTCCTACAGAACACGAGGGAAGTGAAATAGTATTATTCAGAATGACCGAGCTATCCCTTTAAATTGAAAAGCAGAGATGAAAGTTGTATTTGATGGCTAACTCAGATTCAAATACAAGTGGCAGGGTGTTGGAGTCCAGTGGTGACTGTGTGTCTCTGTGTCTTTCTGTGCAGGAGGGAGCTATAAGAAGATTGGATACTATGACAGCACTAAAGGCAATCTGTCCTGGTATGGGAATGACAAGTGGATAGGTAAGGCCCATTCATCTTTCTCAGCCCCTTGATTTCCCTGTTTATCACTGTCTGTTGCACTGCTTCTCCCTTCTAATCTCCCGTTTTCTCTACCCTTACCTCACTCTCTAATCCTCCCATCCCCACCCCCACCCCCCAACCCCCTTCCACAAGCAGAGTTGGCTGAGAATTTTCATCAATCAATCAGTCAGGTTTTATTTAGCATGTGAGAATAGCAACGCTCGAGCTAACTTTTCACAGCCCAGCAGACATCCAAGTGATTCAGCAGTGAATGCTGCTACAGTCAAACAAGCACAGCCATAGGCTGGATGTGCTATGGAGCGGCAGTTTCATTTAATTTACTAATTAAACATGAGAACCAGTTCGGAGTGATGACAGCAATAAAATAAATAGCAGATGCTAGTTGGCAGGCTAAACAAAACAGGGAGAAGCAATCTGGGTGGCAGTTTAACGGGATTGGGCTCCATGACCTTGACTTTGAGGAATGAAATTGTGCTCCCTAATCAGTATGGGGAGCCTTGTGTATGTCCATGTCAGTTCTGCCTCCCTGAGCGCTGACACGATGCACATTTAACGGTGGTTAATGCTTGAAAACTGGAGAGGTATGAAGTGCTGCAAATACGTGGATTGGAAAAGCAAAAACAACGAATGACATAAAGGAGCAACTGGATCAGCCTCCATCCACCCATTTGTTTGTTTGTTCTTTTTTTACTGAAAAGTACAACCATCTTTTGAAGAGCTGGTGTACAGAATGTAAATAAAATGCACCAGTGTCATACAGAAATAATAATGATGATCACCAGAAAATAACACTTTTGTATTCTAAGATACATTATAACATCTGTGCCACTAATTTATATTAAATTGTTCTGTTTAGACATTTCAAACAGTCACAGAACAAGTTCATATTGTGTGAACAGTGGTGCTTGACTGATGTCAGATTTGCTGTTAAAATGCTTGTGCAAGGTGTTGGAATGCAGCGTGAACAAATTCTTTCAAAAACATAGAGAAAAATTAGCAAATTAGCAATTAACAAATTAACAAGAAATTACCTGAAAATTAGCAAGATTTTTTTTTAAAGAATTAACCAGAAAATGACCCAAAAAATAAGGTTTCCGCTGAAACTATTACAAGAAAATTAGCAAAAAAAATACAAATATTGTGTTAGTAAGACATTACAGGAAAAAAATGAATAAATGAATAAATAAATACTAAAAAAAATTGTACAAACTTGTATAAGAACACTATTTCGAATTATTATAAATATAAATAATAAAAATAATAAATAAATAACATTTTTCAATATAGACAAAATTTTCTTAAGAGGATGAAATAAAACCTTGTAAAATAAAATCCCCACTGCCCACGGCCTCCTGGGTTTTAAATGGATATTATCATAAAAGCTGAAATGAGTAGCGGCAGTACATGGCAGTTAAATCCATATAAAGTATGTAGTTAGTGGTGTCATCTGTCTGTAATGACTTTTGAGCAGTTTGCCAGGATCAGCGCCAGCCATTCCCCCACCCATCATCTGAAGAATGAGGTGTCAGCTCTCAAGTGTTTGCCATCTTCTCAGCCGTGAAGACACGCGAGCTGAGCTGTAATTTCCCAGGTGTCCTCTCTCATCCCCTGGATAGCCTTTGACGTCACTCTGGCCCAGAGACTATCAAACTTTGTCATGTTCTGGACCCCCAAGTTGACTGTCATTAAGCCCCGGACCCCGACTCGAAATGATTTTGCCCTTGGGATTCTGATATGAAAAGAAATTTTGCTTCGTGTTGATTGTGGAATCGTCTAGACATCATACTTGTCAAACACATTCAAAGTGGTGAGATTAAAATATCACGTTAAAATAATCACTCCAACATATTTTTGTGCCGTAGCGATGTCTGGTGAATTAACCCTTTGAAACCTAAGCAAATGCACTTGGTTTCCTTCAAAAAAAAAAAAAAAAAAAAAAAATGGAGATGTCAGAAAATATGAGGGTAAAAAGGCAGTTTGTAAAATTGCCAGAAAATTAGCCAAACAAAATGAAAAATGACAGGAAAACTATATTTATAATTATTATAATGATATATTTAAAGGTCAGATCAATGGTGCTGGATCAGATTTCTTCTGTTTAAATGCCTTTCATAAGCAAATTGAACTATTCCTTGTTTTGCCTAGAAGTCCCTGGACCCCACTTTGAAAACCACCGCTCTAGCCTATCTGTGCATTGAAAAACTATAAGCACTGCCCCTGCCAATATGAGAGTATTTTTTTTTTTAACAAAGCTGACACGTATGAAGGTCAGGGCTTCTTTCTTTGATGTGATGAGATCTCTGGGCCAGCGGGGAGCATCGACCTCTGGCGTTGTTAACGTTTGAACTTGGGGTCGCGCTGCCCGCGAGACGCCGGCGTCGCTCCTCAACAGCATGTCAGCCTGTGGCGGCTCAGCAAGACGTCCTTGTTGCTCCCCGCTGCCGCTGTGGCTGGTCACCAGAGCCCGGCGTCCTTCCCCAAGATGAATTCCCAAAATAACCGGGACAGTGACATGACAGAATAAGGCCTCTTGAAGGAGAGCCTGACTTTGGAGCAGAGCGGGCACTACGTATTGACCGGAAGTGTGCTGGGTGAGCTGTGGATTTGGCTTGTCCTCTGTTGAGGGCATGCTGCAGCTCTCCCTCTCTTTTTCCCAGTGACCTCAGCCTTCTTCTTCCTCCCTCAAATCCCTGCTTTAACTCCTTCCTTTCTGTTTTCATCTTTTTTTCTCTCTCTCTCTAACCCTTTTCTCCTCCTATCTCACTCACTTTTTATTTGACAGTATTTGTTCACACTCTCCTCTCCTCTCCCCCCCCTCAGTCTTTTGGTCTCCTTGACAACCACTGCATCGCTGCTTCTCTCACATATTGCCGTGGTAACCATTATGGGGCTGGTTGCCATGGTAACATACTGTCCCGATTCCACTATCAAGGGCAGGGAGAGGTATTAGTGTGGGAGAACACATTTTCCCAAAGGACATTCTCTTATATACTCTCTCTCTCTCTCTCTCTCTCTTGCTCTCTCTCTCTCTTGCTCTCTCTCCCTCTCTCTCTGTTTCTTTCTCTCCCTCTCAGTCATGCACATGCACATGCACACACACATGCACACACACGCACGCACGCACGCACGCACGCACGCACGCACGCACGCACGCACGCACGCACGCACGCACGCACGCACGCACGCACGCACACACAGGTGTAAACATACCCTGGAATATATCAGCCTTCAGCAAACAATCACACTCGATGACATGCATGAAGCAAAAATCCTTGAGTTATGAGGATCACTTCCCACTTGTGTTCTGCAGGATACTACGCATTATTGACATGGCAGCCACATTTGATTTGCACCAGTCAGAGAGGGAGACACTGCATGGAGAACAGCAAAGCAGGATGGAAGCAGATCAAACTCATGTCATTTTTGGACAAAACATTAAATATAAACCAAGGTTCTCATCTGATGTCTATTGAAAGAGCTGGGCTGGGCAATGTATCAATATTATGTAGATTTTGATTTCATGATATGAGACTAGATGCCATCTGGGATTTTTTGAGTGATTTGGTGTAAGTCTTGTCTTTTCCTGGTTTTAAAGGCTGCATTACAGTAAAGGGATTCAATTTTATGAAATTAACAGACTGTTGTAGCTGCTCTGTTATTTGCCTCCTATTGCTTGCTCATCATATCCACATTGCTAATGATTATTGTAATTGTTATTGTAATTTTTTTTTGAAAGCACCAATAGTAAGGGTCATCACAATATCAATATTAAGGCATACTGATGTTTGATTTTGTCCGTCTCACACAGCCCTAGTTGACAGATGAGTAGACAAGCTTGTTGGTTTGTGGATAAATATAGCAATGTGAGCCCTGTCTATCTCTGCTCATGACCTGATCATACCAAAGGATAATTTCATACATATTTTTTGCTCATAGAGTGGTTGAGTGCACTGTTCTATCCATCTGCGCATCACTGTTCCATGTAGTGTTTCCAGCCTTGAGTATGATGTAAATGAAACATGACCGTTGTGTTAGTAGCCTAAAGTGAACACTCATCTTTTGAACTGAGATTCTCAAAAGCACCCAACTGCATCAGACTGCGAGCCCTCTGTAGTATTCCATCAAAGTACAGAGAGGCTCAGCTCCATACACACAGGCTAGCATCCTCTCTGAGCCTCCATAGCAACGGCCAAGAGAAGCTCTTGTTACTGTTCTGACCTTAGGACTCCATGGCAACATGGCTGCTATTAACATCTTATTCTAACATGCCAAGGCTGGCAGATCTTAGAGCTGCACTGCCCAGGGCTTCTCTGTCACTGTTGTGGCTTCAAACACTAAAAACACTGGAAAGTTGCAGCACTGCACACACACTCATCCTCTCACACATTGCTTGCCAAGCCATGTCATGTTGTAGAGATTTTTAATGCCAGCATATAGTCTCTGATTAACACTGATCTAAGAGATTATGCGTACAAAACTGTGATAACTACCAGGGTTCTTGTGAAGTTGAGGGTTTTTTGAAAGCTGGTGCCAGCAGAACCTTTTGACATTGACATGAAATAACAGGGTAAACAAAGATGTTACCAGTTAGTTAATATTCTGTTCCATTTAGACATGCCAGGGCCTTTCATGTGAGCCAGCATGCATGATAACAGGACCCTGTTAGACCATAACGTTATCAAATAATTTTATATGTTTACATTTTACCATTTTCATGCCATAGATATAGATATACATACACAGTTTATTTCCAAAGGATTCTTCCCACCAACCATATGATAAAATTCAATCCAAAATATCTTTCCTTTGGAATTTTTGCTCACGTGACAAAATCCATACATTTCAGAATGAAATAAAATGGAAAATTAATGAAGATTAATACACAAATGGGGAAAAAGAATGAAAAAAGTTAAAGATAAAAAAAACAAGAAAATAAGAGGATGATGAGTATCGAGTAAGACAGACATCTGAAAGACTGAAGAAAGGCAAACTAAGTATACTGGAGAAAAAAAAACATATAGATCGAATATTTTCATCTACACTTTTTTGACATCTTCTCAGCGAGACCAAGAAGATGTCAAAAAGCACCCAACAAGCACAGAGTGTTTGCAGCTTGTAAATGTATTGGTTTAGCTTTTCAGTGTATGCCCTCTACTGGGTTTAGACAAGGGAACTGTAGGGAAACAAGGGTAATTCTTTTTGGTGAGGCAGGGTGACGTAGGTTTTACACCCTGTTGAGTAAAATCCACACATACTCTGGAATGAGTTCTCTGGTCAGACAAGTGAAACAGAAAAACAAGTACACTTTCACTGAAGTGGATGGAAAAAAAAATCTACCAGTTTAATGCTGTGTTGGCACAGAGAACTACTGAATAACACATGTAATTTATGGGCTGACTTAGCTACCGCAGTTACAATGCAGTAAGCCGCGTCCTAGCTGTGTTAACATACAATGCACAGGCTTCCATTTAGTCAGTGCTTGTTTGACTTCTCCCATAGTGCCTGGCGTGCAAGCTCACACTCGATTTATTTCCTTTATGAAGGGCTCTGGGGGCACTGCACCACATAAAGAGAGCATATCATAATTCTCCTAAGTAAGCATTATGCACAAATGAACCAACCAACCAACTAATGTACTAACAGAGTCTGGCTCGTGTAGAGGTACCCTGCTCCTCCTGAGTGCCTAATCATCATATAACATATTCATCCGTGCTTACACAGAATCTGATGAAAATTCTTTATTGATATTAGTGTTTGATTAATTTATGGACTTGCCATACATTCACTGCCATATCAGTGATGGACAACACTGACTGGGTTGATATCTGATTTTTATCAGATTGTCTCATTCGGTCTAACCCTACAATGTGCTGTTGTTCCCAGACAGTAATGGTATCACATTGCTGTGTCACTGCTGCAGCTGCTGGTTTGAGTGACTGTTGCCTGATTACAACCTGATGGTTCTCTTTGCCTGATGTACTTTTTAAGTCGCTTTTTCAAACCACAGTGTACAATACAATATGGTGCAAATGACAACACAGATGAAATGCAGTGCATAACAATCGCACATTTCAACTCAGTGGGACAAGAGAGAAGAAATCATTGGGCGAGGATAACTGAAACTCCAGACAAAAAAAGAGATAGAAGAAGTAAATAATAATAACTAGAAAGATGGCACTCATTAGAGGGCATGCCTACGCTAACACTACACAGGTCTCAGTATATGCAGTTTCCACATCACATAGTTTAAACTAATTTTATTTTATTTTATTTTATCTAACAGAGTCAGTGAACATTGATAAACATTTATGTAAATACATCTATAGACCTTGGCGAGATCATAACACAGGCTCCCTGAAAGTCAGTAGGAAAAAATTCAGTTAACAACAAAACACAGCATAATAATTGAATTACCAATCAATCAATTCAATCAAAACTTTATTTATAGAGCACTTTTCATGCCAAAGGAGCAGCCCAAAGTGCTTTACATAAAAACACATAAAAACAATAACAACAATGCAACACATAAAAACAATACAACAAACAATAGACACAGGATATACCCCCCCCTTCTCCCACACATAAATACACACACACACACAAACACACACGCACACACACAAATTTAAAAACACTAAGGAATTAAAAAACACTTAGGAAACGCTATCCTACACTTGCCACTTCAAAGTGAGGAAACACTAGAGAGAAGATAATCCATATTAAAAATTAAAATTCAGTAAATATCAATAAAAATAAATAAATAAAAGTAAATAAAATAAATACAATTCAGTTGAAGGCAAGACTAAAATGGTAAAATAATCAAATAAATAAAATTCTATTGAAAACCAGTCTAAAAAGGTAAAATAAATAAACAGACAACTAAATAATAAAATAAATAAAATTCAGTTAAAAACCAGACAGGTCAAAAATGATAAATAAAATAAAAAAATCCTAAAATAGCATTTAATTAATTACATACCAACAAAGTAGTACTTGTACACTGACAGCTGTGAAAAGTAAAAATGATTTTCATGCAGCTGAAGTAATTTGATCAAATTAATTGGACAGGGTGACATTAAGAAGCATAAAGCGAGCATTAACATGCATCCTCATGAATACCATGAAGCAGATGGCACATGAATAAACCTACCATATAATAAATAGATGTTACAGTCAAACGGAACTTGGCATCATGGACAGCAGTCATGGGACAGGACAACTTTGAGTGGTGCAGAGAGATATAAAATCATATAACTCAGGAACATAGTGCATAAAGCAAGACACACAGATGTAAAAACAACAGAACAGACAGAACATCTGGGAGCAGCACATTCAATAACAGGTTTTCAGTTCTTAGTTCTCATACTTTTAGATAGATAGATAGAGAGATAGATAGATAGATAGATAGACTTTATTGATCCCAACCAGGGAAATTCTGGTGTTCCAGCAGCAACAGTAGAACATACAATAAAGTTAAATAAAAAAGAATAAAATAACTTTTATGAATAAATTCAAACAAACAGTTATGTGTGTGTGGTTGTTTTATGGAGTATTTCTGTTGCTGTTTCTCCGCCTTCTGCCCAGTGAGGGCCGGGGTAGGCTCCAGCATCCTGCAACCCTAATTAGGATAAGTGGCTTGGAAAATGAATGAATGAATGAGTAATAGGCCACACCCACTACATCTTCTGGCCAATCGCTGTGAAAGGTTAATTAGCCCTTTATTGCCCCATGATCAAGCTTCCCATTAAAATGTACCATGTTAAGTGAATCGAATGGGAAGTTATATGCTTTTTTATGATCAGCAACGACCACCGCCATTCCCCGTTTTGACCAATCAGCATGAAAAGTTAAAATCAGCTCTTTCTTGGCCCATGATTAACCTTTCCGCAAGGTTTGTGCAAATCAATTACTAACTTTTTGAGATATCCTGCAAACACATATATAAAACAAACAGACGGAATGTGGTGAAAACCTAACCCCTGTCCCCCTGCATTGGTGGAGGGAACAACACATTAAAACAATATCATGTTCTTGCTGATGATATGCACAGCATACATTTATTCACCTTCATAGTTATTTAACAGTACACAACACTGAAGTCATTTAAGGAATGCTTCATATCCCATAAAGCATGTTACTGTGTTCTGACAGCTAAGAAAAACAGGTGACTACTTTCAGAATGTTACCACCTGGTCTGATGTAAAATCTGCTCTTGGTGGAGTGCAAACAAGCTGTTCTCCCCACTCATTTTCCACTGGCGGGGGCCAACATGTTTACTTGTTCTTGATTCTCTTTTCTTTTCTCTATCCTCATCGTGTCAGTTTTCTCACCCTCATCTGCTTCACTCCTTTGTCTGTATTTTGGCTCCTCATTTCCCTCTCTGTCTCCATCTCTCCCTTTGTCTTCAATCAGCAGAGGCCAGATCTTGCTGGCCCATATCCCACGCTGATTGTAATGGAAAAAATTGTTAAGTTTATATTGCTATTATCTCTTTGCTGCCACAAATCGATGTGGTCCTACTGCTCAAAAGATTTTTTTTTTTTGCTTGAAACAACATCAGATGGCAGTCATAGTCACCAAGTAGAAATCATAATTCATATTCCACAAACTGAGTATCATCCTGTTTGTTTGCAGAAATAGCTCGTGTCAGTCTTTAATGCAGTTAACTTGATAACTAGCAGAAATGTCACATGCTTTTGAATACATTTTTGCACGAATGCTGGTAAACAAGAACAAGAACATGTAGCCTAACTATCAACACTGCAGCTGACTGACTGCAGTCGAATATTTTCATGTCGCCAGGTTCTACAGCTTCAGTTTGACTGAGCATCAGGTGCATCACATCAAACAGACCTTGCCGCAAATCATGCCAGTGAAGCCATTCAATTGGGAAATGGCTCATGAATGAGTCAAAATAGAGGTTAATGAATCAAATGAACCAAAAAGTGAAAAGCATCAGTAGTTTCCCCTTGATCCCGGGACATGTCTGTGTTCCCACTAGTGTGCTGATTGTGGTATGAACGCTAAATGAACCCTCGTAATGGAGCCACACACTAAGTGGCTGTGATTCAGTGAATTGTTAATAGGGACTAGGGAGGCTGAGGTATGGCCACACACTGCACTGCTAGCGCCCAGTGGTTGCAGACTGGGATGCATTTAGGTTTTCTGCTCTGTTAATTCACAAATTCACTAACCTGTGTCTCTCAATCCATCTGTCCTCTAAGGCTGAGGTCGCACTACACAACTTTTAAAATGCAAAGACCCGTGGCTTACACAGGACCTTCAATTACCTGATTACATCCAGATTCTAGATATGAAAATCAAACATGTTTGATATAATTGCAGCTGCTCTGACTCACCCAGATTAAAGGCTGTATCCCTCCTACACTACTAGTTTCTCTGTAAAGATCCCCTCACCCTAACCCGACTCTTACCTGACTCTTCGTCTTCTTCTTCCTCACCATAATCTCCGTTCTCCCCAGGCTTGGGACCCCCTGCTGACCAGACGGTGGTCATCGAGGAATTCCGCTACCTCTCCCAGAAGCTCTTTGTGTCTGTGTCTGTCTTTGCCGGGCTGGGAATCCTTCTGGGAATCGTCTGCCTCACTTTCAACATCTACAATAGCAATGTCAGGTAGTGAAGCACACTGCTGTCCCACATCCAGCCGTATTTCAGCAAGGTGGTTCAACAAACCCTGAGTCACCCTCATTTTGTTGGTTTCAGAACAGCTGATTACAATGAGTTCAGTCGGTTCTGAGTTGGTTGAAGATGAAGTGTGTTCACAGTGAAATTTTCCATGACGACTGACAAAAGGAAAACCACAACATCATATTCAACTTCTCTTAAATCACAAGTTTTAATGCAATCCTGTTTAAGAGAAAAAGAAAACACAGCAGCAGCTGCAAAAGAATGTGTTGGTGAGGGAGAATATTACTGACTGAGTAAACAATTAAACACTAAATTTGTTTCAACCACTGATATAGTGCACATCCTTTTCAACTGAATACTCACTTGCATAAAAAGAACTTGGCAGCAGTTAAAAATGAAATGTAGGAATATAGTTCAAACTGTTAAGATATGTTGATTATCATGCTTTCATTCTTTTGATTACAAATTTAAAAAAAAAAAAAAAAAAAATTAAAATAAAAGCCCAAACCTGTGCCATTGACTGGCTATGTAGAAGAAGACTGTCTCAGCACTCCTCTATTTAATGTAAATAAATAAAATAAATCAATAAATACACAGAGAGAGCCAGAATGGGGGAGAGTAAGGATTAGTGTCTTAATATTCAAGAGGAACAAACTAATATATAGAAATACTCAATATTTTAATTAATTTTCAAACTCCTTGCAAACCAGAGTTGTCATTTTCTGGCCAAGCAAGAACAACAGACGTAATAAACATTCTCAACTAAGAACCTGCATCAGTGTGGACGGGATTGCTAAGAAAGGGACACACCATGTCTCACAGCTGTTACCCAGGTAAAATGCCACCAGCAGGTGTTTGACCAATAACTGGAGGTTAGCTCTAGTAAAGCTGATAATTATTCAGATTCAGATTCAGATTCAGATTCACTTTTATTGCATCTTAATTATATTACATATAAGAAAGAGCAAAAATCTTAGGTCTTGCCTCCCATCGACACCAGCAGCAATAGTAAACAACAATGAAAAATAAAAGCAATAAACATAGTAAAAACATTAACACAATTAAAACGCTACCAGTAAATATATATAAGGAGCAGGAGTGACACTATGATATTGCTTTTTGGACTTGAAAATCCCAGGTTTCAGTTAACTCTAGGTTAACATATTCAGCCTAGTCAGTAAAGTGGCTGGCTGAAATGTCTCTCTGATGTTCAGAGAGCTGGCTGTGACTGTGATTTTTGTTCAAAATAGATCATTTTGATATTCACTAGAGGTGGGGATCCATGTGTGACTTGCAGTACAATACTATCACAATATTTTAACTACGATAACAATGGTATCATAATACAGGCAATTCAGTGATATGTGATATACTGCAAGATAATCAGCGATGATACATATTGACATCTGTAACTGAAAAAGCAAAAATACCCTGGAAAACAGCTCCAGTCCAAATACCTGAAGGCCGGAGTCATTGTTTGATAATGTATCACAAGAGGAAGTATCGCAGTTATATTGCATTATCGATTTATTGTTCCACGCATAATATTCACATGCATGTTCAGAGCGGCTCCTAAAAAGCATGAAGAAATGTCAGTGTGGAGGGAGACGGTTAAAGCAAGCTTAGTTTATATTCTTGACAGGCAGTTAATATCCTGAACTTGGTGACAGTCTGTCTCAAACAGCAGGGGGATGACAGACAGGAGCTTTGTGTGTCTGTGTCTATGTGCAGAGGGAGATAGAGGTTTTGACAGACATAAATATTACTCTGTGCATGTGTGTGTCTCTGTAAATGCCTCTGAGCATTTTTATCTTTCCATTGTGACCCTGAGCTTGGACTTTTAAAACCATTTTTGCTTTCCATTTTGGTGAGTGTGTGTGTGTGTGTGTGTGTGTGGACCTAGTTTCCTCCTTAGTCCTTAAAGACAAGGCAAATATTCCAAAATGGTGAAATTTCCCCATCACACCTGTTCAAAGGACCACAGCACTGCTTTTCCAGGTTTAGAGCAAAATCTGCAAAATGCATAACCTTTGCATTTGTGCTAATCTTTTCCCAAAGCAAGCAGTTGTATTTTTAGAACTCAGATATCATTTTTCCTCCATTTTATCCGGTCACTGGGTTCCATTCATTCCACTACAATATGAAAATGAACTTCCAGAGTCTGTTGTGTTTTGATGACTTGAATTTTGGAAGAGTGAAACGGTCCCACCGTGGGAAATAGTCCTCAGGGAAACATTTGCTTTGCACTGAGAATCATCAGTTCCACTGTTTGAATGGTGATGACTTTCTGTGACTGTTAGCCACAGAAACAGAAGTAAAGTGGCTGTTTCAACCAAAAACTCCAATTCGAAAATCAAAGGATTTTTATCACATATTATGAAATCTTTAGTACCTGCATAAATTTTGCTATATGGTTTGTTGCAATGTAAAATGTGGCTAACATTCAAAATCTCTGGTATGGTCCTTTAAAGGGCTAATTTGGGATTAGGATTAGGTTTAGGTGAAGGTAAGGGTAGATGTGAGTTTTGGAATAGGAATCAATATTAGAATCAGGATTAGATTGGAGGATTAGAGAATGACTGTAGTCAATGTAGGTCATCAGTAGTAGTAATACAAAAATGTTTGTGTGTGTGTGTGTGTGTGTGTGTGTGTGTGTGTGTGTGTGTGATCTTTTGTTCCAGGTACATCCAGAACTCCCAGCCCTACCTTAACAACATGACAGCAGTGGGCTGCATGATGGCGCTGGCTGCTGTCTTCCCTCTGGGCATCGATGGCCTTCATGTCCACAGGAAGCAGTTCCCTGTTGTCTGCCAGGTATGGTCTTACATCAACAGAGGCTCCAAACACAAAGACAAAGAAAAGAAACACAAATAAGTTTATTTAAAAAAAAACAAAAAAACAAAACACCCTTTCAACATCTTTCATGTCTGTTCAAAAGTTTTTATGACAGCTTCACTCTAACGTCTTCTGAACTTTCAGTGTTCATGTCTGGGGATGAATGTCAAGAGCCAGGTCTGAGTTGGAACCAGTTCCAATTTTTGAAGAACCAGAACACTGTTAAGAGACTTTTGGCTCTGCTTATTGGTGCCTGTAACAAATTTGGTCCTGCACGTTTGCCGTAGAGGCCACCGCCATGCACATGGGACATGTGCTTGCATAGGCGTGCAGAACAAAAGATCCCTCTGTGTCAGCTGGTACTGATGGTGCTTAAATTCCTGTAACCAGCTTTCTGTGCTTTCTGTCACCAAAAGAGCCAGTGCTGCTACACACTATGAGACACGGAGGAGGGCACATTCCTGCCAAAACTCCACTGCACTCACAACATAAGATCACACTTCCAGCAAGAAAACACAGGTTAACAAAACCAACAACTAGGAGCCAAGCTGCTTCTACAGCTCTCACCCTGGGTTCCAGTGAGTGTGTGTGCAGGCACAGACCTGTGGGCTGGAGAAAACACTGCTGCCTGTCTATTCATCAGATCTGGTTTCAGATGCTCCACCAGCACTACTCACACACTGTACTGAGCTAATGCTACTTTTTGCTAGTGTATAACATGTCTTGCAAAACTCTCCAAAGTAACTTGACAGACAGAATAAGTCATGATCATGACGTTCAGTTGTGTTCCAACAGGCCCAGCAGACTAAACAATGATCTGCTGATGTTGTTTGCACCGGTCAAAGACAAACTGAAGACCCCATGAGATGGACTCTCACTCTTCACTTCATCTATTTGCTGTTGAAACAGGAAGTTTTGGTGGGACATGGTGCAGGGAAGGATCATTCCCAAGTGCAAAGAGAAACACAATTTTAACAACAACAACAATAATTTCTTGAACATTATATCAAAATATGGACCAGAGTTGAAGCTGTAGGTAAATATTTCATTCCTTTTAAAACAGATGAATCTCTTTTAGTTGGGGAGTATGTTGGTGTATGGACTGATGTAATTTGAATTTTGTTAAAAAGGACCACGATGTAGTTTACCTCTTTTATTAGCTCTCTTTATGATTGCATATGGAACTGGGATCTCAGAGGTGTGGTCATGTGATTTGTTCATGTCATTTATTTCAGAGAGGACCACAGTTCTAAAGTGCTTTTGCTTTCAATTCAGTTTGATTTTTCTGTGCTCAAATTACGTGAAAAGAATGAGCATCAGGAATGGATACAAACTGGCGTTGGAGCCAGATTTGACAGCAGCGTTGGTTCAGATCACAGGAGGAGACCAGGTCGAAGGCCATTACCTGATCAGATGGGGAGTGGAATAGTAAGCAGTGATGAAGTTCAAATGCATTTGTACCTGACAGCATATTTAATGCAAACCATGATCTGATGATTGTGGTGAATATCCACAGATACAGTAGGCTTGTTCTTTTGATCTTTAACAGATTTTTTTTTAAAGCTGTGTCAGTTTGACCTTTTTCATGTTTGCCTTAAACTCTCTGGTGCTGATAACAGCCCATCTCCCCCTCCATTCTCCACATGCACTTTTTCTTATTAATGGTTGGGGGGTGGGGGCAGGAGGGGGGTGGGGGGGGGGGGCAGGTTGCCAGTCACTGACAGCAGCTTTCCTAAAAAATATCACAGAGCTACGGCCCGATTGGAGAGTCAGATAAATTGCTAATCCGTCCATCTCCATTAGTTAATCGAATGCCGTGTCAGAAAAGGGTCAAGGCTGGCACTCATGGCATTCTCACAAATGTAATTGAGTTTGTGTGTGTGCTTGTTTCACCTTATCATGAGCGGCTGTGCAGCCACAAAGGAGGCTGCCCTCACACGTTCAGACAAGCTCTTTCTCATTCTGTCTGCATATTTGTTGTACTCGCTAACAAATTAGCAGACGCGGCTTCAAAATTGGTCTTGCAGATGGAACATTCTAACCCAGCTGTTTGAATTTCCAAACATTCAAACATTTGAATTGTGTTTGGTCAAAGTTTTCCACATGTTCACACAGGCATTTTTTAATGCAAATTCACACACTCGAAAACTGTAATTCAAAAGTCCAGCTCTCAAAAAATTTGTGAACATTTTCCTAAGAGATAAAAATGCGTACAACTGTACTTTACCCTCATGCTCTGAAAATAGAGAAAATAGAGCCGATCATGGGCTCTGTTGTCATGATGATGATGATTTTTTTCTTCTTGTGTGCACCTGTTGGGTATCGTGGTGCAGGCTAGAGGTGTTGTAGGGTGATGTCATTTTGGCTTACATGCACTTGTTTTAATTCAGTCATCCCCATGTAAGGCAGTTTTTAAACCGATTATCCCATGGGCGGGGGATAATGGTTTAAAATTTCATTTAAAAGTTTTTTGGGAATTTTTTTTTTTTTTTTTTGTCATTTTCTGGTCATTTTCCTGTACATTTTTGTTTTTACTAATTTCATGCTAATATTTGGGTCATTTTTTGTTAGTTTGCTCATGACTTTTTTCCCATGTCTTTGAAAGTAATCAAATGAATTTGCGCAGGTTTTAAAGGATTGTCCTATAGAACCCAGGAGCCCACAGTCAGGCTTTGATATGGAAGGTGTCAACTCACCCCCTTAAAATCACTTTCTTTCTTTGTAGTTGCTATTTTTAGTTTTTTTTTTTTTCTCTTTTTTGTACATTTCTTGTAATTTAATCTTAAATATATATGTGTAGAAATTAGTTTTTTTCTTTCTCTCTCTTTATTTTCTTTTTAACAAATTTTCATATAATTTTTTACTAATTTTCTGGTCTTTTTGTAGGTGTTCTAGTTGTCTGATTTTTTTGTAAATTCTCAAGTATTTATTATTTTGCAAATTTTTCAATCATTTTCATGTCATTTTCTGTTAATTGTATGTTTTTTACTAATTTCTCGCAATAGGGTAAACCCAGCATCACTGACCTGACATTTAAATTCAATAATGTAAAAGTTTTCTTGTATTTTTTTGCTAATTTTCAGGTAATTTTTTGCTGGTTGTCTGATGATTTTCTTGTAGGTTTGCGAAAGAAATCAAGTGCATTTGCATAGGTTTCAAGGAGGTAAACATAAAGGCCTCAAGTAGGAAAAATAAGACACAAGATACAGCTGTGTGTGTGCACCATGATGCATGAAGTGGGGACTGTGGAGGCGGCTGCATCTGTAGATGTCAGGGACTGATAGATGCTCCCCTCCCGTCACCAAACTGTCCCTGTGCTTCTCTGCCAACCTGTTTGGCTCCTTGCCAAAACCACTGACCTATTTACTACATTGGACAACAGTTCTCTTAGGACCAGAGCAACATAGAAACCACATAGCTCAGATCCTCCCAAGCTAATGTTGTTTAAGGTGTTATATATTTGTTCTTGGTGATTCTGCACATCCTAGTTTCCTCCTGGCAGAATGTGTTTGTGGCTCTGGACTGGTGGTGTCAAGCACCCTGCATTAAAAGGACCACATCAGTCAGTTTACATGTTTAGAATATCTACAATATGTATAAACTTCACATTTCTGCTAATCTTTTCCCAAAGTGAGCCATATTTAAAGTTTTTTTTTTTTTTTAGAGCTCCGATATCATTTTTCCTCCCTTTTCTCCAGCCATCGGTTTCCATTCATTCCACTACGATATGAAAATGAACTTTCAGAGACTTTCTTCACACCAGTATTCCATCACTGTTATGACATCCTTCACATTAGTTTTCCTAAAAGCAGCAGCACTGTTGTGTTTTGATTACTTGAAATTGGGTGGAGTGAAATGCTTCCGCCGCAAGAAAGTAGTCCCCTGGGAAATGTTTGCTTTACACAGATAATTATCAGTTCTATGGTTTATTAATCATACTTATTTTGGAGTATGATTTTTTAAAAATATTTTAAAAATCATGTTTGGAAATCAAGGAATTTTGATTATGATATCTTTAGTACCCCCATACGGCTTGCAAATTGGTTTGCTGTAATGTAAAATGTGGGTAAATTGCAGTCAGTGGGCCAAACATTCAAAATCACTGGTATGCTCCTTTAAAGGGAGGGAACAGCAGTGGATTTGACTGGTCATGATGATGCCAGCCTCTACCACACCCACTAATAATGGATTCCTCCAAATCCCACTCTCATCCATGTGTAGCACAGTGGAGATCAGGCCTGTGCAGCTGCTGTGTGTGCAGCCACTTCAAGACTAGAGCCAGCGCCTATAGAGATGCCAGCGCCTATAGAGATGCCAGTAGCAATGCAGAAATGTGGAGACTCAGTGGAAGAGCATCTCAATTTTTTTTTTTTTTTTTTTTTTATCTCAGACTTCTGAATCTCTGATTAGTGTTACACAGTAGTTTGTCACATTTCCCTTTGTTGTTTTTCCAAATACAACATGATGTTTCAGAAACATGGAGATTGTTTCGATATTATATCAATTTTGTGACATGAGATGAGGTACCATCTTGGATTTTGGATATTGTAATATTGTGATATGACATACGTGTTGTCTTTTCTTGGTTTTAAAGACTGCGTCAAAGTAAAGGGATGCAATTTTATGAGCTTAATAGTTCCAGTGGCTTGGTTGTCATCGTTATTCATGACCATTTGTCAAAAACGTCTTGTGTGTAAATACAATCACTCCTACAACATTTGTCTCAATAACGATATTAAGGTAAAAGTCAAGTCAGTCAAAGATATTGTGAGATTTGATTTTGTCCAGCCCTACTTTGTAGAGTATTGTTTATGCAGTTCACCTTTAGCCTGATTTGGACAGGATTAACTTTACAGGCTGGACAGGATTAACTTTACAGGTTAATATAATCGTAGCTGCTTCATGTCTGTAATTTTAGTACTACCTGAATCTGCCATGTTAGTGATATTAATAGACTGTACACATCGGCACCAGGAAAAACTAAACCCTATTACCTCCTGTAAAATGTCCAGGAAAATAGCTTCAGGTAAAACTAGAGCTATTCAGCCTGACATCCCTGAAATTCATGGTGAATACTGTGTCATTTACTTTGGGAAAAGACACTTACCGAGTGAACCATCTGCTCAAATTGCTCTCAAATTGAGATGAGACCCAGTGTCTTCACTGCAGCTGCTGTGTTCTTTTGCTCTTCATTTGCTTCCTTTGCTTTGTCCTTTGCTTCCTTTCCTTTGCTGCTTGTTATTGCTGAGCATGTCCGTGTCAGCTGTGGAGGTTACATATGACTTCCCAAACTTTTTCACACTAGGACCCACATTAGAGTGCAGATTGGAATGCAAATTTTTGTCCAAATCCAACCCAAGATAAGAGCATACCAACTGAATCTGACCTGAACCTGACAGGCATTCTATTTGTGTGTGTGTGTTTGTGTGTGTGTGTGTCTGAATCCAACCCGAGCCCCAGATTTTGCTTATCCTCCATGGCTAGGTTACATTTACTGCTTGAAATAGCCTACTTTTTTTCTTTTTTTTCTGGAATGACATTTATCATTCATATGAGCAAATTAATAAAATGCATTATTAGTTGGACATTTGTTCAATTGAGAAGTATTAGCACCAAAATATTTAGCTTTAAAACATTTTTTTCTTAAATTAAAATTATATGGTTCAGGCCTCCAAACTGTAATAAATGATTCATTATACTACGTGTACTTGTCTGCTTTCCAGCAGCTGTGCAGGTTAGGTATGGCTTCTTCATGCCAGGACCCATTTTCCACTTGGTATTTTCCCTGATACCCACCAAATATTTTGAGAAGTGGAAAAAACATATTTAAGCTTTTATTGCTCTTACATTGATCAGTGAAACAGGGTGATCCTTGTTTTTGGAGTGTATGTCATGTGTTTAGGCAGCACATCGGCTGCTCTGAGTTTTAAAATTTTGAAGAAGGCTGCTAGCGCTCTCTTGTCATTGTCACTTTCATGGTCAGTGGAGCTTTAGTGAGGTCTGATGAATGTGGACATGAGGTGCTTTCCATCCAAATAGTTGTTGGGACTCCCTGAGAAGAACTACTCACTGGGGAGCCCCCCCGAGACCTACATACCTTCAAGGGCTTTTTCTGTTTGTATTGGCACTGCTAATAGGCATGCTGAAGCTGGCGGCTATACCAATGTCATTTCTGTGTGAGACACAACTTCAGCAGCAACAGCAGAGATGGAGTTGTTGATGGAGTAGTTCATTTTGTCTTCATAATGGGATTGGAAACAAGACGTTAACTGAGCTGTCTTTAAAAATGGTTGTTCCCAGTGCTGTAATGACTCCTGCATTCAATGTTTCAATGTACCAGTGTTAATTCAGGCAGCTGATTTTGATTTAGTCTTTTGACTAAAATGCCTTATTAGTTTTAGTCACCAAAATAAAGGGTTTAGTCTCATTTCAGTCAAATGCATTTTTGTGATTTTTAAAATGAAATCAACACAGTAACTTTTCATCAAGCACACACAGATGATTTTAGATGTACTTCAGTCTCAACTACATGCATCTAATGACCCACTGTGTTGTTTGAATGGCGGCACTGGGGACAGAGTGAACTCTAGCTGTGTGGCTGTGGCTGGAGATCAGGGTCGGTGGCACTACACTCATTCAGCCAATTCAACCAATGACAGGAATCTTCACTGAACTTCAGCCAATGACAGTATGACACGTTGCAAGATTTCAAAACATGGGGCGAGATGTTAACATCTTTTGTGCGAGCACATGCAAAGTTCATTGGTGAATGGTAAACATGAACTAGGATTGTTTTGGAAATTTGGGATGCATCTTCAGTAGTGTTCCTTTAGATCATGGGGTGTTTCGGCCTTTAAAAACACTATACACCCTCAGCAAAGGTGGCCAGCTACAGGGTGATCAAACCTGAGCTTGCATCCCAATCCCATCTCAATTAACAAGAAAAATTGCCTTTTAGGCTTGTCCTTTTGGAGCCCAGCAGGAATCCTTCCTTTTCAGCCAGAGCCATTGGCTGCTTCTTTCTGCTGCCTCCGATGCAGCCTTGATGGCTGAGCGCTGGCTCTGGCCCCTGAATCCCAGGTCCCTCAAGAGTTTGTTGGTACATGTTGCCACAAAACCTCTGCACCCGACCTCCACTGGGCACATTTCTGTGTTCCAGCCACGATGTTGAGCTTGAGCAGCTAGTTTGGCATAGTGCCCCCTTCTTTAAAGAAGGGGACCAGAGCGCTAAGTCAGGTCTTAAACAGGTGATGGCAATCTGTAGAGGGAACACAAGCTGCCGTCCAACGGCCGCCAGTAGTTTCCAGTTGTGAGCTAAGCACAGCTGGCCTGTCTCCGATGGTGTGGAGCTGCTCTTTAACACTTGGTTGTGATGCCAAGTGTACAGCCCTTGGGCGAGGCTGGTTTTGCACCCCGTGAGAATGTGCCTGAGGGAAGCTGGCATGGCACAAAGGGCACACCCTGGGTCTTCACCAACCCACTGCTGGAGATTGGTTGGTGTCGGAAGGACATCATAGGTAGCTCTGATCAAAAAGCTGAGGCACCTTGCTTCCATTGCCCATACGTCCTTCCATCTGAACTTCCTCCTCTCCACACATTCCCATCGTGCCCACTGTCCCTGTTTGCCAAGGGACACCGCCTTGGCCCACCTCGCAGCCTCCTCCTGACAGCGTACTTCCTCCACCACCATCTTTCTCCGTTGTGGGGCAGGTTATATTTTTGAGAGACGCACAAGAAGGAGGATTTTTGAATGTCTCACAGTCTACTAATACTTGTCTTGTCTGCTCAACCAAAATCAAATATACATGTCATCATAGTTGTTATTATCTATGATCTATTTTTATCTCGTCTCGTCTCATCTAACTTTAAATATCTATTTATGATAAGTATAGTATTATTATGATTTTTTAAAACTTTTTTTTGGCAATGCTTGTGTAAAGCATCAGAATGCAGACTCGCACAACAAATCTCACGCCGATCCAGCATCATTGATAGGACATGTAAATCATTTAGAATATACTTTGACGGACACTTTTAGAAATATTTTTTTGATAATTTACTGGTAGTGTTTCCCTTTTTGCTATTTTTCCCTAATGTTCAGGTAATTTTTCCTGATTTGCTAATCACCTTTTTCCCTCATGTTTTTGAAAGAGATCAGATGAAACTGTTTGGGCTTCAAAGGGTTAAATTTAACTTTTATTGCAGGTTTCACCTGTTCTCACATTGTCAGACTGTGGATTTTTCTCCTGCTACAGTAAAGGCAGCCATATCACCAGGGCATTACAGGGGATTGAGTGAGGGGGAAAAAATGAGCTCATAGTAGGTCTTGCTCATTTTCAAGGTCATTTCTGTAAAGCTATTAAACTCAAATGAGACTTAATGACGGAAAGTGACCGGGGAGGTGATTTGATTAATTTGTTTGATATATTAATCTGTTGAATAATGAAGCCTTTCATTTCTTTCCTCTCCTCTAGTTTCGCCTGTGGCTGCTAGGTCTCGGCTTCAGCCTTGCTTACGGCAGCATGTTCACAAAGATCTGGTGGGTCCACACCGTCTTCACCAAGAAGGATGAGAAGAAGGATAAGAGGAAGGTAAATGTGAAGAAGAATGTGGATTTGAAGCAGTGGATTTGCCTTCTCGGAGTGTACAATTAAGTCTAGCCCGAGCTCCTCTGCTGAGCCCTGGGAGGGTTAGGCTTTACTTAATCATCATCCCCTTCAAGGGCACTCTATATGGCCTTAGATGATGTATTCCCCAAAGGACTGTTATCATTTTACGCTTACTGTCTCTCCCTTACATCTATAGTCGGTCCACAGAGAGATAGCTGGCCCGCTGCTTGCCCTTGAGCATTGTGTAGCATCTATTTGTCGCTCAGTCCGACCAGTGAACCCCTCCAATTGGTCCCAGTGGTGAAGAACCTTCCCCGGTTGGAATCCCTGTCCTCCACCCCCACGCTGCCTTCCCTATGCATGTAGAAGGACATGTCTTACTGTCACATCTTAAAGCGGATACTCCAGCTGTGAGGAAGCGGCAAACACGGGCAACAGCCCATCAATATTTATGAATATCCTTAGATGGAGAAAGCCTACTGGGAGCAGTGGTGTAAAAAGTAATTATAGTTAATATTTATGTAACAATAAAGATACAGTAGCTAAGTTGTAAGTACCTTTAAGCCGTACAGTTACTCAAATAACTATACAACTTACAAGGCCTAACCCAGTGATTTTTCGTGTTTAGTGCATCTACAAAATGCATATTCTTCACGTTTCTGCTAATCTTTTCCCAAAACAAGCAGTCTTATTTAGAACTCCAATGTCATTTTTCCATTGAGAATATGATGATATTGAGAGTTTGAGAGTTTTTAATCAAAGTAGCCATAAATTATGTATTAAATTTGCTCATCTGTTTTTCCACATTTTGATAGTATAGAACTCGATGGTGTACTCAATTGTAGAAAATAGCTAAAGTGCATATATCAGAATACTTCACTGACAAGAGCCACACAACTGTGTAGAGAAGATGATGAATTGACTCCTTTTCTGTGTAGGTGGGACATCTGCCCAGTTACCTTCCCTATTGCTCCTATAAACATTTTCTCAGCCATTAGTTGCATTCATTCCACTATGATATGAAAATGAACTTTCAGAGACTTCAAACTTTCTTCATACCAGTATTGCCTCACCGTAATAAAGTGGTGAGGGAAAAAAGTGTGTGGCTTAAATGAGTGGCCTCAACTTTGTTATCTGCAGAGGCAGAACATTATAAGGCGAGTGTTTCAGCCAAAAATTCAAATTTGGAAATGGAGGGATTTTGATTATATGTTGTGAAATCTTTAGTACCCCTGCATGATTTGCATAATGGTTTGTTGCAGTGGAAAATGTAGGGGCAATGTAGTAAACAAGCCAAACAATCAAAATCACTGGGATGGTCCTTTTAAAACAGACACTCACAGCTGTGAGGCAGTGGTGAATACAGGGAGATGCAGCCCATCACTGAATATTTATGAATATCCTTAGTTGGAGAAACTATCAGGGGGATTATATTATCAAGGGCCATGTCAAAACTGATTGAGTTCACTTTGACTCAGTTAATGCCCATGCTGAGACTGCTGCTGCCGTAGCCCTTCTCTCTGAAGGCAGAAGAAATGTTGCTTCACCATTAAGAATGGAGATGTTCCAGCGAGAGGAAACACTGTTTGACACCTCTGTCATCATGTGTTGTGCTTTGACTGCATCTGCTACTGTAATTCCTTCCCAGCAGTGAACTGTGGATTTTACGGCCAACATGAGATAAATTCTTATGAGAAGCTTTATAATAGGATGATGGTACTTGGAATGGCTGAGATGCAGTGGAAAGAAGTGGGACAAATGTGCCCTATTTAAAGAAGATAACTGTAAATTGTATTTTGTTGTGCGCAAGCGTCCACGCTTGCCAAGTTGCACACATTCACTGGGTATTGAGATGCTGAGTGGATTAGACACAGGATAAGGATAGCTACTGTATCTAACTGTAATTGTCTTGATGAACTGTGGAAATCATTGTCTAGTTGAAGAGGAGCAATAGTTCCCACTGCCGCCTTTATGTCTTTCTGCGTGTTTACTACAGCGGGATAACCACAAAGCTTTGATCTTCAGGGATAATGCGACATCATCAAAAAATGTTCTGTCTCTTTTTAGTTTTTTATCATTTAACCTTTATTTAACCTTTGAGATTAAAATTCCTTTTGTAAGAGAGACCTAGCCTAGAAGGAATAAAACAAGAGTACATTTGATTGTAAGATTTTATTGATTGCTTTTAAGCTACTCAAGCTCCAGCTGCAGCATTGATAGTTCTGTTTCTTATGCATATAGTGGTTTTTGCTGCTCCATGTCAGTGCAATATGTCCACCAAGTTTGGACCATTACCTCCTTCCCTGTCATAAGAACAAGAGCAGCAGGTGTGTACTGCTCCAAAATGAATGAAGTGGATAGAGAGTGGAAAACAACCTGATGTTGAGCAGCGGTGTGAAGTTAAAATATTGTAATGAAGAATTTTTGTTTAAATTTTTATCTATTTTAACTACTTGATTTGTTCTGTTAACTTCTTTTAACTTGATTTTATCCCATGTCATTTTATGGAGTATTTTGTTGTTTATCATTCTATGAAGCAGTTTGGAAAGGCATTATATAAAGCTGTTATTATTATTATTATTATTATTATTGCAGCAAAGTTACAGACAAGGTAACCCTATATTTGTGAACCTCTCACACACTGGAAGCTTAACCTAATGTTAACCATAACCCTCACCACACTCGCTAGAGTTCGACCCTAGATTTGTGAGATTTTTGCAAATCTAGGGTTACTATCTAGACAGGACTAAAAAAAGAGGACAACAATGAGTTTGCAAAGCTGTCTGCTTACAGCATAACAACAGCTGATTTAAAATACATCCTAATTTTAGACCTGAGACTGTCAGAACATATAACCAATTGTGTTAAATTCCAAGTCCTTTAAAACTGAGACAAACTGACCATCAGCTATAAATTGTGTCACTTTGAAGTCACCCCGTCGTGGATTCCAAGAGGAGGGAACAGCGTACTTTAAAGCTTTTTTACCCAGTTCTTTCCAGACACAAGATATGTGCAGGTGCTGGGATCATAGGCCATAATGTCCTCCAGTTCTCATCAAAAATGTGCTCAAGTATGTGGGAACCAGCCCAAGGGAAGATTCTCCAGAATACATAACAGAACACCTTTATTTACTGAGTGAGTCACAGAGTGCCGCACGCACTGCAGCATGGCTGCTTTGTCTCTTTTGCTGTCATGGCTCAGTGCTTTGAGGGCAGATAGAATTGGCCTCAGTTAGTGATGGATCATTGTTTTCTCGTCAAGCTTAGGCTAGTCTGTTTATGGCTTCATAAATCCCTCCCCTCACACAGTCAGAAAGAGAGGATTTGAGCCTTTTCCTGATCCTTCACCATGCACTGCAGTGACCACCCCTCCTGTCTCCCAGCAGCACCTGGAGCCATGGAAACTCTACACCACTGTTGGTGTTTTGCTTGGCATCGATATCCTGTCGCTTATGATCTGGCAGATTGTGGATCCTTTACACATCACAGTGGAGGTATGATTCCTTCACCTTGGTTTCATTTATTTATCCATCATTTAATCAGGTATGCTATTGTGATTGCAATCTTTTCAAAGACAGACCTGAGAACAGAACCACACACACAATACACAATACAAAAATGCAATTTCAGTTAGTCAGCAATTCTTGCCTGCTACTATAATAGCTTAGAAAATGTCAGTTCTTATTGCTTTAAAGGGGCAATATGTGGTTTTGAAAACTCAAAGAAGTCCAAAAAAAAAAAAAAACCCTATAGTATATGAAAAAATTACATTGTTTACAGAAACAAACAAATGAAATTTAAATAACATTTTAAAACTATTCAATTATTGAAACAAGGGCAGTTTAGCACAACAAAGTGGTATTTTTAATTATATTCCAAACATCTTTAAATCTATACGATTAAATGCCCATGCTGGACTTGAAAAACCCTTTGTCTTGACACAACATTCATGAATTCATATAGCTTAAAAAAAAGGTGTGAAAGTTGTTTAAAATTCTGTATTTTTATTTTAGGAAAAAGAGGAGCATTAAATTTTGAACATTTTAAACAATTGCTCAAATTTGAAGTGCGTTAAAATTGTTAAAAGGCTTTTCATCAGAGCAATATAGGTTTGTGTATTTTACTTCTGAAAAGTTTGTTTTATATATTTTCAACAAAAGTATATACTTACTTCTAACTAGTTTTAGTCCTATTAATAGAAGTATCTTTTTAAGAATAAATGCCAGACCAATTTAAAGTAATTTATTTACATTTTAAAGCAAATTAATTAATTTATTTGTTTATTTATTTGGATCCTTATTAGTCACTACCAGTGCAGCAACTACTTGTCCTATTGGTTCACACAGGTAAACATGACATCATGTGTTTTTCAAAAAATTCAAAAAGGCGGACAATACAATATGGTGGACCTTATGAGGCAAATTTGTAGAGTGAGGATATGCGTACCATGTTTTGTGAAAATCACACTTGCAGTGTAGGAGTTACAAATTTTTAAAGTTCAAACATTTTTCATCTTTAATTATAGCGCCCCCATCAGGCCAATTGGGGTCATATTTCTTGGGCAGCACTTGCACACAAAAAACAATAAAAATAAAGCAGCACAAAAACATTAGGGTCCCAACAATAAGGTTTTGAAATCCTAATTATAATCACAACAATCGTAACAATGGAAAATGAGGGCAGAGAGAGATCACTGAGCAGAGCAGGAGATTTTAACATTTTGCAAATCAAAATGTTGATCCATTTGTACAGTAAACTTCCTCTCTGGTAATCGCAGAGGATTTCAAAAAATAAATAACATCAGTTGAATGATGACAAGAGCTTCATCCCAGCAATACAGCTTGGCAGAAATGAAATTGTTTTTGCCCTGTATGTTTGCTTGTGCAGCTGTAATATGTTGGTATTAAGAAATGTCCTCCTCTGTGTGTTTGTTCGTGTGCAGAAGTTCACCAGAGAAGCCCCTAAAGGAGACCTGGATGTGCTGATCCAGCCTTTACTGGAGCACTGCAGCTCCGAGAAAATGAACACTTGGTTGGGTGAGGGGAATATTATGTCATCCATCCTCATTTCTCCAGGAGTCGCTTTTATTTGTCTTTTTCTGTCCTGTTAAGTAAAAGCTTATGTAACAAGCACTGTTAAAACTTTAAACCCATTAAAACCTTTAACCATCACAGACCGGGCAGCTCATGGGCAGGCTTAGACTGTCAAAGCTCTTATTTCACCCACTGAACAAAATGCTTTGTATTTATTTTTAGTTTTATTTTGTCGATGGGGATTTTGTAATTAAATTTTTTGGTAATTTTGTTGTAATTTTCTTATCAATTAATTTTAAATATGCAATTATAAAACTATGAATACAGCATTTTATTATTTTTATTTATTTTATTACCTAGCCTATAATTTTTTGCCAAATCTTATTAATTCTTAATTAATTAGTTTTCCATCTAATTTTGTGATCATTGTTTAGTAATTTTTCAGGAATATTTTGGATAATTTTTGGATCCTTTTTTTTTTTTTATCTTATTGTGTCAGGTCATTTTCTCTTTTTAAAATATATGTTTTTTTGCTAATTTTCTGGGCATTTTCTTGTAACTAATTTTTGCGTCATTTCTTGCCAATTTGCTCATCACCTTTTTGTCTCATGCTCAAGTGAATTTGGCTCAGGTTTCAAAGTGTCAGAAATTGAGTTCTGCAGTAAAAGACTGATTCCTCTGTCCGTCCTCCCTAGGTGTGGTGTATGGTTATAAAGGCTTACTGCTGCTGCTCGGCATCTTCCTGGCCTACGAGACCAAATCCATCTCTACAGAGAAGATCAACGACCACCGTGCTGTGGGCATGGCCATCTACAATGTTGCTGTGAGTCTCTCCTGTGTGTGCTGTGTGTGTTTGTGTGTGTGTTGTGTGTGTTGCCCACAGATTTGCGGGTCACCTTGGCAGGGGAACTAAGCTAAGTCTTAGCCTGCTGATGCTGCAGTCCAGGAAAATGCAATTAAATGCCTCTTGGAGTTTGTAAACTCTAGGCAGACTTACTTTTAATATTCTGCATAAATTTTTAAAATATTTTCGGGAGTAGGTGCTTATACTGTATATCACCATGTCAGTCTGTCTAGGGGGTTGGTCAGTCAGCAGTTATGTCCAGAGCATATCTGTAAATCGATTTGGTGAATCACCGTGAATTTTGTGAAATCTGCAATTTTGGTGACCCTATGATCTGCTATGTTCCTCCACCAGCCAGCAGAATTTTTTAATCTTGTACACCAATGTCTCAAAAACTAATTCCACATTGTTATGACATTTGGTTACAACATTCATGTTGACTGTACTGATGACTAGATGATGATAGTCAATTTTGATGACCCTATGACCTTCCCTCTAGGGCCACCAGCCGGCCAAAATATTATAACAGCGGTAGTGGTTTTTGGAAGAGTTGAAATTTGGTACATGTTGGCAGGGTGCGAAATAAGGGGGAGCTAAGGGGAGCACAGCTCCCCTGGTAGTGAGATGAGCTCCCCTGGCTGGAAACATTGTGAAATTTTGGGGGAGTGGTGCCTGCTTGGTGCCGGCCAGCACCGCATGGAGTGCCTGGCCACCCGGTCAGGTCTGCCGGATCTGGTTGATTATTATTATCAGTTGATTATTGACTGTGCAATGCTGCAATTCGCAGTTAATTGTGCTGCACGCATTAAACAATTTTGCGGAAGCAGGAGGACGGCATGATATACGTCGTGCATGTGCTCATGCATGAGCACCCGTACCATACTGGAGCACACCCCCTCCAACCGTGCCAGAGTAATTTTAAGTTGATTTAATTAAACAGTCAAACGTTACTTTGGTGGTCCATGGATTAATTTTTATCATGTGGATTGAAGTTTGCATAGCCCATAAAAATGCTCAGGAAATCTGTTGCTCAAATGAAATTAACCTGATCCATCAGGACAAATTTTTTCTTTATAATAATCCTATGTCTGTTCTGTTGTAGGATATTAATACAACAACCAGCAGTTATACAGCGTTAGTAAGAGGTGTAGGCTATTAATTCAGGCATAGGACTGTGTGCAGTACTATTGTTAAGGTGTACATATGAAGACCACAGTTCTTTGCAAAGGCACCAATACACATAAGCCTGGCCGCTGCTCTGACCATCCTGTTGTGTTGATTTGACTGGGAGCCCTTTCTACCCCAGTTCAGTTTCTGTGTGTCTGACCAAGACCATGCTGTGTATCATATTAGGTGAAATGCGATCACTAACAAACTGTAAGTCTTAGACAGCATTTAAGACGCTATTTTCATGTGTCTTGTGCACAGTGTATTTTCAAGAGAATATGCACCTGGCATGTTTTGGAACAGGGTAGGAGTGAGATAAATATCATGCTGTATAATTGGATTGTACATGCCCAAGCATGTCCCCCCAATGCATGCAAACTTCATGACCGCACATGAGAGGCTTTTGCAGAAGTGGTCTCCAAGGTACTTTTGCAGAAGTGGTCTCCAAGGCACTGGAGCAGCATGGTCCTGAAGTTGCTGCACAACTTCAGGACCATCTCAAGCAAAATAATCTGTATGAAAAATTTCAGTCCGGTTTCCATCCAGGCCACAGCACTGAAACGGCTCTGGTCAGGGTCACAAATTATTCACCACCTGCATTCCAATATCGGCCTCATTGACACCGTTCACAAGTGGTTTAGATCCTGCCTCACTGGGTGAACTGAGTACATTGCATTGGGAGAGGCAAAATCACAAGTTCTCTATGTCACCTGTGGTGTCTCTCAAGGTTTGGCGCTGGGTCCTACCCTCTTCGCTCTTTATATGCTCCCTCTCGGCTGTGTTATCAGCAGGTACGGCATATCATTCCGTTGTTATGCTGATGACACACAACTCTACCTGTGGACAGATCCCACCCCCTCTGCACTCCTGCCATCTGCCTCACTCACTACCTGCCAGGAGGAGATAAAGGCGTGGATGAAGCTAAAGTTCTTACAGCTTAACAGTTCCAAGACTGAAGCCATCCTTTTTGGCACCCCACACCAGGTCAGATCATCCAGCCTCACCAGCATCTCTTCCTCCGATGAAAACATCCCCGTCTACTTCAGTCACCAACTTCAATGTTAAAATGGACCCCCACCTTACATTCGAGACCCACGTCAAACACCTGTGCAAGACTTCCTTTTACTACCTCAGGAACATTGCAAAACTCTGTCCATCACTCAACCTGGCAGATGCTGAAAAGCTCGTCCACACCTTTGTCTCCTCCAGGCTGGACTACTGTAATGCACTCCTCATTGGGATCCCTAGTAAAAGCATCCAGAGGCTTCAATACATCCAGAACAGTGCTGCTAGGATCCTGATGAGGGCACGCAAGCATGACCATATCACACCCACCCTCAGATCACTCCACTGGCTGCCTGTTGAACTCAGAATTCAATACAAGGTCTCCCTCCTCACACATCAGTGCATTCATGGACATGCTCCACGCTATCTTAAAGAACTCCTCACTCCTCAGACTTCCTCACGCACCCGTGGCACTGCCAACCTCCTCAATTTGGATTTGTTTTTTATGTAAAGTGCATTACAGATAAAATTTATTATTATTATTATTGGTCTTTGCAGTAAGATTTGGGTGAAAATCAGTGTGTTTGGGAAGCACTGAGCATATGACTGAGCATACATACCGGAAACTTGGATCACACAGCATGAAGAATGTGAGCCTTTTAAATGGAATTACAGAGACCATTTTACCAAATTATGGATTTCGGGTAACATATCCCTTTAAAAACCATAGGTCTACATGCCCAAATCGCCCCCAAAAGATGTTAAAATGTTTTCTCAAAAAAGATCTACAGAATGACTGAGTTAAACACGTCACAACATATCTGCTATCAGACAGGTTCCAAATATGCTGCTCAAACAAATAAGTCTCATGTTTTTCTGTTGGTAGCAGAAGAAATAAGTACAACCCAGTTGCATTTTTTTTCGCTAGTAATGACCGGTGTAGCCCATGAGTGAACAGTTTCCGTTCCTTTCTGTCTCTGTTAACACACTTTGAAGCACAGAGCAGAGAGACCCCCAGATGACTTTGGCTTACTAAAAGTCGTTTGGGGGTCTAGAACATGTAAACATGTGAAAATCCCTGCCCTAAAACAAGCTGTTGCATGCCCACAATACACTGACTGAAGTTCATCAGAAAGTTGTTGGTTCAATGCTTTGTTCACACAAGCAGAGTATAAAGGAGAAGTTAACAACGTAACCCCCAACATAAATCATAAAACAAAAAATGTACATGGGCAGCTGTTAATTTACCTGGGCATGCTGCCCAGATGTAATCAACATATGGGAAGTGTGTGTGAATCTGTGTGTCTGTGTGTGGGTTCGTGTGCGTTTGTTGCTGTAGCTCTTGGCAGCTGAGGCTAATGTGTTTGTTAGTAGCGTGCCTCTCTCTAGGCTGTGTGTTAGACTGCAGTCTTTCACTTCCAATCGCTCACAACTGCGGCCTCTCTCAGCAGGCATGTTGTGTTTCCATGCCCTTTCTGCCTTCATTTCATGCTCTGCTGAGGAAGCTCTGCTGTCTTAGCGGCATCACTCACCTCCAGCCCAATTTCTGAACCTTAATGAGCAAGGAGGTGGCCGGTGGGCTCTGCAGCATGCCATGTGTCCTAAATGACAAGCCCATGGGACTCTGCAGCAGGAGCAGAACAAAAATAAAGACCCAAAACAACAGCTCTTTGCCATCCCTCCTCATCAGCAGGAATAAAGTCGCATGTCAGGATTCCTTACAGATACATGAAAGTGCCCTTCAGTTTTCCACTCTGCAGAGTCTAAAGGTCCAGAGGAGACAAAGTGTGACTGTGACACTGTCTTTTAAGGCTTTGTGGCCCAGTTTGAATTCCATTGGACATCCTCCTTTCAGGTCTTCTAAGACATCACAGCAGACCTCTGCACAGGACTGTTTTTTTAATCCCACTCCTGCCTCCGCCTGACTCCACTTCCACAATGTGTGTATCACACTCCCATGTGCTCCCGTAATGTGTGTGTCCACTCCTGCTTGCATCCACAAACATTTTTACCATTCAGTCCCGCACAATAGTGCTCCATTAATTATGTCTTCTCCTGTCCTGTCCCATTATTTTACTGTTTAGCATTAATGAAAAGATGCATACCTTTCGCTAATAATGTAAAGAAATTATGCTCTAGTGCATGATTACATTCATACCAGTGCAAAAATTACAGGTATTCTGGTGCAATAAGTGCATCTGTTCTAGGGCAAAATGACATTGCATTTTGCTTTGTTTTGTTTTGGGTTTTTTTTTTTTTTACTTTACTTCTTATTTTAGAACATGTATTGCTGTGGTGGTTTGTTTTGCTCAGGAGTAGCACTCCTAATTTTGTTACATTTTGCACACTGACAATAGTTTTATAATAGTTAATTGATTTGACAATAATTAATTTCTTGACTGCATCCTTTTGGTTAGAAGTAGCTAAATCTATATATAATAATAATAACAGTTCTGCTTCTGTGGCTAACAAAGTCATCAACATTCTTAAACCCCAGAACTGATAATTGGCCGCATAAAGGGGACTATTTTCCGGCAGAGAGGCCATATCACTCTGCCCAATTTGAAGTCATCAAAACACAACAGCAATCAGTGGACAATGTGGACAACTTTATTACAGTGATGGAATACTGGTGTGAACAAAGTTTGAAGTCTCTGAAAGTTCATTTTCATATCATAGTGAAATGAATGGAAACCAATAGCTGGATAAAAGAGGTTAACGAGAAAAAGCCCTCTCACCTCAACCAAATTTCACTCTACAAACCACAAAGTTCTCCACTTAGCATGACGATTCCAAAGACAAGTGTGGCATCTGGTGCTGGTTTGAAATAACCAATCTCTTAATATCCAGCCAGTCCAGAGAGGCACACACCACAGAGGTACTTTAATCAGCAGCGTCTTCAGTATGGCGGATTTTGTGTTTCTCATTTCCATCGTTGTATTTTAATTCATCTCTGAGGATTATCCATTATTCACTGAACCCAATTTAAGCTTAAGCCGAGTGGGAGAATTGCAAATTGGTACCAGGAAAAAAAAAATGCATGCGTTTATGTGTACTCTTTTCCTCTCTTCTTCCTCTTTGCCTGCTTTTGATGAATGGTGGCACCCCGGATGCTCCTCTCCCTGTAAAACAAATGAGACAGATCCCAGCACTGCCATCTGCTAATGTCATAATGCCCTAACACCTATTTATGTGATAAAGTAAGTGAATGGGACAAAAGGTGGCAGACATCTTACTTCAGAAAAAAAGAGTCTAAAATTGGTTAGTTGCATACCCTGAAATGGATTCAGGATGTCTGCAAGTTCTTTAGAAGTCTTAATGTATTTAAGGCCTGAAAATTATTTTATTATCATTTTATGTAGGCTTATTTTCAATTAATCAAGCTCTATCTTGATGCAAAATTAATCTCTGTTGGGTTGTATCATCACCTGGACATATTACAAAGCCACATGGTGGTGAAATACTGTCATTAGTTGCTCTATTCTCACCTGGGCTGCTAATCCACAAAAATGCAGAGAAATATCTTCCAAAATAATATTTTTGCCCTGTAAATAAACACAAACAAAGCAAAATATGCCAGTATATAAGAAACAACAATAAGTCCTGGTACCCTTTTTTTTTTTTTTTTTTTTTTTGGTAATTCATAGTGAAAGTACTATCAGGTTGTGTCTTCGTGGCGCAAGGTTACTGTGCTTAGGTTTCCTGTAAGACGCTGCCTGCCAGATCTACTTTCCAATTGAAAAAGGAAAATAACCAAAAAGAGTGTCCTTGTAGGCTCCATGCTAACATTTTTGCATATACTGTGTTTAGTAATAAACTAACCTTTATATTTATTGATCTTTACAAAGTTCACAGTCAATAGAGTGATAATAGATCATTAGCATTATCTCAAAACTAAGGAAATGAAAAGCAGTAGCAGCTCTAAAGTTAAATGTTAAGTAATTTGAAAGCAAAATTGGACTTTGGTAGAGTGTTGGGTTGTATTAAACCAACAAAGAACAACTAGTCCTGGTGCCCATTTTTTGAGGATACTAATCAGGTCTTTTCTTGCTGTTTTCCTATTTGAATTGGAAAGTAGATCCGGCAGGTTGTGTCTGACGGAAACTTCTGCATAGTAACATTGGACCAAGGAGAAATGACCTGCTAGTATTTTCACAAATCATTATAATTTCACAGAAAAAAACAAATTGCTACTGGGACTTGTTGCCCGTTGGTGTTGGTTTCTGTACTAAACGTGTTGTTTTGGGAGCTGGTTTTCTGTGGACATGAATGGTGAGATAGAAGTACAGTATTGTGGATTAACAGTCCAGGGGAGCACAGAGGAACTAATGAGGATAGTTCACCTCCATGTGGACTCATATCACACCCAGGTATACCCAACACTCCAGCAGAGCTCAGCTTTGCTTTAAGGCTGACAGTGGGGAGTGGTATTAGTCAAAGCAGAGATGGACAGTAGGTCAAATAAAACAAATGTCATGAATTGTGCAGTTTCATCAATAGTGTGTCCACTCTTAAATTAATGCTGAACAGGATCAATACAGCTAATTCATTTCCTGGTGTCCTTTCTCTCATTCTGCTTATTAATAGTCTCAAAATATTCATGAACTTTTTTCAATTACACATATCTTTTTGTTTCTTCATTGTAATAATTATGATTTGGTCTTAAATCCAGTGCCCTGTAATAATAAAAGGTCTCCAATCTGGCTGTGTGAAACCTGTAGATTACCTGATAAAGTTAATTATGTGGTAACTGTGGGAGCAGATCCAGCCCAGGAACAGCGAGTGCACAGTAATGCTGTTTGTTCCAGTGCGGCAGGTGAAATGAATTGGAAGAGTTGTGATTGAGTGTAAGCCAGGATTGTGTTTGTGGCGTCACTGTCCTCTGGGCTGTGGCCTGTCTGTGGAAGTAATGACACAACAGAGAAAACATCGCTGCTTTTGATGTCAGCCCGCTCTTTCCATTTGCCCGTCTGGATGGGATTTTGCAGCTTTCGGAGAGAAATGACTGACTTTTGATCAATATGTATTGATTTCAAACCCCCATCCACCACTTCTCTCATTTTTCATTTATCTCTGTCCCTCACCCCTCCTATAATCTCAACACTCCCCCCCCAATCCATCTTCCTCTCCCTCAGTCATCTCACCACATTATTCCTTTCTCTTCTGTCCCTGCCGACTTTCTCTCAATTTCATTCTCTTAGTTAATTCAGAACAATTTAAATATGCTTTATACTGGCATGACAGGAACACAACCTGTGATGCCAGGAGAGTTCACTAGCATACACATTAAGGGATGACTCACAAAAATAAATGAACAGAAACCGTGAAAAAAAAAACCAACCTTTGATGGGTGTGATCTTTTCTATGCGCTCACAAAAGGATGAGAGAACATGGTTTTAACTGGATGTTTTTGTGTGTAAAACTGCCAGGGGTTGTCAGGGTCAGGCCAACTCACTGATAGTGCTGCCTTTTCCCACACTTATTCCACATTTTTTTGCTAGTTGAGTCTAAATGGTCTTCATTGCAGTTTTTATTGTGAAATTCAGAAATGATAAAAAGCAGGACCAATAAAGTAGAGGCAGGTTCCTCTTCTCATCTGCGTTGACTGATCTATTATTGTGAAAGGTTCCACAAACTGTCGTTAATCATTTGTTCTCTGTAATGGATATGATGTAAAATGTAGTGAAGTACAATATTCACGCAAAAATGTACAGGGTGACCCCAAAAAACGGGAATCTTTGAAGTGCGTATTGGCAGACATGAGCAAGTGGCAGCACAATTTTTTAAAAAATGAATATTCCATCATTGTTTCTTAAATGGCATGCTTTAAGGTTTCAATTACTATGAATAAAATGTTTTTCTTCCATCACTCTTGGTTTTATTGGATTGTTAAAAAGTTCCCGTTTTTTTGTGTCACCCTGTATTTAAGTCAAAGTCAAATTACTGACTTAAAAATACTCCAAAAAGTACGCAAAACGTGACTCAATTACAGTAACATGAGTACATGTAATATTTGCCTCCAGCTCTCAGTCAGAATGCCCATGCATCGCTGTTTGGTTGCCAGTCTCAGGTTTTCCCCGTTAGTAGCTTTCCTATCTCTGTATGTTCTGCTTGTATTGGATAAGAACAAGTATTTTCCTCAGCCTGGCTTCAAACTCGTGAATCTCACTTTAAAAAATGTCAAGTGAGTCAGTAGGTGTGGTCTTGCCCAGTTCAGCTGCAGGTTCTCAGTTGAAAAGCTGAGCGGGCCAGTCAGCTCCGTTGTAGAGCGGGACAAATGTTGCTGACAAAATGAAAGTGTGCCAGAGCGAGAGAGTTATTAACTAGCTAGCTAATAACACGAGAAAAGGGATGATAACTTAAATGTATGGGTGCCACTGTCAATGTCGTAAACAAATTCAATTTAAAAACACTCAAGGTAGAGCAACATTGTGCACTGAAGGCATTTTTGGGGTTTAATTGAACTTATCAAGCTCTTTCACCAACAAGCTGTCTTGTAATAAATGGCACAAAGTGTCAGCATGCCTCCCACATGATTTCCAAATGGGGTGTTGTTATGTGCGATGCAGGTCAATTGTATTAAATGCGCCAAACATTCAAAATGACTGGTATGCTCCTTTAAAGACTAGATTACAGTAAAGGCAAGTGATTTTCTGAATGGATTAGACTGTTGTAGCTAATATGTTTGTAAAATGACTGTCTTTGCCTGCTTAGTCTTTATATGCTTTACTAATTTACTATGCATTACTAATGACTGTTTATCAAAAATATCATGACCTGCCATGTTTTTTTCTGTGCCTCTTTCAATGGCAGTTTTTCCACTGGGATTCTAACTGGGGTTGTGTGTCTCTTCTCTCTGTCTCAGGTGTTGTGTATGATCACAGCTCCAGTCACCATGATCCTGTCCTCCCAGCAGGACGCCTCCTTCGCCTTCGCCTCCCTGGCCATCGTCTTCTCCGTCTACATCACCCTGGTGGTTCTCTTTGTCCCCAAGGTGAGGGCGAGCGACTGTCCTTCTCTTATCCTCTCAGATTGCAGATTAGGCTGGCAATTTAAGTGTCAGTCAAAATGAATTGCCTTTCATCAGGGATCTACATGGTCCAGGCTGATGTAATATAATGACTAGCTAGATTGGCTCTGCCTTGATGTGTCAGCATCAATACCTGCTCAAATCAAGTCTGCTCAAGCAGGAGAAGGGCTTGCTTTTAAGTTACAGTAAAGGATAAAGTTAGTTTGGGATTAGAATCAGAATCAGAAATACTGTACTGATCTCCAAAGGGAAATTGGGATTAGTGTCTGTCGTTAGAGTTTAGGTTAAAATTAGCATTTCACTTTTATTTAAAACAAGTGTAAATGGAGGCCAGTGGTATAAAAAGTAATCACAATTCGTACTTAAGTAAAAGGAAGATGCATTGTTTCAAAACTACTCAAGTAAAAATGAAAGTCACCCATTATTACACTACTTAAGTGAAAGTACTAAAGTATCAAGTCAAGTCAAGTCAAGTCAAGATACTTTATTAATCCATAAAGATTTGTAAATTTGTAGATTTATTTATTTTTTTAAAAGAAAGAAGGAAATTGATGTGTCACAGCAGCAGCGTTCTGGTATTACTTAACTATTCAAAAATACAATAAATTGTGCTTCATAAAAAAGCCTTTTTTTCCCAGATACGTATTGAAATGTATTGAAAGCCTCTGTAGAAATAAAAGTGAATAAATTGTACATTAGGCCATTAGGAAACATTAGGAAAATGAAGATCAACAAAGGAAAAGGAAACTGATACAAGCTAAAAATCTGGTTGCTTATGCTGGGTGCTGGGTGTTGTGCTGCCACGAGGGGGCGCTGTTGTAATATTTAAATCATCCAACATGAAAGCAATCCTCAAAGCTATATGCATTTATTATTTTTGTCTATTTTGTAATAAATAATCAAGGTAGTCAGGGAAATTTCAGTGGAATAAAAATATGCACATTATTTTCAAAATGTAGCGCGATAGGAGTGAAAATAAAAAAAGAGCGATAAATGCTCAAGTAAACTACAAATCAGCCCCAAAACATTGTTTAATACAGAAAGGAAGTATTTCTGCTTGGTTGCTGTAGACTGCTGATGGAAGCTCCTGACAGGTCTAATAAGACAGAGGTGTGTGTTTGTGATGTGCAGATGCGGCGTCTGATCATGCGGGGGGAGTGGCAGTCAGACGCTCAGGAGACCATGAAGACCGGCTCGTCCACCAACAACAACGACGAGGAGAAATCCAGGCAGCTGGAGAGGGAGAACAAGGAGCTGCAGAAGATCATTCAAGAGGTGCTCATTTCATGTTTCTTCTTTACTGGACAGAGACAGGGGGGATTACACAGACAGGGGGGATATGCAGCAAAGGTCACAGACCAGATCTGAACCTGGCATGGCCCTGCACCAACCCAGCCATCAGCTTGCCTGGAAGCTGGAGCTTACAGCTTTAAAACTTGTACTGCATGGTAGTTTATGATTTTTATGATTTATTATGTTTTGGTGATTCTGTTTCTCTTTGGTTGCTGCTGCTCTGTGCAAGTGTAATACATCCACCAAGTTTGGTGCGTTTACTCCCTCCCTGTCACAAGAACAAGAGCTTCACTGGCATTGTACTGATTTGAGTAGCAACACAAAGCTGAACATTTCATTTGAATGATGCACAACAACATCATTTTTTTTTTGTTTGTTTGTTTTGTTTGTTTGTTTGTTTGTTTTGGTTTCACTTGCAACAATCTTTCTAGTCCCCTGGTTTCCACTGCCACTGTATCACCCTGCAGGTTGAATATGGGGCCAGAGCGCCACTGTGTGGTGATTACTTTGAAAGGTTTTAGTCTCTGAATACTTTCTGTTTTTAGGGGTTATTTTATGGTAGTAATCTTGACAGTTAAATT
Source organism: Myripristis murdjan (assembly GCF_902150065.1). Taxonomy (NCBI): domain Eukaryota; kingdom Metazoa; phylum Chordata; class Actinopteri; order Holocentriformes; family Holocentridae; genus Myripristis; species Myripristis murdjan. Next base: position 29,700,516 of record NC_043990.1, on the reverse strand, counting down.
TATATATGAAATTATTTGATTCGATATGTAGTGGTGCAATTCAGCATTACAGTTTATTGTGATTTTTTTGAATTTTTGAGTTTTTTGAATTCTTCTCTAGATTGTGGATGTAAAGTTTTATGTAGCTATGATTACTGAAGAAGCCATAATGGGTCATTTTATACAGTGACATCAAGTTTGAAAAAATGCTCTGGCTGCAGTGAAATGGCTGCTATGGGGGCCCACATCATCACACAGGAATCAAATGTGGCTCATTGAATCCACAAGAGTCTCAGCTTTCCAGTCAAAGCCAACTGATGCAGCTCCAAGACTGTTTAGGCCCCAGTCTGCACACACACACCATTTTACAACAGGCCACAAGAACACATGTGGACTGCAGGCTTTGGGGCCCAAACTGCATGGGATTAGCAGAAGGTGGGCGTGTCTGCAAAGGGGAGAGCCGTGGCTGCCCAGAGAACCCATTTTCATTCACACAGCTGGAGGTCAGAGGTCAGGGGACCCTACAATTAAAATGTGAATAATTTTAACATAATTTTATGATATCTTTCTTTTGCACATTTTATAATAATTTTTGGTCATTTTTAAAAAAAAAAAAAATTACAGTATTTTTTTGCTAATTTGCCTTTTTCCCCTGGGTTTTTAAAGGAAAATGAATATGCACAGGTTTCAAAAGGTTAAAACAGCATAGGGTGTCTTATTTGGAGAGAAAGTTGAGTGTTTCCTGCCATCTCTCCCCTCCAGAAAGAAGAGCGGGTGTCAGAGCTGAGAAACCAGCTGTCTGAGCGACAAGCCCTGCGATCGCGGAGACGAGCGTCGACCGCCACCAATCAAAACCACAGCTCCTCCCCGCTCCCCATCCCGCAGAGCGACCCCAAGTCCCTGGTCCCTCCTCCGGGATACCCCGTCCCCACCTCTGACAACCACCCGCTCCCTCCGTCTTTCTCCAACTCCTCCAACCTCTACCAGCCTGACGGCAAGATCAGCCGAAACAACTGCCACACCAGCCGGCTGCAGCTGCTCTACAAATGAGACAGCGGCGGTGAGAGGACTGGAGTTGGGGTCTAGAAGCTGTAAAAGAACAAGGTACAAACGTGTCGGAATGAATAATTATTTCAGTATCAGTTAGTGAAGTTAAGTCCAAAACTGATCCTGCACACCAACTGAGGACAACAAGTGGAAATGCTTCCATTGAAGAGATCTGCGGTGAGGCAAACAGATTCAGAAGTAAATCAGAGACACACAGAAGATTTACATGTTATTCTATTTGTCTCACCCCTCCTGCATCTCCTTTCTCCTCAGCTGTGAAGTCATGATATTTTTCTTTTTTCCAAAAGAAATACCTGGACATACATACATTCGGTTAAGCTAATTACTGTATGCAACTGCTGCCTCTGTTGTCTGCCAGTGATTAATAAAGTGCCATCTGGAGTTACAGAATATATCGCTCAGAATTAGATATAACAGAGAGTCATTGGTAATATGGCAAGGCATTTATCATGTTTATTCTTTACAATCAGGCCTCTTAATGGGTTTGGATAATGCAAAGTACTCCAGGGAGGCTGGGGACAACAGCTGTAGGATAAATTAGGCCAGTTTTATAAGAACTGGTTGTATCCATGACAGAATGAGCTTTGTCATTTTTAACTCTTCTGGGTTAATTGTCTTAATCATGGTTTGTAGATTTTTATTGGTCTCTGTTCAAAGAGACCACTGAGTCATTTGTACATAGTTTTGTCCAGTCATGCTGCACCCTGCACTGTGGATGTAAACAGCCCGGGCTTGTCACTTCAAATGGCTCTATTGCTAAATTCCAGCTGCAAATGACAGCAAAGTCATGGAAGTCACTTCTCTCGTCTGCAAGGAATTTGTAAAGTGGTGAGACTGCAATCAAGAGCTGAATAATAATGCTATGAGGCTGAAAGCATTATAATGATAATGTTTAGGTTGTTTGTGCAGTGTTAGCTGCAGCTGGGTAATGATGTTTTTTTTTTTTCTCTGTTATGTGGTCAAGACAGACACCAGAAGCCAAATACAGTTCTCTGTGAAACCTGAAACCAGGTTTCAGCTCCCCTTGTAAAACAACTGACAAAGCTTATATATTAAAGGGGTACTTCACCTATTATGAAAAATGTCACACTGTTCTACCCTCCCATGTGATGTAGGACAGTAGTGGTGCCTCCTTCCTCTCATTGTTACTGAGTGCTGGATACTGGCTGGATGCTCCAAATGCTAACTGTTAGCCTCCTGCCATTGAGCTGGACTTCCCCCCAGCTAACATTCTGAAAAATAACCAGATTAGTCCACTCAGACTGTTAAATAAACAACGTTTGAGCTTGATGGACTGTTTGAAAAAAGACAGCAAAATGTAATAAATAAATAAGGAAATAAGGAAAAGAAGAAGCTAGCCACAACATGACTTGCCAGCTATCTTAGAAAGGGTTTTTTTGTCTCCAACATGTGTACATGTGTTCAATGAAGAAAACACATGACAGCAAACTCAAGCAATCTGCTTTCGTCTCTGTGGTGGCTGCTGCTCTGGTGTGGAGCGATACATGAAGTTAACCTATCTTGGATGGGTTAGGGTTAGATGTTGATAACGAGAAATATCCAGTTATTAACAGTAATTTGAGCAAAAGTATTATGCACTTGTGTGTTTCAGTTTCAAAAAGCGGCACCACTACTGTCCAACATATCAATATCAATTTTTCTTAAAATGGTTTACTTCAAAAAACGAACAGGAATGCTAATGCAGTTGAAATTCAGTGGTGTTTAATATTCCAGTGTATTCTTTTCACCTCTGATTGGTTTGTTGACCTTAATTTTTTTTATTTTTTCTTTATTTTGTTTCATTTATTTAAAAGGGACAATGTATATTGATCACATGCATTGCATAAAATGTACCAGATTTACCCATCAGGCCATTTTGCATCTGTAGTCCCTGGCAGGTTGATGTTGCAAAAGATGGGTAGGCTACAGAGAAATAACTAACAGAGGTACGAGAAGCATGACACGACAACAGACAATTAACAAGCATACAATGTAATGGAGGCTTTACTGACTCTTTGCCATTTGAGGGACCAAGTAAAACACCAGGGCAAAGTTGCAATACAGACCAGCCACTGTCCAGTTCAATTGTAATCCTCCCCCTGACCCTCATTATTTAAGAAGATCCAAATACTGTTCAAAAGCTTTGAGTAGCACTATGTGTTGCCCATGACCACTACGTACAAAAACCTGTCACTGATTTCCCCCTCTTTCTTTTGTTGCTCCAAGCTTTTGATTGACTCCTCATAGATAGAGTGGACATACCCGGTCCAAGCCTGTCGGGCCCCATCAGGAGAGATTATGTTTGGGTTCGGGTTGGGTTCAGTCATGTTGACGTTATTTTAGTGAAACTCTACTGTAAAATAAATAAAAATGATGGACCTACTATCTGCTCTTGGCAACTTCCTGTATGTTGCTGGAGTTTCCGTGATGACGCTCAAGGCAACACGTAGGCTATCTCAGGCGGTAAATGTAACCGAGTGATGGAAGAAAAGCAAAATTTTGGGTTCGGGTTGGATTTGGACACAAAAAAAGAATGCCTGTCAGGTTTGAGTCGGGTTCAGTTACTATGATCTCGGTTCAGGTCGGGCTCAGACAAAAATATGCGGCCGGATCCGCACTCTACTTATAGCATCATAAAGTTAATTGATGTCGACATGCCTTCAGACTGCCTCCACGCCAAAGGTCAGTTTATTTCAAACAATGCACAGCCGATTTCAGATGTCCTTTGCAAGTGATTTTTAATGTGCCGTGAAGCACTTTTGGAGACAAATGTTTTTTAAAGGTCCACTAACTGAGGCGGTCAGTGGTCCGTCTTGATAACAAAACCAACAGGCCACCATCAGACTTTCCCCGCCAGCAAATACTGCAGCATTTCCCTTCCTTCATGTTCTCTGTTCTGCTTTTTCGGTCACGTTGTTGCTTTTTAAAATAATGTCAGACAACAAGGTGATTTCAGGTTATTTTAAGGGGAGAGAGCAACACTTCCCCACATATTTCCAGTGAACATTGTCTCAGCAGAAAGTGAAAGTACCATGTTCTGGTTTTGGATCTCTGTTTAAAAATATGAGATGGCAGCCTTGGTTTCTGGCTCATCGGTATGTATCTATTAGCTTCATGTTGCTGTGAAACTCACAGTCTGTTCTCAAGCACGGTGTCTTTAGCCCTATCCAGACAGGATGGACGTCTTTCGTGAGTATGGCAGGGATCACTTCCCTTTGGGAGCAGTAGTTCCCCGGCAAGTAACCCCTACTGTTTCTCAGCAAAAATTCCACATCTTTTGTTAATTCCAGTGTGATTCCTAAAGTACCCAGCATTTTCCGCCTTGGTACCGAAGTTCTGGAACCACCTGTCATTAACATTTCACACCGCTTCATCTGTGTCCTCTTTTAAACATCAGCTGAAAATCCATCTCTTCAAACTAGTTTTTAGCTCATTTTGTCTTCATTCTATCTTACGTTTTTACTTTTATTTGACCAGTTTCACTCCCATCTTTATTTATCACTTTCCAAGCACTTTTTAGCATTGTTAATTTAACATGTTATCATCGAGGGAATGATACACACCTTCAGCAATGTACAGACCTATTAAAGTAACACATTTATGCCCTCCCAACATTTCATGAACAGTTAACAACTGATGTGCACTACATTCAATTACATGATGCTGTGCTGCAAAATAAATCCTGTCTGGACAGGGCTTCAAGATTCAAACATGGCTCCAGGAGACTCAACCAGAAACAGGAAAGAGTTTAATATTGAATCAGACAGAAAGTGAAGCTGTGGAAGTCAGGGGTGGCTGGGTGAATACACTGACCCTATGAAAACATGTGTTGTACTGGGAGTTTTTAATTTCTAGAGAAAGACCAAAAACTTAAAGCAAAATTTAAGCTCGGTAGAGTGTTGAGTTCCCCACAAGTTGCTGCGTGCTCCCCTGGATGAATGGATTGCTATTTCAGAATTAGGTATTTCTGTCTCTCCATTCACTTCCACAGTGCAGCGAAACAGAGTCTAAATACTATTGATATATAAATAAATGTAAACAAGGTGTATTATGCCAATATAAAAATGGCAAGTTTGAATTGGAAAGTAGATCTGATAGGTTGCATCTGTGTGAAACTTCTTCACATTAGCCTTGTGCCAGGAAAAAACAACAGAGAGAGCTTTCATAAATAATTGTTATCACATAAAAAAAAATAGGCACTGGGACTTGTTTTTTATAGTGGCATAATCCACTTTGTGGTGTTGATTTATATGCTTACAGTGTTATTTTGGGAGCTGTTTGGAAGTGAATGGAAAGATAGAAATACAGTATTGTGGATTAGCAGTCCAGGGAAGCACAGAGCAACTAATGAGGAGATTTCATGACCACATGGACGTAACTGATGTCCAAGTAACCATCCAACCCAACACTCCACCAAGGTGCAGTTTTACTTTAACCTAACATCTTAGCTGCAAATTGGAAATGTTGGATACACAGTAGCCTACTGATTAACAGAGGCCTCTTCTTCCTCACTGATACAGTGTTCTCTCATATCCTTTTCACTATTCTTTTTTTTTTTTTTTTTACATAATCAAGCTTTTATTTATTTGAATTTCATCTTCGTGTCATCTTGGAGTGCAGTACATGCTCATAAGCTCCTCTCTCATCTTCATAAACTCTTATGACAACTAGATCCGTGCTTCTACAATCTCTTGCCAAGACCAAGAGCTGGCCTTGTCTGACTTGGAGTCTAGTCTCATGTTCTTAGTCTCTGTGGTAGCACAGCTTGTTTCATTCAGTTGTCGTAAGCAGTTATGAGTGTTTGAGTCACGCTTATGACACACCGATGTATTAACCATGAGAACGTTGTACAGTGCTCATGCTGGATCGTTTTAAAGTGACCATCTGTAAATATATTGTATGTTTGTCTGTAATCTCTTGATGTATTTTAACTGTTTAGTCTTAAAGCAGTGAAGATACAAGTGATGTTGATACAAATGAGGATATGTACAACATTGATGTTGTAAATAGTGATAACTAAGAGATATGTATAACCTTGCACTTGCGTATACCAGCTGTATTTCGTGTGGTACAGTATTTGAAATATATTTCTATATGCTATATAATAATAGCTGATATTGGAGATTATTTGAAATGCAAGAATGATTAATAAAAGTGATTTTCTTTTCTCAAAATGGTGTCATCAGAGACTTGAGTAGGACAGTTGTACTCCTGGGAGTCAGGACCCCTGAGAGGTTCAGGAGATTATTTTGGGGTGTTGTAAGATGATTCACGCTCCTGTTACTTTCAAATTTATCAATTGGTGTGAATTTGACCCCAGTCATTTAAACCTCCAGAAACAGATAAATTAATAAAAACTGCTTGCTAAATTGATGTGTCAGGTTTGGTGAGGGAACTAAAGCAGAGGGAAGTTTTTTGAAGATGATAAATGCCACGTTATAGTTGCTCAGTGCCCAAAACTGCTAAAACGCATGTGTGCAAAATGTTGATATTTCTCCTGTTTTCTCCAGGTAAAACAGCCTGGGGTCAAACTGACCACAAAGAAACCAAGATAACCAAGATAAACAACAATGTGTGCCAAATGTGTTAACGACATTGAAAACATATCATCATGTTAATTTCATGTTTTCTTACTTAAATTAAGAAAAGTCATGAATTATGAAGCAAAACAACAACAACAACAACAAAAAAACAATGTTAATCATGCATTTAAGAGCCATTAAAAATTGAATGCAGTCAAATTGACCTCAAGGATATTCACTTTAATATTCATTTTTAGCATTGAATATTATCATGATGATGATCAGAGTTTGCTGTTTTTTTCCTGTTTTCTTGTGAGATACAGAGTGGTTTTAAAATGTGAGGCCTCTTTTGATAATTAAGCAAATGAAACAACATGAAAAGGTAGGTCATTCTTTAGGTGGGCTGTTCAGCGCTCTGCATATGCAGCCTGTGACAGGGGGTGATGAGTAAAAACACTGCTTTGATTTAACCTCTGGCAATTCCCTTTGTGGCCTCCAGCAGCCTACAGATCAGCACCGATGGAACATTTGAGAGGAACTGAGGGGATTGAACTCATAGGCTGAGGTCAAATCTATTCAGAGCAGTGGTCCCCAACCCAGTCCTCAAGATCCCCCTGTCCTGCAGGTTTTGGTTTCAGCTCTACTCTTGACCCACAAGAGTACACATGACCCACATCAACATGAAGCCCTTAAATGGATCAGGTGTGAAAAAGTAGAGCTGAAACAAAAACCTGCAGGACAGGGGGATCTTGAGGACTGGGTTGGGGACCACTGATTTAGAGGAACATGTACTTCATGTGAAGGAGCGTAACTTCATATAATATTTTGTTTTTGTGGCATCTCAAACAGTTCTGTCACTATGATCTTTCAGACCACATCAGAGGAACTCCTACACCAGTGGTGGTTCTCACCCTTTTTGGCTCTTGAGCCCTTAATAGGGAGTTTCCCTGTCAGACACTGTGTAATCACTGTACAGCTATTACTCAAATGGAAACTCTCCTCCAGTTTATTTTAGTAGTAGCTGTATGTCAAATTTATGCAATCGGCATGCCCAGTCATGACAGCTTATGTCTAATACCAAGGCCTCGATGAGCTTCTCTAACCGATCACAGCTAACAACCAAACAAAAACCAAACAAAACAGTGCCCAAACCCCTCACTGTCATTTCATAAGTGAGTAGCAGCCACTCAGACCTGTCATGTGTGGAAACTGCAATTGTTAAATAAATAAATAAATAAATAAATAAATAAATAAATTTTAAAAAGAATTAAAGACTTTTTTCAGGTGTTTTATCTTGAGATGCACCGATCGATCGGCCTGTGCTCAGAATTGGATGATTTTTTGTCCCATCAACCACGAGGTCAGCCTCAGAGACACTTATGCTGCGTTCACATGGAATCACAGCACGAGAGTCCGACGGAACAGCAGGACAGCAAAACAACACGAGCATGAAGATATGTTGCTGTGGTGATATCGTATTGCTTACAAAGATGTTTGATGATTTTAAAAGTACAAATGCCGCAAAATTTTGCAAAAAGAAAAGGCTTGTCCTGTAACCTAGTGCACACTCGAGATGTGAATTATCTATATTTCGATATGACAGTTGGTGGGTGGCCTGTCATATTATTCTGTCGTTATGTTACCTGTTGCACCTGTTTACATTTACAAAAGAAAAAATGCACTTTATTTTTAGCTGAAGAATTGTAAAAAGAAAAGGCTTTTTCTGTAGCGCGCTCATAAGTGCACTTTTTATCTCAAGATTTGAATTTTGTATTAAGCAAAAGTTGTTTATGAGAATTAGTGCCTTGTTATATCATTCTGTTGTTCCATTACCTGTTGGCACCTCTTTAAGTTGGAGAGGTACACATACTGCACTTTATTTTCATTTGAAGGTTTGTAAAAGGAAAAGGCTTGCTCTGTAACCAGGTGCAATTGGTGCAGAATTGATGCTTTGTAATAGTATTGTGTTGTTCTGAGACCTGTTGAAACTGATTAGATTTGGGAATTTCTCATAAAAGACCAGTTAACAAAAAAAAAAAAAAAAAAAAAAAGTATGCTCTGAATTATATTATAAACACAATCAGCCAAAAATCGGAATCAGCAGGTCAGACTTGGAAAAAATCGGATATCGGAATCAGCCAAAAAAAAAATGACAATCGGTGCATCTCTAGTTTCATCGGCTGAAATCAGAAAACAGCACTCCAGCCAGAGAAAGCTGGATTCATTAATGTCAGATGTTTTGCCTATCATCTCTTTGGCGACCTTTGGTATAAAGCACCACAGACTTGTTTTCTGGCTTCACTCTTTAGAATTTCTTGGTAAGATTGCCAAGTGCAGCTTTCATTAAAATAAGTTCCACTAGTTGATGTGTTTAAAACCAGCACTTAACTCTCACATCCTGTTTACTGTTCTGGTTCTCATCGTCAGCCGCAGTGCTCTTATCATGAACTGCAACTTCCTTCCCCCCACTACAATTTAACACTTCCTTCCCTCTTTATTGAACAATTGGCGCTATAGGGCATTTTATAAGCCGCTGCATTTTTTGTTTCTGTAAAATGATCAATATCCAGATTCTAGTCTAAATGAATGATCATGGACATATTTTTGTCTTTTTTTTTTTATTTTATTTAAAAATGTTTTCACAGTACCCCAGGTACTGTAACAGCTTTCAATAAATATATGAACCAATTTAAATAAATAATATTATAAATAATGTATAAAAGAATGCACATTTCTCAGAATGTTCCAAACATTATGAAATCAAAATCTACTATCAAAATAGAAAACATTAAAAAGACAATTAGGACATTCATTGCAAAAAAAATAAATAACTTAATTCACAAATAAATAAATAAAAATAAAAATAATCAATTCCTTAAGCAGCCCTCCTTGTGTGAGTGTAGTGAAACATTCAATATGCAATAAATACATTCACAACATTTCAAACACAACAGGATGGTAAAGATTGTGCACCACAGCACAACAAAAGCACTGGCACTAAGATAGCAGTACATAGTACATAACTTTACAATGGAGATCCATAATTAGAGTCCATTACTAAATTGCTACACTTAGCATAGCTTAGTTTACTTCCTGCTGTGCAATTCACAGCAGATCAGCAGCTGGTTGGACTTTACATTTAAACTGGTCTACACTGAGTTTAACTGCAGGCCTCACTATGAAGCTGCAGTTAACACAGAATGGCTTTTCTCTTGTCACAGACTTCCTGTGCTTTTCTCATGTCACAGACTTCCTGTGCTTTAACTGTGATCTTATTTGCTCTCTATTACAAGGCAAACACACCGAAGAAGGTTTTCCCTTCGTCTTCATCCAGGTGGGGCAGCAGCCTTTCGTCCATCACTGTCTTCAGATGGTCCCCTCTGTTCAGGTTGAACACGGCTCCCATGTAAATGGTGGTGAACCAGTTGCCTTCCTCTTCAGGGTTGCTGCTGGCCATCTTTTGGCAGGCAGTGCGCACAGAGTGCAGTATGGTCTGGTACTCCTTCTTGTTGTCATCGTTCCCATATGATCGGGACCATCGCTGTACAGTGTGGCTCAGGTGGACCATGGGCCTGTTGGTGTCATCGCTGCTGCAGCTGACGCGGAAGGACACCTGGCTGTAGACAAAGTAGAGCCCATTTTGAGGGATCACAATCTCATTGTCAATGAGCTCGAGCCCTCCTTGAGCGTGGTAATGGTTCACATTCCTTTTCCACTCCACAGAGCTTTTCAGGTCACTGCTGTACTCTCCTAATAAGAGAAATAAAAAGAGACAGAGAAAGAGGTGAGCATGGATTTCTCTCAGTGAGGCCGGACAGTAATAAAATACATAGTGTTTGATAAGGTACGATTTAGAAGCTTTTTCATATAAATCACTTCTAACTTCAATAAATCAGGTCATGGATTCCCATTTGGTCAGCTTAAGATGCAGGGACCTTTACAGGAAGATTTCTGTTGTTGATTTAATTGCTGAACTGAGTGCGCTGTACATGGGGAGACATAATTCAGTCTTATGCATTCCTTAATTAGGATTATTTCGAATGAATTTAATGATTCAGGAAGTTAAACTACTTCTCATTTTACTAGGGACCCCCCAAAATTCCCTCAAGAAACCCAAGAACTGTCCTAAGGAGCCATTGAGCCCTGTCAATAAATCCTAAAACCTCCTATGGGCCTTTAGGTTGAAGACCACTGGACTAAAGGATTGGCATCTCAATCAACCAAAAGTTCATGAGAATTTATTTATATTGCACTTCCTTTGGTGATTTTCAATTGTGTAATTTCAATTGTGTAATTACAATTGTGTGATTACACTGTAATTCCAGGGCTCAGTTATCCTTATATGCAGAATATGTCCAAACTGTTTTTACCTTCTAAATGAATGGCAGCTCTTAAATTCCCAGAGATTTGCCTCAACGTGTGGCGAATATCTGGAGAGGAGAGAAGACAGAGGTTTAGTAAATATGGCCAAGGTAGCAGATAAATTTCACATAAGGTGTGACACAGGGACACGGCAGATCAGCATTTCAGTCTTGGGTAACATTAGTATCAGAGCAAGATTGTTTTAACTAGGATCCTCGCTAATATGAAATTTTAGTTTTAGTAATTTTTAGTAATTTTTAATATGAAACTTTAATTTTCTGGGATGAACTATAAAAATGTAAAAACATAAATATCATCACAAAAAACAGTTATTGCAAGCTTCACTACAAAAACACTGATATCAGTATCATGTTTGAAATAGGCATATCCGTTGAACCCTGGTCTCAACTTGTAAAATAGTAATGAACAGAGAGAAGAACTCTCACCATCAGCCTCCTGCACATGATCCTGCACCTGTATAAGAAGGAAAGCAGAGGGATAGAGAGAGTTAGTGTTTGAAATAACAGGTGGGCTGGAACGTCAGACAGCTACTCTGATGGACATACAAGTCTTTTCAGTCATTTCGATCCTATTCCAAAACCCGTGTCCTCACCTTGGCTTTCCCCACGAAGAGGAGGGCTCCGGCAACAGCGAAGCAAAGTGTAGTCAGCAGGGCTCCAGCCAGCTTCCAGCGGCTGTTGTTGCTGTTGTTGTTCATGCTGGGCGTTTGTTTGCCAGCCTCTGTGGCAGTATTGGTGTCAGTGTCCAGAATCACCAGGCATTGTTCTTCCATGGCTTCAAAAATAAGTTCCCTGCAGCTCGGTTGTCTCTGATGGTGCGTCTAAACAGCCGCTTCAGGCTCAGCGTCAGTCACAAAAAGCAGCAGAATGAAGGGTTTTATCTGCCTTATTGCCTTACGCAGAGGTTTCTCTGGGTGTCTTCTTCTTCTTTGCTGTTGCTCTGAATGATTGACTGAGAAGAACTGAGCAGCTTTTAAAACAGTAGTTTCCTCTGTGGGAAATCCCACAGTGATGTCAGTGTGAGTGAATGGAGAGTCAAGGAGGAAGAGATACTAGGGCTGGAGAGCTTTACACACTACACACGGGCACTGACACACACACACACACTTACACAGACAGACACAGACAGACACACACACAGACTTACACACACACACACACACACACACACACACACACACACACACACACATACACACACACACACACACACATCCATATGACTCTATTCTTGCATGTAGAAACCCATGCAACACACTCACAATCACAACCTAAAACACCAGCATATATATATATATATATATATATATATATATATTTATATATTAACTGACACCCACACCCACACATGCATACACACGAATTTCATCACACACAACATACGCAAATGGCACAACACTGACACACAGACTCACACAAATGTACAGAAACCGCAACAGGCTGTTCTGTTAGGCGGCCGAATTAGAACCTCCAGTCATTTCTTCTATAAATATTCTAATGATATTTCTGTTGCACTGCAGTTTTCTTTTCCAAGGGAAAAGGTGATGAGGAAATTAGCAAGAAATGACAAAAAATAGAGAAGAGAAAGCCCAGAATATTAAAGCAAGAGAGAGAGAGAGAGAGAGAGAGAGAGAGAGTTATTAGAAAATTAACCCAAAAAAAACAAACAGAAACAGAAAATTGCCATAAAAGTACCAGGGGAAAACAAAAGAAAAAAGAAAAGAAAATGACTAAAAAATCCCCTGCCAAAACATTAAAAATACAAAGAAAAAAAAAGTTAAGTTTGTTCAGAGGGTGAAATAAAACCTTTCAAATGGTTTTGCTGCTTCTGGCAGATCTCCACCCCAGTAGTGAACATGTGAGCACGCTGTGGTGAACTGGTCAACTATCTGGGTCGGGGCTATGGAAACTGGGTTTCACTGTGGTACACAAACAGAGCACCCAGCCATCGATGCATCACTCATCTGGTCATTGAGATGTCAAGTATTAGCTATAATGAATCACATATGAACACAAAGCACACTCATGAAGCACACTCATTATGATTTTTAAAACAGGCTACGAGTAAAAATAAACTCCACAGAAGTGTCATGGTTGACACCTAAACTGTGTAATTTCCTCCTTATGTAAAAATAGCCCAGCAAGGGTGGGTCCACAAGCCTTTATTCTGTGTGAATATTTTAATAGTCATCTACTTTTCACTGTAGTGATTGGCATCAAACGACTATATGAAATAAAAATAAAGTGGCGACATAAAAAGTGAAAATTGCCACAGTCTATCATTTTTTGACTGGCTGACAACAAAGTGTTAACTGAACATATTTTTGCAGTTGCGTCTAAATGATACATCACTGTATGATATAAATGTTAATACTAGCGAGGATGAGTAACAGTGAGTGTAAACTGTTATTGTAGAGCAGACAAGAGTATGTGAAAGGTGCAGCTAGTCGGAGAGGATGATTAGAGATCAGCATCAGCTTTGATTATGAAATAATACAACTCAAAAAACTCCAGGTGAGGAAAAATAAGGAGAAAATGGACTTGAAGAAAGACCAAGATGACTATAAGTCGAGCTAATTATAGACTGACAAGCAATCGGTTGGTCTTTTGATCATCACTTCAAACCCACATACTGGGGGGAGAAACATCCTCCTACATCTGCTGTTGTTGTGGCAATAAGCACAAAACAAAACAAATTCACATCAGCCATTCGTCTCTCAGACAAAATGAGAATATGATTATGACATGTAATAATAAGTGTGCAGAAACTGGGTCATTACAGCAGAGAATGATAGGACGAAGCAAAGCAAAGAATGTTGAACAATTTGTGTTCAGTACAAATTGATTTCTTCATCCTGTAGATATCCAAATACTGATTTGTATCAAGTCTCTATCTCTCCTTCATAGTTATGACCAAAGAATAGTAATTGTCTGAATATGGACATTACAGATCCAGATCAGCACCAAAACCTAATTAACTATTCTTTGGCCCAAGGCCTACTGTATCTCTCCACCAAATTTCATGGAAATCCATTCAAAAGATTTGAGATATGCTTATGACAAACACATAGAAAAAAACAGGGGGAATACATAAGCTCCTTGGTGGAGCTGATAAGATTATATCATGAAATAGGGTCATAAAAATATACATAACCATACGGTTATGTATATATTATGTATATATATTCAGTTTCAATACAAGAACATGTTCACAAGAAAGATACGAAAGTGTATGGAATACAGCATTAAAGGGATAGTTCACCTATTTTGAAAATTCTGTTGATAACAGGATAAATACAGTTATAAACAGTAATTTGAGCAAAACGATGATTGCAACTTATATGTGCATTTTAGTTTCAGAAAGCAGCTCTTGTAAAGTGATATCAAACTTTTCTGTGTATGGATTAAGACAATTATTTTTAAGAATGTTAGCCGGGGGGAAGTTAACCTCAGTGGCTGGAGGCTAACGGTTAGCTAACAGTTAGCATTTGTAGCATCCTGCCAGTATCCAGCACTCAGTAGCAATGAGAGTCCACCCATTTTTTTTTTTTTTTTTTTTTTTTTTTTTCAAAATGGATGGACTATTCCTTTAGGAGGGTGCACAAAACAACAGTAGTTGCACAAAGGCTTTGCACTTGCGTCATAACAGCCAGATAAACAAAAGAGAGAAATAAGAAAAATCATATTGTGGTGTGAATTGAGTAATGTTAAACCAACAGTAAGGCATGTCTCATTAGTGGCATGCTGAAGGGTTGTTGAGCAAGCCACTGAAAACCTAACTGCTCTTTCTGAGCAGGTTTGGTACCTTGCATGGCAACTTCTGTCATCAGTGTGTGGGTGGGAATGGGTGATTGTGAGACATACTGTACATTAGAAAGCACTCCAAGTGGTTGGTAGACTATAAAAAGCACAATATCTAATTAATGCAGCATTTACCATTAACAAGGAAGATATGTTTCCAAGTAGGATACTGTGGCAAAGTAAACTGTCAAGTCTAGTTCTTGTCTTTTCTCCATAACACTGTGGCAAAGCAACTTCACTCCTTACTCCTTTACAAGTTCATTAAACACCACAGATTGGAACGCCCTCCCAAGGCATTGCATAGAACATATCAACACGTCTTCCCTTTTTCCCGTTAATATTGATAACAGATGTAACACTAAATATGTTTCTATAACTGGAAGGTAAACATTCTTTGAACTGAGTAAATGAGGACCTCTACACCCCAGACCTCATAATGATAAGACCTATAACATGCAGTTCATTATCTACCCACCCATTCTACAGTCAGTCTTTTAGGTCTGTGTACCACGCTCAGGCTTCCTGGGAGATTCTCTTTTCTTATATAGTGTGTCCTTAGCAACCTGAGGGCACATCTCACCTAATATCTCAATACTGTGTTGGGATCCATCAGTTCTGCCCCTTTAGTCCCGTCTCAACTGATGTTCTGTTGATGGAAGGTGAATACACAGTTTGTTCATCAGTAGTTCTGCTGGAGTCCTTCCATACTCTGCTGCTTTACCTCTGTATTTCCACTCCCTTGGTGACTTGGCCATTTGACTATGTGTTGTGGGGGCTCAAAGTCACATGTGTGAATCCATGTTTCCTGGAAAACAAAGGCAGTTCTTCACTGCCAGATTGTTTGCCATTATGAGATATCAGTGTTTTGGGAATCTCATGTCTGGAAAAGATCGATTTGTATGCTTGAACATGTGCTTTGTTGTAAGGCCTGAAAGAAGAAAGAAGGTTATTCTCACTTTACTCCATGAATCCTCTGGCTTGTGGTAACAGTGATTCTTTCCTCTGTTGGTATCTGTGAAACTGGCAGGTTTCACATCTCTATACTGCATTCTTAATGTCCCTATTCATATATAGCCAATACAGCACTTCCCTGGCATGTCCCTCATATTTCTCCATTTCTCAGTGTTTGGCTGAGCCCCTTTTCCAGACAACTTACTACCCAGGTATGCCAGCTTCCTCACTCCAAATTAACACTTCTTCTTGTTCGGTTTGAGCCCTGATTTCTGTGCCTTTTTCAGTCCCTCCCTCAGCCAGGAGTTGTAGTCAGTTGGGGGGTTGCCCCACGCTATCACATTACTTCAAAACAGCCCAAACTCACTCCATGACTCCAAAGATCTGGGAAACAGTCCTGTGGAATACCTCCGGAGCTGTGCAGATTCTGAAAGGTAGCTCAGTGGAAATGGCACTTTTCTGGCTGGTGAATGACAGGTTCTGCATTTTCTTTGAGCTGTATCTTGTGTTTGCCTGGCAGCTTTCCTATGTCTTTAGACCTGTTCTGTGAACTCTTGTGATCTCATTGTGCAGCTGAGTCCAGCTCCTCGACTGGGGGGCTAGGTGTACCACTTCATTGTCAATAGTGTGCTCTTAATCACCCAAATGATCTCACTTACTTCTAATCCCAGAATAGGTTGTCTTTCTTCCTTCACTATAGAAAGCTGCATTTCTATGTCAGTTTGAACATACCTTTAATAGGGATTGGCTTTTGTAGTCGCATAGACTCTGCTTTTTATGAGAGATTTTTGATTTCTCCATGGAATGTATGCCTGGGCGCGCCTGGACTTGCTCTTCCACAACTTGTATTTTCCTTTTAGTATTGCAGCATCTGCCAAAATGATTAATGGCACTACTTTTCCTGCATTGTTTACCAAATGCGGTGCATTTCCTTGGTGCATGGGTATGGCCACAGCACTCACAGTCGAAAGTCTTGCCATGGTCTGTTGTTGCACTTTACTGTTAATTGCATCAACAGCTGCATCACCTTCTCCTTCAAATATCCTTAGCTGAAACTTTGCACTTTCTGAAATTTGGCAAATACTGATTTGAGGAGAAGCATACTTGCCTTCTTACTTCAGACTCTAATTTGGTCTCATATCATTGAGTCACAAGATGTTCCAAAATTTCCTTCACTGGCTTTTGAGTCAGAAGTCCATTATGTATTATTCATTCGACTCATTGTCTGTGTAATCATACTTCTCATAAGTCTCATTCTCTCTTGAAATATGCTTCAAATTTAGCAATAAACAATGCCATCTTCCTCTTATCAACATGTTAGTCTGCACTGGTTGCCAACAGATATAGATATAAAAGTTAGCTTAAAAACATTCATGTTTTTGGCTACATTGCCAGTCAATATCAACTCTGCTGGCTGGCAAATGGCATCAGTCTTTCAATTCTTATGTATTTCAACAGTTATGTATTAGCAAAACATCCCACTCCCACTTGCTTCAAAACATGGCATGTTTTGAAGCACCCTCACACACAAAGATCATGCATTCAAAAGCAACTTTAATCCAAGAACAAGTTCATTAAACACCACAGACTGGAGCGCCCTTCTCAGGCATTACAGAAAACAACATACAGTATCACTGCAGTATTAATTGAGGCTATCACTGCAGTTTCAGGAAGACCACACCTTAACCACACCACTTCCATCCTATACCCTCCTAGACTTCTGTTCCCTTCTTTTTGTGTTATTTTGCATCCCTCTCTCCCATCCCTTTTTAATTTTCTCTCTCTCCTCTCCTCCTCTCCTTTCCTCCATTAGGTCTTAAGGGGCCCCATCATGCCCAGGGGCTACAGATTGCAATTCAAAGTTCCCCTACAATGTAGACACCAAACCTGAAGACCCACAAGCAACAAGATTTGAGCATCATTCACGCCACACGTCATCTCACTCTCAAATCAATAAACCTTTAAATGCCTCTTGCTGATGCTGTGTTCCTAACTACTGAATGCTCTGGAACTGTACACGTTACCTTGTGGTAGCTGGTAAAGATGTCTTCGCCAACATTCACTCGCAGAGTTCAGTGCTCTGTGAACACTGAACTCTGAAAGCACCACAGATAATAGCTTGCTTTCACATGACGTCACATTGCTGCATCGTGAGAGCGCGAAATTCAGATGGAGGGCAGGAACTGAAGTAGCTTAATTACTGAGGATCTGCTGTCTGAAAAAATGCCCATGTTTTGTGTAGTTTACGGCTGCTCCAAACGTTCTAACCGAGAAAAGGAAAAGGGGTTTTATAGAGTGCCAAAGACTGTCGTTCACAAAGGTGAAAAATGTAAAAAGCTCATAGAACAACGCTGTAAAAAGTGGATTTTAAATCTACATCTGCGGTCGGGAGGAGCACAGTCTGCTAATGCCTGTGTCTGCAGCGACCACTTCGTCAGAGGTATGTTAGCCAGCTAACTTGGTTTTTGTGGCTGTGTTTATGTAGCACTATGTTGTCGTTAAATGCTCGTTTACTTAGTAATGATTATTAAGTTACCGGTAGTCTAATATGGACTTCATTGGGTCTTTTTAGACTGCCCTAGCACTTTGGGTGACGTTGAGTCGGTAGACTGGGCTCCGACGGTCAACCTCGGTTACCAAAAAACTAAAACGACTGTCAGGCTAACGTCGTCGTTAAGATGTGTTGCATGTTTGTTGACATTATAGCCGCTACTGCTAGCTGCTAGCATCGTAACACATAAAACAATATAAGAACAAACACTCACTCTGGCGAAGACCAAACGATAATCATGGTGGAGCCGTTTGGTACCGAGGTTGTGGACCCATCCGCTGACAAAAAAGTTCTATGCCTCCAGACTTTTCTAGGCTTTCATCTGCTGTCTGGTGTATTGTGATGTCTGAAGGACCAGATAGTTTGTGATATCAACAGCCTTGATTGTCGGCAAATCTTTAAGTTCTGTCGAAAACTCACTCATCTTCATGAGATTTGGGTCACGTCCAACATATTTGTTAATTAATTGCTTGTATCTTTGTCTTGAAACTGGATCTAAATCCGTCCAATACAGACTCTCTGCAACGGTTTCCTCCATAGATGTTCTCTCCATTTTTACTTCCTGCCCTCCATCTGAAATCGCGCCGCCTTCGCGCGTCATCATAACCACGTGACTGAAACCCAGCTTTTGATTATCAGCTGTTTGTCACATTCAGCTGATAGCATCAGTGGCTCTGACAATCAGCTGATCAGCATCAGCTGTCTCATTCATGCTCTGCTGACTTATTGACTTATTAGCTGATCAGCCTGGCCAACTACGTAGTTAGCACCTTTCATGTAGGGGTGTTTAAAGTGTTTTAAAAAAAAACCAAAAAAAAAAAACCAAGAGACTATCCAAACACTTCCATACAAGTGCACAAAGTCTTCATAAGTTCTCAGTTTTTGCCTTTTAGCTGTTGTTTTCATGGCACACTATGTTGCAACTCCCTCCACTACTCCAACATCCTCCTGCTACTGTTAACATGCTGGATCATGTTTGGCTAGCTATTGCATCTATGCCTATTGCTATGCTGTAATGGTTATGATTCACTATGCTGAGGGATTATTGCCTCAGCAGATTCCTCAAGTTGCAAGGAATCCCAAAGCTCCCACAAGCACAGCCTGTCCACCAAATACAGGGTGACACAAAAAAACGGGAACATTTTAACAATCCAATAAAACCAAGAGTGATGGAAGAAAAATATTTTATTCATAGTAACTGAAACCTGAAAACATGCCATTTAAGAAACAATGATGGAATATTCATTTTTTAAAAATTGTGCTGCCACTTGCTCATGTCTGCCAATACGCACTTCAGAAATTCCCGTTTTTTTGGGTCACCCTGTATAACTGTATCTCCATTTTCAAATAAAAGGTTAATTCCTTAACACAAGTGTCTCTGACTGAACTGTCTGTTTTTCCTCCTCCTTCTTCTTTTTCTTTAGAGATTCCTTGGCCTGAATACTTTGGTAGATGGCTAACTAGCCAGCAGGCTGATTTAGCAAAGCAAATGTTAATGATTAAATGTGACTGCTCGTCATTAGGAATGCCAGCTTTTACTAAATATATTAGTCTGTGTGCAAAACTGATGTAACAATAGCGAAACAATTAATGGTTAGTGGAGCGGATGCTTTTGTGGCTAACAAGTTGATATTATCTAAAACCACAATTTTGCTCATTTTCATCAGTACCCAAATTATCAGCTCCAAGTCGAGGAATTAAGCCTGTGAGTTCTGCTGAGATGGCCGTGATGCACATTTAGAGGCTCTTCGTACCCATTGTCCAAAAGCTAAGGACCTCCATCCAGGGGCGCCGTAAATGGGGGAAAAGTTAGGACAATTCCAAGGGCCCTTGCCTGACAGGGGCTCCAAAAAATAGGTAAAAACTAATATAAAATTATTAAACCATCAACTAGTAAATACATTTTTTTTTTTTTCATGGGGCCCAAAATTCCTGGCGGTGCCCCTGCCTCCATCATCTTTAAGTCAAGTTGAAAATGTGAACAACATCGCGACATTTACTTGAGCTGTTAGAACAGTTTCCTCTCTAAATTCATTTTTCTGGAATAATATCTGTGGTTGCGAGACTATGGATAACAAACATTCACAAATTAGCTAGGATCACAAGATCCAGGATCAAGATCATGTCTATTTATTTTATTGTTCAGGTTATGATTGTTTTATATTTTATTTATTCAACTTTTACTTCAGTAGGTAAGGTTGTGGGTGTTAGAAGATAAAACTAAAAAGTTTCAATGAAAAATTATTCCTGTGAGGAAGGTGTGATGCTACAGCAACAGTCTGTTATTGGATAAAAATAAATTTATAAAAAAATAAACCTATCTGTGTGTGTGTGTGTGTGTGTGTGTGAAAAACACTGTATAGGGTATTAAACAGAACAGAGCTTTCAGTTTAAATAAAAGGCTGAATGTGTATTGTGTCCATAAAAAACGATTAACAATTTCATCACTCTCTCATTAGTATTAGCTGCAAGCATTTGTGTTTAGCAGTTCCACATAATATCTGATGCATGATTATGAGTAGGAAACAGGATCTTCTGCATTCAGTCATAACAACTTTATTAAGTTCTGCATTTTACTTGACATGTCATTCAGAGAGAATGACTAAGCTTAATCTACTTCCGTTCCACCATACTGTCTTTCCAGTGAGGGTGATTTCAGAATATCAGTAGGAGGGGACGATTCGTTAAGGTACTGCAATGAGAAGGCAAAGATGTGAAAAAATGAAAATTTCCTGGAAATGCCCCTGATGTGGCCAAAGTTCAGTGTCATATGCTCCCACTGTTACTTTTTATCACAAAATTTTGCAGCGAAAATTTGCAGATTAAACCCCAATGGTGCAACTTCCACTTTTTCACGTAAACCAAAAAAAGAACTGATTTCCTGACACACATCACTGGCACATAGACTAAATGTCTAATTTCCAAAAACTGAAAATTTTAAATCTGTTCAGCCATTGCAACATGAACATCACTGGATTATTTTGCACCCAAAGGGAAAACAGTCAACAACTCCTACCCCATTTTCCCATTTTCCAATGTTACCGTTTTAAAACAAAAAACGTATTTGCCACTTTATACATGGGAGAAAGAAATCCATTCCTGCACACACTTTCTCACCTCTGCGTTTATTTCAGGAAGTCAGACATCCGCCAAGTGACACAGTCTCACTTGGTGGTATGTCTTGAGAAAGGTTCCTGTCAAAGAAACGACGACTAACTCCCTGAAATGAATCATTGCACAGGTGAAAAAGTGTGTGCACAAATTGACTTTTTTCTTTGGAATTGGATTTTCGGGGGCTTTGATTGCTTGACCACACAAGGGACAACAGAAGTGGTGTGCATGTTGCCCTCTACTTATCTTACTTTATACTTGAAGGCCTGACCTACACACAGACCACTATCATTTAACACGGTGTATGCTTAAGCATTAGCATAGAACACAGAAGCTAGTGATACACCAGGGACACATGGATCATTATGAAGCCATGAATATGCAGTAATTTCATCCATGGAACAATCTAAGAAAAGCATGTTATATTTCTTTAACCACAACCACGCTACCACATTCATATTTAAACTTCACTTCACATTTCTCTGTTTATTTCTGTTGAGCTCTGTACGGAAGAGCTATGGTACATGCGGTAATTTTTTTTTAGGGCTCCACCTCCTCAAATGCACTTTACTTTCATCACCGTGGAACAGAGCAGTGCATCATTCACCCAACCACATGGAAGGCCTTATAGGTGAGATGTGGAGGTGGCTTTTCCTTTTTTTTGGTGATGATTCAGTGATGAAAGAGGTTGTTCAAAGACACAAGGGAAAACCCCACTGTTCTTGTATGGTTTTGACTCAGTTTTTTTTTTCTTAGCCCCAAAAGTGAAAATCAGTGGCGCCAAACAGTCTCGGACTGCTACTGTACACATTTCCAGTTAATTAGTTCGTTTTTCATGCAAGTCGTTTTCATCAGGGACAACTGGAGATTTAAAGGGATAATTCACCCATTTTGAAACATTTTATATTGTTGCACTTCCCTCCAAATATAGGACAGCAGTGGTGCTATCTTCCTCTCATTGTTACTGAGTGCTGAATCCTGAGGTGGACTTCCCCCCCAGCTAATAATCCACTTAATTCATTCAAATTGTTAAATAAACAAAGCTCGTGTTGTGTTTTATGATGTGTTGCAGATTTTTTTTATCATTTGAAATGGTACATAACAAGTTGATCCTTTTCCAAAAAAAAAAAAAAAAAAATTGATGGTAGAAATACAGGGTGACACAAAAAAACGGGAACTTTTTAACAATCCAATAAAACCAAGAGTGATAGAAGAAAAATATTTTATTCATTGTAATTGAAACCTGAAAACATGCCATTTAAGAAACAATGATGGAATTTTCATTTTTTAAAAATTGTGCTGCCACTTGCTCATGTCTGCCAATACGCACTTCAAAGATTCCCGTTTTTTTGGGTCACCCTGTATGTTCTTGTGCAGTCTCAGCTCTCTATGCTGGTCCTCAGTTACAACAGTGGCTGGCAGGAACCTGAAAGGCACATAAACTCTGTGTGTGTGTGTGTGTGTGTGTGTGTGTGTGTGTGTGTGTGTATAATATCAGAATTTCAAAATTAGAATGGATCACAAACACTATATATATATATATATATATATATATATATATATATATATATATATATTTTTTTTTTTTTTTTTTTTTTTTTTGAGAAAAAGTCATGTAATCAATGTGTCTGCAACAAAAGACAGTGATACTCAGCCTTGCCTCCACATGTAAATGAACTGCCAATATTGTAAGGGCTACATCAGCAAATTAAAATTAAAAGTCAAAAGTATGTAGATGTCCTCCTAGTACACTACAGCTTTCAAGCTATTAGGGTAGCAGGAGTGGAACTGAAACTAGTGCCGACTATCATGCTTTAAGGAAGGAAGTGCAGGGTTCATTGCATCAAAAGCATTAAAAAAATGGAAAGAGCAACACATCAGTGGAATTCAAGCTAGATGCTTCAGGAATCTAAAATGACATACATTTTGATTCTCACTATTTTTGTACTAATTAAGGAATCTCGGGATAATTTGATGCAAAATTGAGGAAAATCAAAGTTGATGTTGTGACATGCCACTTTTTTTTTTTTTTTTTTACATCAGTTTTGCACATATGCCGCATTTTTTTTTAGCATGAGGAGGAAGTAACAGCTGAGCCAGAAGTGGTGACCTCACTGACCTCTCTCCCTTGAGGAAACAGGGCAGAGGTACAAATTTTTCCCAGTGAATAGAAATTATTTCACCTTCCATCACATGGGGACCTGTTTCCACTTGTATTCAAGCATGTGCTCTTGGCGAGGGAACACCGGTGTTGTGTAACAGTGCCTCCGTAATGATGCAACACCACCTTCATGACGATTTATCTAACAGTCAGGGTGGGGCAAGCAGGATTTCAGGGAGGATCGGGAGGGAAGGAGGGACTGAGATGAGGAAAGATAGTAGTGCGTATGGAGGTGGATGAAACCAGGTAGCTAGGAAACCCAGGCCTTCTGACTAATGTGAAACTTGTGGTTTCCTGTCTCCTCTGCTAAAGCCGAGCTGTTGCATATCTACTTGGTACATATTTTTTCCTGTGGTTATGATTGCAACATAAGAGGCACTTTCATCTCATCATGGGATAAGATCTGTAAAATACCTGGTGTCAACTCATAGGGGTTTTTGAACTCTGATATTGAAGTAAAGCTGCCAGTAGCTGATCTTTTGCACCCAGATTTATGAAACTATTCAGTGTTTGTCAGGCTGGAAAAGCCTCTGAAACAAAATTAGACCATCATAGGACACTAAAACTCTCCACTGTAACCCAGGAGTCTTTTTATAATACTGGTACTACTACTACTTCAGTACTACAGCTAATACTACTACTGCTTTTATTGCTACTACTGCTGATAGTAATAAAAATACTACTACTTGTACTACTGCTACTAGTGCTACTCCTTACATACTACTACTACTACTACTACTACTACTACTACTACTATTACTATGATTACCACTACTACGACTACTAGCATTATTATTACTACTACTACTGCTACAGCTCCTATTACTACTCCACCTACTGCTACAAGTAATACTATTACTGCTACCAATATTACTACTACTGCTATTACTACTACTCTTACTACTGTTACTATTACTAATACTAATGCAAATACTATTACTACTGTTACTACCTCTGCTACTACTGCTGCTACTATTACTATTACTACTACAATTATTACTGCTACTACTGCTACTACTACTACATTGCTGTTACTACTACCACTACTGCTGCTTTTAGGAAAACTATTGTGGACTAACTAATGTGAACTTTATTACAGTGATGGAATACTGGTGAAAAGAAAGTTTCAAAAAGTTCCTTTTTTACATTGTAGTGGAATAAATGTTTAGTTTAGTTTAGTTTAGTTTGTTTATTTCAGACATGTCAAAAACAAGATTACTATGCATTAATGAAAAAAAAAACAAAAAACAAAATGTGTATATACACACACACACACACACACACACACACACACACATATACACATACATACATATATATATGTGTGTGTGTGTGTGTGTGTGTATATATATATACACATATATATACATATATATACATATACATACACATATATACACACATACACACATACATACACACATAGCTAGATAGATAGAGAAAAAAAATAAAATAATAATAATAATAAAATAATTAAATTACAAGGCAGACCTAACCAAAATACATAGAACCCCATTAACATGTCTGAAAAGGAGTGGGAGGAAGTAAAAATGGAAACCAATGGCTGCATAAAAAGGAAGAAAATTTATATCAGAGTTCTAAAATATGCTTGCTTTGGGGAAAAATGGCAGAAATGTGAAATTTACATATTTTGTAGCTATTACGTTAAACATGCCTTTCAGTTGCAATGAAAAACAGGTGTAAACTATTGCTGTCTATACTCAGTCTAGGGACACATGGGTGATTTTCATGTTTAAGTTCTTATCAAGTCATCATAATAATCTGATCTATGAGACAGTCCTCCACAATCGTATAGTATTTCTTTAACTACATCTACCACTATTGCCACATCCATGTTTAAATATATTTGAAATCTCTCTACTTACAGTGCTTTTAGAAAATATTCAAATCCCCTTCACTTTTTTCATTTTTGTTATGTTGCAGACTGATGCTGCATCTTTTAAATTCATTTTTTCTCACACTGATCTACACTCAGTACACCATAATGACAAAGTGAAAACAGAATTTTAGAATTTTTTGTAAATTTATTAAAAAGGGAAAACTGAAATATCACATTGACATAAGTATTCAGACCCTTTGCAACAACACTTGAAATTTAGCTCAGGTGCCTCCCATTTCTCTTGATCAGGGGCGCTGCCAGGAATTTTGGACTCCATGAAAAAAAATACATATATATTTACTCGATGATGGTTTCATAATTTTATATTAGTTTTTACCTATTTTTTGGGGCCCCTGTCAGGCAAGGGCCCTTGGAATTGTCCTAACTTTTCCCCCATATACGGCGCCCCTGCTCTTGATCATTGCTGAGATGTTTCTACATCTTGATTAGAGTCCACCTGTGGTAAATTAAACTGATTTGGATATGATTTGGAAAGGCAAACACCTCTCTGTAGAAGGCCTCACAGCTGACAATGCATATCCGAGCAAAAAACAAGCCTGGGGTCTGAATACTCTCTGAATGCACTGTATAATTCCTGTTGAGCTCTGTGAGGAAGAGTTATGGTACATGCAGTTATAGTTGCCTACATGCAGTAATTTTTAGGGCTCTATCATTTCCTCAGATGCACTTTACTTTCATCACTGTGGGACAGAGCAGTGCCTCATTCACCCAACCACATGGAAGGCTACCTTATTGGTGAGACGTGGAGGTGGCTTTTCCTGTTTTTGGTGATGATTCAGTGATGAAAGAGGTTGTTTAAAGGCATGAGGGAAAACCCCACTGTTCTGTATTTGGTTTTGGTACAGTTATTCATACCCCATAAGGTGAACACCATGATCACTGTCACCAAAATCTATTTATTTGATTCAGTTTGAATAGTAAATATATATATTGTAAGAATCATCAACAGCTACTCATCTCCAGTTAACATGTTTTCTTCATTTGGATACACTGACACATATCAGTTCATACATACAATACAATGTATTATATGTATGAGCTGATACATGCACACAATGTATCAGTTCATACAAAGCCTATAGGGGTTTAAAGCAGAACCATGGCCCCTGGCTGCTGTGAGACAGAAAAAGAGTGCAGTACAGTGTTTTGTCCATTTGGTTCAGTGCTGAGCACTTGCTAAACAGGGTAGAATACATGGTGCTCAGCAGGGCTGATTCCAGATATTCACCGGTAAATGATTCACATTCAGATTCAGATTCAGAATACCTTATTAGTCCCAGACGGCCAATTCAGGACTATTACTATCATTATTCCATGTCCCGGTATTTATAAGACAAAATTATAAGATGATGTGAAACTGATGCATATAAAATTATGTTAATTTTAGAATATTACCATTAGCAGAGGAAAAAAAGTATGTACATAAATACGTACATAGAAATGTATATCTTAACTGGCATCTGGCTATCGTCAACAATACAAATTTGAAAATGTTTAGCCCAGTTTTAGCGCTGTGTGTTGCCCCCTGGAGGTGGGCTCAGAGGCTCTTGTAGTCATTACAAGAACACGCTACAATGTAATGTGTCAATTCTACTGATTTCAGGACCAAATGAGAGACTTCCCTGTGCTGCCAGACAAATACAAGAAGAAAACTGTTTTAGGAAAGGACAGCCACACCACGGACACTGCTGTGAACCACCAGCGCGAATATATAAGTTAATTGTAAACATATGAGTTTACAACATAGCTATATGCTGCAGTTATAATACTATATATGTATGTGTAGATTCATGTAGTGAACTGATATATTACCTGACTGATTATCATATATAACAGTGACACTTGTGTGCCCTTTACTACCAAGGCAAGGCAGAAAATGAACATAATGCACAGAGATCATAAATCAAAAATGACTGCTTTTTAAATCTGATGTTAAGAAGAGCTGTATTTGCAGTGCAGATAGTGGGAATTACAGACAGATTGGTTTGTAACATAATGTACATTATATAAATTTATAAAATATATATTTATAAATAACATTCTATTACTAAGTGTGACCAGTATAGCAGCAGCTCTTGGTCTTGGTTTGCACTCATTGACGTTAAGCTTTCTGTGGAAAGGCTCTCTTTCACTGAGGGGATTTCCTGTGAGGAGTTATGGCTAAGAATTATTATTGCACTTCCTGTCTAAGTAAAGTAAATTAATTTATATTAAAGCTGTATGATCTATCCACCAGCCCCTAAGCCACCTTGCCAAAACGCCATGCCACCCACTTGCCACCCCATGTCAAAAATGAATAGATCCATCCACCACTGGATCACACAGTGGTGGAAAAAAAGTTTTCAGACACCCTTAAAATTTTACACAATCTCAAATATTATCATGAAATATTTGTGGAAAAATCTTTTTTGTGTTTCAAAAGGTGTGGCTGCATTAGACAGATACAAACAAATACAAATTATATTTTTTTTGTTTATTGTTTACAAGAAAAACTAACCAAACTAAATTCTTGACAAATTCTTCTGACCACAGAATCTTCTTCCAGTTCCTGGCTGTCCAGTTCTTGTGTGCCTGGGCCCGACGACGCCGGGCTAACCTCTGTCTCTCATTGATCAGGGGCTTCTTGATAGCCTTGTAGGACCTTAAGCCATGATGTAAAAGTCGGCCACGTACAGTGCGGGTGGAACACTGGACACCAGTTTGGTTTGACCACTGCTGCTGAAGCTCCTGTGATGTCATTTTGCCTTCACATGCAGATCAGGATGCGGTCATTTCTTGCTGAAGAAACCCTTGGATGCCCAGATCTTGGTTTGTCTTCCAAGCTGTTGGTTCGTCTGTATTTCTGCAGAGTGGATCCAACTGCTGAAGGACTGCATCTGCACTTCCTGGCTATCTGGTGGCAGCTGTACCCTTCCTGGCTGAGAATCTTTATCTTCAGGCGTGTTTCCTGTATTAGGTTCCTTGTTTTAGCCATTTTTGTGTCTGAAGAACTTTTAAATGTGCTGGCTTTATATAGACACCAAGCTTGGCAACAGAAATTGTGTCTTTTAATAAAAAGAACGACCTTCATCACTGGTACCAAAATGACCCAATACTCCAAATTTCTTCTGTATTTTTATGGAACCAATCAATATTAAGATTTTAATGGCTTTTTTAGGATTTGTTTAGTATTTTGGCTGTGACTGTACTAAAAGAAATTGCACTTGAAGACCTAAGAGTGATTCTTAATGCAATATTTCACAAATGCATGGGGTGTCCGAAAACTTTTTTCCACCACTGTATATATGTGTGTGTGTGTGTGTGTGTGTGCGTGTGTGTGTGTGTATTTAAAGACCATGTGGTCAAACTGGTATGTGATGGATTAGTAATATATTTTTAATATTTTTTTTTTCAAACTATTTACAGCTACCAGTGCTGATGTAGAAATTAAACTATTTAGTATATGCTGTGACCAATTTAGTATATCATCTGGTATCTTGTAACATATCAGAAATTGGCTCATGTATTTGTTAAGGTTTCAGACACTACAACTAGGCTATTACTGCTACTGCTAGTACTACTGTTGCTAGAACTACTACCATTGATGCCTGTGCTACTACTACCAGTACTGTTACCATACTATAAATGTGTGGGGGAAAAAAATCAGTATTATAAAACCACTGTGATATTCAGAGGTATAACCAGCTTGACTGGGACCAGCATGCTGCTCTGTCAGCCTTCTTTACAGGTTTGGATGCAGTGCCACCATGTGGTCAAACTGGTTTGTGATGGATTAGTAATATATTTTTTAATAATATTAGTAATATATTTTTAGTATTTTTTTTTTTCAAACTATTTACAACTACCAGTGCTGATGTAGAAATTAAACTATTCAGTATATGCTGTGACCAATTTAGTATATCATCTGGTATGTTGTAACATATCAGAAATTGGCTCATGTATTTGTTAAGGCAATTGATCCAGGCAGTGAAGATCATAATGTGTCTGGTACATAAATGAAATGCTACTCTGAATAGACTCTGTGCCTCTGAGGCAAGATGTTTTTGGGATTGCCCCATTTAAAAAAATATATATTATAAGAATCTTGAGCAGCTACTCATCTTCAGTTACCATATTGATTTCTAGAGTTATGGTAGTAGATTATACTCTCTCATTTAACACAGTCAAAACCTCACAAGGAAATATGCTGAAGAGTTACTTACTGTACAGCAAAGTAGTCCCAAAACTCATAATTAATTAATTAACTGATTAATGATCCTCCAAATAAAACAAAAGTCTAAGACTGTGATTGCTACAGGAATTTTAAACAAGATAACGTAACGTTAACGATAATGTCTCCCAATTCTCAGAAAAAGAAACAAAAATAAACATCACCACATTAATCTGAACTTGTAATCCTCATTATTAAACACATTTTGAGTGATCCATTTATACAGTGATTTGCAGAGAGGCATCCCCATGCAAGCCAAGCTGGAAGATAGGGTGAGGCTCTTTGTTGGGCGGAGCTAGTCCTTCATAGGCCACGCCCTCTACATATGACAGGGTCACCACTGTGTCATAGACACTGCATTGAATAAATAATGAAAGAATGAAATCAGAAATAACCCATGGTCTCTAAACATCACTAGGTAGATATGTCAAGGTGGGTTACCTTCCATATGGGATTTGGCATAGCTGAGTTCAGTGATGATACTGAAATTTTGGCATTCTAATAAGGAGAAGTAATAAAGACATAAAGACATAAATGCTTAGAAGCCTGATAAAATAATTCAATCAAAAACATCTACAGGGGAGCATTCATGTTCCATGTGTTGACAATTAGTCGATGTATGCCAGGTCAAATACGCCTATGTTATCGAGTAATTATTTATTATGCCTCTCAAATAATATTATCTTCGTTTAAGTAAAACTGTCGCTTTAGCAGAAACGTTACATTATGTGAAGACTAATTTCCATGTGAGAGTGGATTGAGGGGGTCTGTAGTTTTAGGTGCAGACGCTTCTTTGTAGTCGCATCTTTTAGACACATTACGGTACTGGTTGCCGGGGAGTGACACACAACAGACACAATGAAGCTGTAGCAACAATGTAACTAGCAGGTGCCTATTTCTACAGCTTCAAAGCTTTTATTTTTGCATCACTGAGGTTCTGCCAGTGCAATGTTTTTTCTCCAGGTGGCTAGCAGCTAGCCGTGTTTTGTGCAAGGAATCATTCTAGCTAGCTTCCTTGCGAAATAGCCAGCGGTAGCCCCATTAGCTAAGCACCTGCTGGAGCTCTGCTGTAGGAATTGGCTTTGTTTCCTCTGCCTAGCTACCCACTTCATCTGTCTGAGAGACATGGAGTTTCCCTTTGATATTAACCACCTCTTCTCTGAGAGGGTCACTGTCTTGGACCAGAACCTCGCCGCAGGTCGTAAATCAGTGGGGAGGTAAGTTGGAATTGAGTGCCACCACTGTGCTCTGCTTTTTCTCTTTGTTTCGTTAGCTTACTGTTACTAGCTCCTCTCTGCAGTGGAGAAAATGTGACACCAAACTCTGAATCTTGCAGTTCAATAGCGGCTTATAAACAGCAGTGTTAGCTACAAAATGACTTTCAGTTGATTATATATAAAGCCTACTTACAGCCTAATAGAATTTTCGGTTTGGTAGATTTCTAACTTAACAAGTAGGACTTATTTCCATAAAATATCCACCCATACATCTAAGTCACCTGCCATTCCCCTCGGTCTTTCACCCCTGAAGTAACAGCACACCATGGAGGGTGACAGTGAGCACTTTAAAGCAATGCAAAAAGTTCAGATTTTTTGGAGATAAAGTGCAGCTTGATGCAATATCTATATGCCGAAATGATCAGACATATCTACTGTTTCATGCAAGGTCTGAAGTTGTGCACCATGTAATGCGTAATTTTACAAATAAGCGAGGCGGCATTAAATTGTCAGGTTTTTCAATAGAATTCGGCATCACGCTCTCTGCACACACGACAGAACGGATCATCCCGTGGCTACAGTTAACATCACAACACACCCAATGTCATTTCATCTACATGACGTCAGATAGTCAAACGCTATTGGCTGCTAATATGTCAACCAGCCAGGCCTTCCTCTTCAGTGACAGTACAGCTGCTGCTGAGGCAACATTAAATAAATCACTTTCCACTCTTATGCTTATGTTTCTTTGTAGACCAGATCTTCAAGCCCAGATAACCACAGTTATTGATGAACTTGGTAGAGCCTCAGCAAAGGTACGACTTTGTGTGTGTGTGTGAATGTACTAAGGTTGTAGGCAGTGTGTTTTTCTGAAAACATGCTGCATATTGTGCACCACACCAGTGATTTTGAATGTTTGGCCCATTTACTGCACTTCACCAACTTTTTACATAGGTACAAACCATTTTTTCATTTTCACAAAATATTATCAAAATTCTATGATTTTCAAATTTGAATTTTGGTTGAACACCCACACTATAATGTTCTATGTCTGTGACTAACTAAGTGATCACCATTCACAAACCACAGAACTGATAATTGGCTGTGTAAAGCAAATGTTTCCCTGGGGAATATTTTCCAGAGAGAACCCAATTATAAGTCACTGAAACATAATATTGCTGGTGCTTTTAGGAAAATGAATGTAGGTGACCTTATTACAGAGATGGAAGCTTAAAATATGACTGATCGCTTTTGGAAAAGATTAGCAGAAATGTGAAGTTTACATATTTTGTAGATATTTCTCTAAATGTACAGAATCACTGGTATGGTCCTTTGAGATGTGTTTCATGTCCTAGGTCATTTTCTACACCCAAGAGCCCTTGCATGCCTAGACAGCTGACTGCATGGAAGAGAAAAGTTTGCCCTGTTGCATTGAAAACCAGTGTTTAACAGTGTAAACTCTTGCTCTGTACAGGCCCAACAGCTGACAGCACCAATAACAAGTGCTTCAAAGCTGCAGTCCAACAGGCACCAGCTCTACTTACTGAAGGACGGCGAGAGAAATGGGTACCTCCCCTTTTAGCTTTCCCATATTGTGCATAAACACACGCGCACACACACTTCCCTGTGTGTTTCTGTGCTGAGGCTGGTACTGCTCAGCTGGTCTCAGTCACTTCACCAGCACTGAGTCATACCCTAGTCACAAAGCATGTACTGTAGCGGTTTGGCATAGGAGGCATGGCATTTAACTGCTCATGGCAGATGTTCACAGGAGACTGCCTCTCATTCAGTGGAAAACTAGGTTAATCATTTGTGATGTTAGCCGCCAGCCTTGCCTCAAAGTAATTCAGAGTCAAATCTTTACTAATTCCCCCTCCCCCCATCCCAAACTTCTACTTACAGCGGACGTGGTGTAATCGTGGGATTTCTCAAGGTCGGCTACAAGAAGTTATTTCTGCTTGTGAGTTGCCCCGTCATTATTTTGTGTTTTCCATCACATGCATATCCTGTTTAATGCCAAATGCTTTCAGTTGGCCATCATTTATGTATACTTTTATTTGGTCCTTGTCAGCTGTGGTGGTGTCCTCTGAAATTCTCTTTTGATGTAATTTCCCCTCAGGACCAGCGAGGGGCGCACATAGAGGCAGAGCCGCTGTGTGTTTTGGATTTCTACATTGCAGACAACTTGCAGCGACATGGCTACGGGCTTGAGCTGTTTGATTTCATGCTGCAGGTGAAGCACACAGGGGAAACTACTGAAACCAAACTCGATTACAGTGACCTTTACAGCCTGACTTGACTTGAAGAGGGCAAAACACGCAATCTGTTGGCTTTAATGCTTGCTTAGATAAGTGCTGTAATGAAACATGTTTATGAAACGTATTATAAAATAGATTTCCTGGCCCACTCCACCATTAAAGGGACAGTTCATTCATTTTGAAAAAACTGTAGGACATTAGTGGTGCTATCTTCCTCTCATTGTTACTGAGTGCTGGATACTGGCTGGATGCTTGAAATGCTAACTCTTTGCCTCCTACCATTGTAATGAACTATCCCTTTAAGACTTACTGTATGAAGCCTGAATCAGTGGTTTTTGACAAGAGTCTGCAGGTCTTGACTTAAGCTAACCGCAACAGCAGCTTATTTTCCTGTGTAGTTTATCATCTGGTGTTGAAGGTGTGTTTATCACTGCAGTAAGCCTCTGGATGGACTGAATACCTGCAGACTCTCAGGCGTTGATATTTCATGGTTGAGAGCCACTAGCCTATGGAGTGACGTTGCAGGGAACTGGAAAGACATAACACCAACATATTGCTAACAACAGTATTGTATGTGCAAACAGTTGATTGCTATGTGTTATCTTCTCCTTACCCGCTGTAGCACAAACACTTGGAGCCCGTGCTGATGGCTTACGACAGGCCCTCGCCCAAATTCCTGTCTTTCCTGTCAAAGCACTACTGCCTGACAGAAAGCGTTCCTCAGGTACAGTTTGCTGCTTTGTGTCTGCACTCTGCTATCACACTGTGTCCCTGTGTGAGCTGTTAGTTTTTGTCATATCAAAGCTGCACTAAAACAAGCTGTCTGCCTTCCAGTCCTAATGACTGACTCTATCTAAAACACTGGCTCTCCTCAGGGGGCCAGCGGAAAATGACATCTCCTTTATCTGAAAGTGTGAATTTTTTTTCTTTTATATGACTTACTTACGTGCTGTGATTACACCAGACATGTAGAGCACCTTTTTTTTTGCCACATCTCAATTTTGGTAGTTTATTTTCATCACTATTTTAAAAGTGTGGTGCACTTGTGATTGTAAATAGGTCTTTAATAATAAATTAATTGTCTCTTTATTGGCTGGGTTTATGCTGCTTATGAGAATTCAAGATATTGCACACAATAAAATAGAAAAAGGAAGCATTATCTGCTGCACTTTATTTATGCAAGATATTAAGTAACAAGGAAATAGCTGACTATATGACAGCCATCGTGGATCTGAATGTTTACAGACTTAAAGGTGAACATTTAAATGTTACAGCATCACTAGATTGCTAAGTAGGAAGCAGAGAAAACTGGCTAGGATCCCAGCTGACTAGCAATATACAAAATAGCTCTTTGCAGCTCCCTTCCTGTTCTTATGAGAAGCAACAGCAATGTTCATCATACTTATAATGTGTCTTGACTGCTGTGTGGTGTTACAGGTTCTTTTTTTCCTCTGCTGTTGCTAAGCCTAGTTATATACAAAGGTTTATGGTACTTAGGCCCTCATATTTTCTTCAAAACAAACTTGATGCCCTTCTTTTCAGTTTTTGAACCACACATATTTAATGAAGGCAGAATGCTAAAGTGAACATCAGTTTAAAACAAACTAAAGCAGTTGATCGATTTCTGCCTACATCATGTCACTGCCAGCTTTCTTTGGAAAAGCACAGGCGTGGTCTTTCTTGTGTGTGCATGATGTCAAAGAAGGACCTCTCAAAGTTGGAGATCTCAGAAAACCCAGATTTTTTTTTTTTTTATTTTACCTCAGAATTGTGGGTTGGCAGCCCTTTCAGGGGGAGATTTCCTGTTTAGAAGTTGGAAGCTTCTCTATTTGCACCTGCAATAAATGCATGGCCTGGCCAGGGAACCCATGGCTCAAAAATGCTAACTCATGGGTTCATGTGCTCGCTTGCCGATTCTGGATTTGTAGAGGCAAGGGCAAAGTGAACTCTTTAAATGGTGTGCCGGCATCAGCTGTAGCACTGGCTATTACATGAATCGTGTAACAAAAATCAACAAAAAATAACCATTATGCTGTGCATCAAGGTCAAACGAAACAATATTTTCATTTGCCTCTTTTGTGTTTTTGGTCAGGTCGACAAAACTGCCACATGAGCTCATCGCCCAAGTGGTATACACCCTAAAACATCTTAGTTTTACTGAAAAGCCAATTTCAGATAAATAGGGATATTTAGATGTGAACACACAGGGTCAGTGACACACTCAGAGTGATAATGTGTAATATCCTGTTCATTTGTTATTATTTTATGCAAAAAAAGTTTGACATTGCGGCTTTAATTAGCGCCGTTTCACATAAATGGTTCTTCAAAGTTACTGTGTTACTAAATGATGAAGCTGTTGGGTTTCTTTTTCTCTCTAGGTCAACAACTTTGTGGTGTTTGATGGCTTCTTCCTGAATCGATCAGGTATCTTTTCAACACCAACATTCATGTTTTCAGTTTTGTCATATTTCCTTTTGAAAATGGTGGTTAAGTAACTGCTTTTGTCATCTGTGGTAACATGAGCTGCGGGGCGTGGGCGCCTGTGTCTTCATAGTGCCATTTCATGCCATGCCTAATGTGGAGTGGGTGGCCTCTGGCCTTTACAGACATTCCAGTGTTATTGGCTGGAGATACACCTTACATCTCTAAACCAGCCCCAGTCTACCTGCCTTACCTTTGATCTAACTGGAAACACTGCTTGTTATGAAAAAAAGTACACTCTTGTAAATGAGTATATTTAAGCTCAGTTGTAAAACACATTTTGCATGCTATAGCTTTAGCTATAGTGAACGCATGCTTTTAGTAGCACAACAAAGCTTTAATTTCCTTGCTAAGTATATTAGCCCTTTTCGACTGTAAAAACTCAGCGAGGTGTGCCGCATCATGAAGCGGATATTGACATATCAACATCAATATCGTGATATAAGACAAGATAGCGTATAGGTTATTGAATAACGTAATATCTTGATCTGGCATACATGTTATTGTGTCCTGGTTTTAAAGGCTGCATTACAGTAAAGAGGTGTAACTTTCAGAACTGGTTGGCTATCATATCTATGTTAATAATAACCATTTGTGAACAATTTCATATGTATAAATTATTTCATGAAAACAGTCTTTCCTACAATATTGTCAAAATATTGGCATCCATGAATTCAGTCAAAAGTATTTGTAATATTTTATTTTGTCTATATTGCCCAGCCTTAGTGGTACCTCACCTGGAGCGCTGCCACTGTCCCGTGGAAGCGAGCGACACATGACGAGAAGGCTGGTTTTCATGGGTGTGCAGGACAACGAAAAGTTGCCTCAGGCTGATAGATTGTCAAAAAGCAGTTACTGTAGTTTGATGCATCACAATTGTTTGACTCAACTTCTAGTTTTACAGTGTTTGTCAGGAGTGCGACTTGAGTTATTACAAATAAGAAATTATATTTAAAGATTTCCCTGTGCTTGTGAGTGCTGGACATGGAGTGCACAGCCAAACGGTGCCTCAAAAAAAAAGAGAAAAAAGTAGCAGGACTACAAAGTACATAACATTAATTTTTTTTTACTGTTGTACCTCCTACCCTTCACTGATGGTTCTTCATTCAGTGGAAACTGAAACAAAAGGCAGTTCCAGACTGTCATGGGTTCTAAAAAGTGTCTGGTAATGGAACGTTCTGGCTTATCCTTGGTAGTCGAAAAGGGCTATATATGTATGAACTTAGAGAAAAACCTGGTCCTGATCATCGCCCGCTATAAATAAGTTGTGCATTTTAGAGGGCTGTAATTCTGGACAAGGCTCTGCAGTTAAGAGCTGATTTGCTGTTGTTCTAGTTCCAAACACTTTTGTTTCAACAAACTCTCCCAGGCTCGCCTCCCTCTCCTCTGACGGATCAGGGAATGTACGGCTTTTTGTAAGGAATTTTCTCTATTTTGTTGTTTTTGTTTTATATGCTCCCCTAGCATCCAACCCCCTTCCTTGTTTCTCTTTGTCTTTCTGTTTATATCAATGCCCCCTGTTGATGTCACACTTCCTTTCACCATCTTTCCTTACTCATAATTCTAGAGATTGTTTTTCTACTGTTTACTCCTCCCCATCACTGCTATTTCTGCCTGTCTAGGCCCAATATATGTGATATATATATCATGGCATATATTGGAACCACTGTCCCAGGCCCCAGACTGTCACAGTTTCATCATAGTCACAGCCCCTAACAAACCCCCAAACTGCCTCACTGACACAAGGAG
The DNA here is from genome assembly GCF_902150065.1 of Myripristis murdjan. Lineage (NCBI taxonomy): Eukaryota > Metazoa > Chordata > Actinopteri > Holocentriformes > Holocentridae > Myripristis > Myripristis murdjan. The sequence goes on along the minus strand of NC_043990.1, from coordinate 29,663,154 downwards.
AGCTGCCTGTGATATGACCCCTTTAAAGAGATAGTTCACCTGTTTGGAAAAATGTGATATTTACTTGCTGTTACATAGGACAGTAATGGTGCTATCTTCCTCTCATTGTTCCTAAGTGCTGGATACTGGCTGGATGCTCCAAATGCTAACCGAGGCGGTTAACATGAGGATATTAATGGTCTTAAAAATAACCACCTTAATCCACTCCAAATAAAATAAATAAATAACAGGATTGGGTTGATATCAGGAAGGATGCAGTTTTAAAATGGTAATTTGAAGAAAACTGGATAAGACGTATAGCCCGCACACCAGTACTCCGTATCAGACCTTTATTATTAAATTTCAAGAAAACTGTCATCCGTGTGTACATGGTAGCAGTATATACATTTTATTGGTGGAATGCAACAAATGATGTCAAACAAATTCTGCTACACATCATGAAACCCAAACTTTGTTTATTCAAGTGGAGAAAGGTGGTTACTTTAAAGAATGTTAGCTGGGGGGAAATCCATCTCAGTGGCAGGAGGCTAACAGTTAGCATGTGGAGCATCCAGCCAGTATCCAGCACTCAGTAACAATGAGAGGACGATAGAGCCACTACTGTCCTACACAACAGCTAGAGGGGAGTGAAATAATATCACATTTTTCAAAATGGGTAAACTCTTACTTAAGGTATCTAAATGTCTGTCAATTTGTGTGGATCCAAACTTTAAGGTATGGCATGCATCATTTTAACATCAGTAAAGCATTACTTTTCATTATTAATTTTGAGACATACATATAATTACTATAAACACTCAAGACAGTAGAGAAGATTGGTAGCCTCTACCAGTCTCTGCACTTGGTATCACTGTTAATTTTCCAGTGGTATGTTGGTGGTTAAAATGCTACAACAACATTGTGAAGCTGAACATCTAGTTTTAAACAGAATATAAATGTAGAATTCTTGTTGTCATAGATAGCTCAGATAATATTTTGAATGTGAGCATTGCTTTCTTAAAGGTGAGAACCAGGCGACCAGGTTTCTTATCTGTTCCGTCATCATGAGACAAAATCTGGAGCTGTTCCCGTGACATTAAACAGGGGAGTGGCATGTTTATCTGCACTGGTTTTATTATCGTGCCAGTGTGAATGTAAAATCATGCTGGCTGCTTTGTGTGTTCACAAAGTCAGTTTTCCATTCACTGTCAATGGAGCAGCTCCAGGAATCATTTCCTGAAAGTTATTCAGATCCTTAACTCTTTGAATCCCAGAAGCCCGTGGGCGGGCTTTGACTTTGAACAAAACCCTCTGAACAAAATCCACTTTTAATTTATTAATTGTTCATTTATTTTAATTTTCCTCAGAATTTAGACTACTTTTTTGTTAATTTTGTGGTATTTTTTGGGGTAAGTTTAATACAAATTATACAATTTTATGCTTTTTTTTTTTTTTTTTTTTTGCTAATTTTCAAACCATTATAATTTTCTACTGGTTTCTTTGTCATTTATGAGTCATTTATTCCTTTTTAGAAAAATATGTAATGAGCAAATCAGAAAGAAATTCCCTGAAATTAAGCAAGAAGCTTGTAAACAATGACAAGAAAATGGCTTGAAATTTAGCAAAAGAATCAGTAAAAAATTAAAAGAACCTCATTAGAAAATTAGCCAAAAATATAATCACCAAAAAAAAAAAAAACATGAAAATGACCACATAATTACCAAATTTAAAAAAAAATAAAATAAAAAGAAATAAAGTGAATTTTGTTCAGAATATTTTGCAAAATACCAGCCCACACATGGGCTCCTGGGTTTCAAAGGGTTAGGGTAAAAGGGAAAAGGTGATGTTTGCACCAGGTCCCAGTGATGTGTTTTTGTATGTATGCTAATTATATGCTCTTCCATAGCGGCACAGTTGAGAAAGGTTCCCCCAAAAAAGCCAGACGGAGAGATCAAACCCTACTCACTAATGGAGAGAGAAGGTGAGACATTACGAGGTCTTATATTGACTCTAATCAGTGACCAGATGGATGGTTTTCCGTGTAATCAAATGCTTTCCTGAATAACATAATCTTGGTGTTGTTTGCTGTCAAACAACCCCTCAACAAACTGGATACTACATTTGGTTTTGTGTGCAGATTTGTTGTGGAGCATAACAAAATAAATCACAATGTGTTACATGGAGATGTAACACAAGGAGAAGGGAAAGACACTGCAACATATTTATCTTTACGATCCAGTAACGATGCTACAAAAACACATGACTGGACAGTTTAGTTAGCTGGTTTCTGGTGCCATGAACTTTAAAGCATAAATTCTTTCCCATGTAGTTGTACTTGCTGGTCCATTCAAGTGCAATACACTCACCAAGTTCGGTCTGTTGATTCCTTCCCTGAAGCAAGAATGATTTCTAGTGGTGACACAAACATTTTTTTGACAGATGCACTAAAAAACACATGTTTGCTTTGGTTTCACTTTCACCATGCTTGCCAGTCCCCTCGCCTCCAAAATGGCAGAACTATTTTCTGCCACAGCACTGCCACTGTATGACCATGCAGTGGGACCCTGGGCCCATAGTGAACCTGCAGAGTGGTGCATTAGCAGTGCTGTGGCAGAAAACAGCTCCGCCATTTTGGAGGCGAGGGGACTGGCAAGCATGGTGAAAGTGAAACCAAAATAAATAGATAGGAAAGGCAGGGGAGAGAGAGGGGATGACAAAGGGCCTGAGGTCAGACTCAAACCCAGGATGCTGCGATCAGGACTCAGCCTCGACATGTGGTATGCACTCTTATCCGGTGAGCAACCGGGGGGCCAAAACCAAAATAAATGTTTGCTTAGTTTCACAGCTCGGAATGATACTGTTTTCCAGTCTGTGTCCACTTCATTCATTTTCGGCACAACACTGCTGGGGACGTTCTTGGTCCGCGACCGGGATGGAGTTCATAGATCACCCTAGTGGATGTATTACACTTGTCCAGGCCCACAAAAACGATTCTGTTGGCTCAGAAGAATTGGAACTAATGCTTTAAAAATGAAAAACATTTCAAAGCACTTTGAAATCTGAATTTCATGTCTTCCACAGTGGGTTTTGAAGCAATGAAACCTCCCATTTTCAATGACAATTTTTGATAATGCCTGTCCTGTATCCTACTGTCTGATTGAACTGTATTACTGAACTGTGGATTTAATCTCAATTTTGTGATTTTTTTATTATTATTTTTTTTATATCACATGCTCTTGAAAAAGAGACATTCATCTTTATGAAACATCAGGATTAAATGAAGGACTATCGTCTCAATCTTGTGTTTTGTTTTTCTCTCCAGTGGTACGTCAAGAGCAGAAGGCTCTGCCTTGGCCATTTGCTCCCCACCTCTCTCCCCATCGGTCGGTATCCTCCCCGTGCTCCCGCTCCCTCAGCGTGGGATCCTCCCCCAGCAGGGCCCCCCCACATCCCGTCCACCTGCCACCTGCCCCTGGGGGCAACAGGGGCCAGAACCCCCAGTCCCCTCACATCGACAGCTGCAGGGCAAGACGCACCAGGTAAGCACTGCCACACATATCACTTTTCACCCCCCATGGGTGGGGTGGAAACACTGTCACCTTGGTAGAAACGTCATCAGCACAGAGTAGAAAGATCATCAGCCTAGGGTAGAAATGTCATTGCGGCTCGGCCACCACAAGTAGAAACATCATAACCCTGTGTAGAGACATCATGACTGCAGGTAGAAACATCCTAACCCTGTGTAGAAACATCATCACTGCAGGTAGAAACATCATCACTGCAGGTAGAAACATCATAACCCTGTGTAGAAACATCATCACTGCAGGTAGAAACATCATCACTGCAGGTAGAAACATCATCACTGCAGGTAGAAACATCATCACTGCAGGTAGAAACATCATCACTGCAGGTAGAAACATCATCACTGCAGGTAGAAACATCATAACCCTGTGTAGAAACATCATCACTGCAGGTAGAAACATCATCACTGCAGGTAGAAACATCATAACCCTGTGTAGAAACATCATCACTGCAGGCAGAAACATCATAACCCTGTGTAGAAACATCATCACTGCAGGCAGAAACATCATAACCCTGTGTAGAAACATCATCACTGCAGGTAGAAACATCATCACTGCAGGTAGAAACATCATAACCCTGTGTAGAAACATCATAACCCTGTGTAGAAACATCATCACTGCAGGTAGAAACATCATAACCCTGTGTAGAAACATCATAACCCTGTGTAGAAACATCATCACTGCAGGTAGAAACATCATAACCCTGTGTAGAAACATCATCACTGCAGGCAGAAACATCATCTCTGTGGGCAGAAATGTCATCACTATACCTCCTACTAGAGTGATAGAGGACGAAGGAAAGGCAAGCTGAAGCCGCACCAGTGAACCTGAAGGGAGTAGAACAGTCATCGTACAGTTTGCCATGGTCATTTTGCTAGTACAGCATAAAATATAATAATAATAACAATAACAGTAATATGGAGGCATGCACCGCACTCACAGCAAGAAGGTCCTGGCTTTGATTCCTGGCCGGCCAGTCAGGGTCCTCTCTGTGTGGAGTTTGCATGTTCTCTGTGTGTCTGCGTGGCTTTCTGCTGGGGGCTCTGCTTTCCTCCAACAGTCCAAAGACATGCAAAACAGGGGAACTGGAGATACTAAATTGCCCCTAGGTGCAAATGTGCTCGTTTGTCTGTCTGCCCTGTGATTGGCGACTGGTCCAGGGTGTTCCCCTGCCCTCTGCCCAATGAGTGATGGGATAGGCTCCAGCACTCCCTGCATCTCTTACGGATAGTCGGTTTGGAAAATGAATGAATGAATGAATAACAATAATGCACACCTATCACATAATGGGTCCATGAATCAGTAACGTCCAAGTCCAATATCTGACCTGTGAATTACATCTGGATCAGAAATCAGATATAGATATCCAGATATAGATATCATCCCTAGTGGAGGTGTTTGGTAGCCTCAGTCTCACACCAGTGAAACTGTTAGCACTAGGATTTCTAAAAACCACGACCATGAACTCTGGTGCATCTTGTTGCAGAGAGGATCTTTGTCCTTGCTGAAGGCCTTAACTCTGTTTGTGGTAAAAGGACAGCACCTTCTTCCTGGTGTGTGATGAAACGTAGCATGGCTTTAAAGCATCCCTGTGGAGCAGATGGCTCTCCGACCCTGTTGCATGCTGGGTAAAATGATATGTAGATTGGGCTGCCAGTCTTGATGGCTTTTTACAGAAATTATTTTAATGTCTCAAAATGAATGTGGTAATGATTCACTGATGTTAAAATGCTGCATGTAGCACCTTTTTAATACCAGGTTTAAAGGGATAGGTCACTCAAAATTTCATATTATTTCACCTCCCCCTAGCTAGCTTTCACCCCTCCAGTAAGACAGTAGTGTTGTTATTTTCTCCCCATTATTGTTAGCCTCCTGCCCTTGAGGTGGACTTCTCTCTGGCTACCATTCTTAAAACAGTTTTAATACACTCAAAGAAGGTTTAACACCACTTTACAGTGATGTTTTTCCTGTTATTAACATCCAGAAGGATCTGGTATCTTCTGCACTTCCTGTATCAGTAGATTGCTTGAGTTTGCTATCATTTGTTTTCTTCATGCTGTGGCTAGCTTCTTCTCCTCTTCTCCCCTCTGTTGAACACGTTTCATGTACCTCCTGCCAGCCACCACAACAGAGGAGCAGCACAGAGAGCAGAGAACGCACAAGAACATAGTTTTACTGTTGATCTTTCTCGATGGGCAACATTTTTACGCCATTTTGTGTTGTAAAAAATCTGGTGCACGTTATCTCAAACTTTGATTATTGAACATGTAGACTAGATTAAGACAGTTATTTTTCAGAATGTCCACCTCAGTGGCAGGAGACTAACAGTTAGCATTTGGATTTGAATGCCAGGGGCTGGATGCTCCAATATCACATTTTTCAAATTGGGTAACTATCCCTTTAAATGAGGTATTGCAGTAAATCATTTGCAAAGAGTTGGGAGAGGAAGTAGCCTGTAAGTCTGTCTACTGTTCAGTAGCTACAGTGTGCAGAAAGCCAGGGTCAGTGGCAGGTCTGTTCAGCTTGGCAGTGGGACATTACATTCCTCTCATTAGTCACTTTATTGTATTCAGCACAAAGAGGCAGCCCTCACTCTCTCCTACCTATTTGTTCTGCTTGACCACTGCTTTCTTTCTTTGTGGCCTCTCTAAACACTGTTTCTTTCTCTGTCTCTTCCCCTCCCCTCCACGTGTCTGTTCACACTGGATTCATTCACCCCATTTATCTAATTTTACTTTTCACTTTCATAAATGCTGTGTGTTCTCATACTCTTTCTCCTTTTATTTTTATTGTATTGTCCTTTCATTGTAACATTTCAATAGTTCTCTTAATAGATCTCAGCTTAGCTTCCATTGATCACCCTCTGACTGCCACCATGGCCTGTTCCTTTAAAGGAGTGGCTATGGTTTCTTAGCTTGATAGATAGCCTACTTCTCTGTCATGGAGAAAAGGACTCTGGTGTTATTAGAATAATTCAATTATTTGACTGAAAGAAGAAGGAAAGAAAGACCGACAGAAAGAGCATGGCTGTGTCCTTTGAGGTCTTTTGAAAACTTTACTGTATCTGCCCAACAGACGGGAATATGATGGCTGTATCTTATCTGCTTTCTGTAATTTTTTTTTTTTTTTTTTAAGAATCCATTAAACTCTCTCTCACAAAACTACAAATACAAGACTGCCTATTGTTAATGTCAATATAACAGTCAAAAGTATGAATTAATATTAATCAAACATATTTGTACAGACTGATAGTGGCATTTCAAAGCTGGCATGAGATAAGGTTGTTCCAGCTTTCTTTTTGTGGTTTATTAATTTATACATATTTGATTTCATTGATACACCATGTATATGTTTTTTGCTTTGACATGTTTTGTTTTTACTGTTTGCTAATTATGATTTATTTACTTTTCTTTTTTCCTTTCAACTCTTTCTGTTCCCTTTTTTCTCACTCTTGTCTTTAATTGAAATTGTCTTTCTGTTTTCGCTTTCATTCCCTCTTTTACTCCTGTTCTCTCTCTTCCTTACCCTGGTCTCTATATTCTGTGTTTTCGGGTCATTCTCCTCATCTCCTTTGCTGGCTGTTGCCATTCCTCTGGTAGCCAACAGGGTCTGGTTGCCAGACACAGCCTGTACAGTCGCCACATGGGCAGAAATGCTGTCGAACTGCTGGACAAACCGCTGCCAGGTAAGCTTCAGTGTTGAGCTGCATTGCCGTGGGAAATAGAGTTTGACTAAGTACCTGATATTAAAACTCTGGTGCAGTACGCTTCATCTGTCCAATAATATAAATAATGAATATGGGCAGTTTGATTGATTACACATTCATCATCTAATTGATTAAAACTATACTGGTTATCTATGGGAATCCAATTCAACCTCAACTGGTTCTAAAGTTTTCAAATTCCACAGGTGTATATATATAAATATGTTACAATTCTAGATGCTAATCTATTTAGGGTTAGGTTGATGGATGATATCCTCCATTGTAAATGAGCCCACTCTCAGCCCTCTACCATCGTAACCTCATGATTTAAAAGCTTCCTGCTCTAGACAACAAAAAAAAGATCATTCCAGTGTCTCTGCTACAGCATGCAAAAATGTATTTATTACTTACAGTCATGTGAAAAAATTAGGACACCCCATCAAATCTTCAGTTCTTTATTAAGAAATGTAAACATATCAATTTCTGATCATGTTTTTTTTGTATCTGTAGCTTGAGGTGATGTAATTGCAGGTAAACAACAAAAATGAACCCTGTTTTACTTATTAAACAAAAGAAGTCAACAAAAATACATTTTCCAACTGAGGAAAAAAAATAGGACCCCCTATGTCCTAATAGTTAGTCTTTTCCCCCTTTGGCTGAAATAACTTCAGTGAGACGTTTCTTGTAGGCCTCTCTTCGTCTGTGACATCAGCTGGGAGAAAGTTTCTCCCACTCCTCAGTGCAGAATTCTCTCAGCTGTGAGATGTTTGAGGGGTTTCTTGCAGGCAAGGCCAGTTTCAAGTCAACCCACAGCATCTCAATAGGATGAAGATCTGGGCTTTGACTTGGCCAGAACAGAACACTCCATTTCTTACTTCTCAGACAGTTTTTAGTGGATTTACTAGTATGTGTTGGGTCATTAGCTGGGTTTCCATCCAAATCTATCGAAATTTTTGAGCGAATTTTGTCAAAATGCGCAAAAGAAAATGCGAATTTATGCCTGTTTCCATTAGTTTTGTTTTGCGATTATTGAGAGGAGAGTGCGCTGTGAGATGATGCCATAAGATAGCGTCTGTGTGTCGACTGAACAACAACAAACACTCAGCTGACACTCAACAGCTGATCAGGGACAGATTCCTGCTGAACTTGTCGGCTCTTGGGAGAAGTCTGCTTACTATTTTGGCAGCGCTAACTTCGTACCGAACCATCCTAAATAAGGAATAAGAGACTAATAATAATAGTAACAATAACTAATAATAAGACTGTAGCGTAGAAGTGTGACGTGGTATCCGGTCTAGTCATCGTTTATTCGCAAAACCTGTTTCCACGGCAAAAAGTCGCATTTCTTTTATCGATACGCTGAGAAATCCACCCCCTCCAAGCGTAAAAACTTTTTTGTGAATTCTCGGCCTTTTTTCGAATTCCTGGCGTTTCCATCCAAGTTTTTTTTTTCACAATTTCTGAAAATAGGTGGATGGAAACCCAGCTACTGTCATGTTGCAGGATCCAGTTCAGCTTCAGCTTCAGTTTTTTGACAGATGGTCTCACCTGTTCCTCAAGCCCCCTCTGACATACTGAAGAATTCATGGTGGACTCTGTGATGGAGAGCTGGCCAGCTCCTTAAACTTAAATGTTTGAGGTTTAAGTGAGGCAAGCCTCCCACACAATGCTCTGTAATGATGTTCTAATCATTTACACCTGCTCTGATAAACCTGTACACCATTAGGTCATTGAATGTGGGGGTGTCCTAATTTATTCCTCACAAGCAATTGCATTTTTTAAAGATTACATTTTACGGATTATTTTAAAATAACTTTTCTACTGTCTTGTTTGTTTAGTTATATTACTTGAATCTCTCAATATTGTTAAATGGAGATCAAATGTCCATATGTTTAACTATCTTATAAAAAACACAGGCTTTCATAGGGTGTCCTGATGTTTTCACATGACTGCATGTGCTGAAGTTGAAGCACAGAATAATCTTCATTTCTTCTGGGAAGGCATAACATTCAGGGCTGGAGTGCAAGGCTGACTTGCCATCCTGTAGATGGAAAAAAATATACTATGGATGCATGCTTTCTGAACTAAAGGGGAATTCATGGATTTTATTATCATCAATATTATTACTTATCTATCACATAGAAAATGACAGTTTGAATGGACTGTGCCTCGATAGCGGCTACAGCCAGTGTTTCCATTAGCAGGCACTGACTACAGCCGAGCATCTCTTCTCTTGCTGTTACTGTCAGTAATTACTTAGATGAACAATACAGTGATTCTGAAATGTTCCCACGGTAGCAATAAAAATAATGAAGGCACGAAGCACTGTTGCAGGCCACACACACACTGCCCACCAACACAAGAGAGGTGATCATCATGTGGAAATTCTGTTGAAATCACCCAAGCTTAATTCTGTTATTAATAATATTACTATGATCATCATGGATTCTAAGGGGAACTTATAGTGTCCTGTGGTTTAAATTGTATTTGAGAGTCTTTTTCAATCCAAAAAATACTGTAATGCCTGAGAAAACACTGAAAATTATTTTACATGACATGGGCAAATCTAAAGATATTGGTATTGGCAAAACAAAAGCCATCAAAAGTGTCAGTATTTAAAGAATGCCTAAACCCCAACCCAAATCTGCCCCCAAAGGCCAGGCATCCCACTTTTCACCGTTAGAGGATCTGGCGTTGGTGTTTAGTGACTCTATAACAGGGGTGTCCAATCACGTGCCATGGAGGGCCGAGAGGCTGCAGGCAAAAACTCCACCAGGTGACTTCACTGATTCCCTCACCTTCAAGAAGAGAGAGGGGGCTAAACAGTGAAATCAGCTGGTGGAGTTTTTGGTTGGAATGAAAACCTGCAGCCTCTTGGCCCTCCATGGCACATGATTGGACACCCCATACAAGTTAAACTATAGGTGCCACAGTTTGAACTTAATCCTCAACTGAAACCCTCAACCAAAACTGATTCTGAAGGAATGCGTCACGTCACACTGAAAATTCCCTCATTACATCTACACCATTTCTGTCCAGCTCAGTGCAGCCACACACGGCGGTTTGTGGCTTTGCTCTCCCTCATGTGTTAGTACCTTGTGCCTCCTCAGGTCTGAGACCAGTGGGGGGACAGTCATACGCACTGGGACACACAGACACACACAGGTTGGCCTGTATTCACACACCACAAAGCAGGTATTTACTTTAATGTACTATAGACACTTGGACATCTATCTTGTCATTGTCAGGGAGCCTGAAAGAGAAAACCCAGAATGTTATTGTTGACCTTCTTCTCCATCTTTAGCTGGCATGATTGCATCTCATTATATCATCCCTGTTCTTACTTCTGTCTGACCCTTTTGGGCACACACTGTAGGGATCGACCAATTATTGGTCCCAGCCGGTTATCAGGGCCGTTATTCAGTATTTTTTACAATCATCAGCATCTCAATTTTGATTTACATGACGGCTGATTTGAAAACCACTCAGGTGCCCCCTATCCATCTGAAAGACAACAGAGCAAAAGCAAGCGGGCGGGGCAAGGTCTCTAATAATACAGTTCCAACTTTAATTTCCTGTCTTCACTAGACTTCAGGGAGGGCAAACATTTTTGTATTGCTATGCTGACCTTGAATTTATGTTGAATTTCTAAAAATTGAATTAAAATGAAATCACAATTCAGTTAAATTACAGTACATTAGTTGCATCAAGATCAGAATCATGCAGAATTAGATTAATACTTGACATCCTAATTATAATTGTTTTGTTTTTATTTGATCGTTTTAAAATGTTTTACCTTTTTAACTTATTTAATTTTGTTGATATTTAAAAATTATTTCTCACCGTTATACATACTTTCAATAATTGTAAAATTAATTGTAAAATAATTGCTAATTGTAGTATAGTCCTTAACTTTGTCTAAAATGGAGCAATATGTAATATCAAATCACAATACTTAGAAAGTCACAATAATTCCTTGCAGATTCCCGTCAATACTGGATTTGTGTTTAAGTTAGTTATATAGAAACTTATTTATTAAATTTATTGATTGCAAAACACGGCATTATTATTTTGGGAACATTCATGCACTTTATTTTTCAAACAATGTTAAACATTTGTTATTCCAAGCAAGGTTTGTTTGTGCAATTTTCAAATTTACTACAAATGAATATCGGCCCTCAACACCGGTTATCTGTCCTTGATTACTAATAGTCTGGCCATGAAAAATCAATTTGAGTCGATTTCTGTTCTGTACGTCTTTATCCTCTCTCCCATCGTTACCCTGCATCTAGGTCCCAGGCTGTCCCGCTTCCACCTGTGTCTGCTTCCAAAAAGGCTGACACGTGCAGCCAGACCGTCGTAGGGACCGCAGGGGCAAACGGTGAAGCCGGTGGCATCAGGAAGGAGATCACATCGCTGGAGCAGCTCCAGCATCCAGCAGGAGGCACGCTGCGCAGCCACAGAGCTCTGCTAGAGAAGCAGAGCGACGGAGCCAGGGGAGGCTGGTCCTGGGCTGTGGGACAGAGCTGCTGTACAGCCCAGTGGGTAAAGCACAAGCAAGAATATAGGAGCACCCGTCCCTGGTGATGGACAGGCCGGTGTTCTCACAAGAACTGACATTTCCATCCTACTTTGTGGAAGGCTGAAAACAGTGTCACATTTTAGAAATGCTCAATACTTTTGCCAAATGTGCTCTGCCAGCTGAACTTGCATTTCGGCATTACCTCCAGAGGTCATAAATGCACAGACTGGAAAGAGAAGTCTCTTTATACCTGGTATACCTCACGTTTCATGGTCATTTCTTGTAGTTGGTTTGGGTACAGATTTTCAAACTGTCAGTGCAGAGCCACTGGTAGGTCTCAGTGTGGAGGTAGGTCCATCATTTTTATTTATTTTACACTAGAGTTTCACTAAAATAACACCAACGTGACTGAACCTGAACATAATTTCCAAATTTTTGTACGAAACTGGCCTGACCTGTTGGCCTCGGGTTGTGTATCCGCATTCTAGTGTGAATCAGTTGCAACATGACACTATCAAGATATTTTACCCATAATAATGATGGCACAGGCATTTCTGCAATATGTCGTATGCAAGATAATCATCTGTGATACATTGTGATATCTGTAAGTGAAGAAGAAATACCCCGGAAAAGGCAAAATAATTTTTCAATAAGCAGGAGTCAGTGGTATTTTTCAGTGTTTTAATATGCACCCTCACTGCAGCGTGAACGTGACAGAACATAGGAACTCAGATGTGCATCTGTGCAAATGAAGTTGAAAACTCAAATACTGATACTTGGCACAAGTGTATGGATAAGATATCACAAGAAGGAGTATCGCAGTATATTGTGTTATCGATTTACTGTTCCACCTCTAGTGGAGACAGGTGGGTGGTGGGAAGGCGACATCAATGCATTCCTTTCTCAGTAATAAAGGGCAGGAAATTGTAAATCACTCAATTTAGGCACAAGTTCTGCACCGTCACTCAGCCTAATGGTGAGGAAGCCAAGTCAAGTCACATTTATTTTCATTCTTCCCTCTCCAGAAGGAGATGTAGTGCACGACATGGCTGTTCTTTGCCTGGAAAAGTCATCATGTGCTAACATTGGATTTCCTACTCATTTAAATGACCTGTCCTGTCTAACAAATACTAATGCATTTTAGTGATTTGCTCATTTTTACTTTAAGACAATGCTTTACATCTCCGTATAAAATAAAAACAGAAGTCACCGTAATGATAAATATAGGTGCAATGAGAGATAAACTACTTTTAACACCTTTAATTCATTTCACAAACTGTTTGTTGGCTCTCAGGCAAGTGCTAATTTTGAGGAGCAAAAGTTTTCATCGACACTTTTTCCAGAACGAAAACGAAACAAAAATGAACCTTGTCAAAATGAACCTTGTCAAAAATGCCAAAAAAAAAAACAGACAATGAAAAGACAACTCCCGACCTCAGCTTGGCAAAGTTTTGACATTGAGTTCAGCATAAAAACAAAAGCTGGTGTCCCTTCTTTCAAAAATTATATATATAAAAAAAATCTACTGGGCTGTTCAGTTTTATGTATCTATTTATTTATTGTGAGAAAACATGGACTCTTGTCTAAACAGTAATCACCCAAATTCAGTTGCCTAAATTTCATTTTTTCATGGTCAATTTCTGAGGCTAAAGTCATGCTTTTTAAAGATTTCATGTTTTTTTAAGTAGTTTTTTTAAACAGTTTGGTAGTTTTTTAAAAATATACTTTTAAAATATTTTATTAATTTAGTTCTGTTTTTTTTTTTTTTTTTCACGGTAAAATGACTTAAAGTTTTGGAAAATATATTTTTAAGCTCATCTCCTTTCTAACTTAACCTGTGTAGAACATGACCAGCAAACTTCAAATTACATCCACAGCACATTATCCCATTGAAAAAATGATTTAAAAGTTTTTAAAACATACTTAGCCATGTAATAATAAAGTTTTGTTTTTTGGTTTGTTTGTTTGTTTTTTTTTAAACATTTTTTAAATGGAACAGTGTGTCTTGGATGTTATTTAAGTTTGCCAGTTGTATTCTACACAGGATGTTTCTGTAAAAAGGAGACCCCCCTCACCGGGTAAGAGTGTGTACCATGTACCAAGGCTGGGTCCTGATGGCAGCGTCCTGGGTTTGAACCCGACCTCAGGTCCTTTGCTGCAATGTCATCCTCTCTCTCTACTGTGACTGTCAAATAAAGCAGAACTTCCAAATATTGCCTAATTTCTTGGACACAACTCGTCCGATTAACATGATTAATTTTGTATATTTTTTACTTGAATTTACGTTTCATTTTTCATTTAAAAAACTGTTAAATTGTTTTTAAACAAGCGACTGTGCTGGAAAAGGACAGTTCAGAATAAAAGAGCTGCACTGGATGTCTTTTTTGGGTCACAGTGAACTCTTGGAAGAGGACACAGAGGAGCGTTTCCAGGCGTCTCTGAGAAACATGCTTGGTGTGAAGTCACACATCCTTAGAATTGATATTAATGACAAAATTGAGAGATGAAAGGAGGAAGGCTGTTTCCCCCTTGTTGATGTTGTGGTGCGGTGCCTCTGCTGGCTGAGCACAGAGGACTGTAATGGTGGGTTGGGGCAGAATGATGGGAATGCACAAAGTGGTGACCATTAGGCTGTTGACTGCTCTAGCTTGGAAACCACTTTATCTGCCATATACTGTAAACAGCCATTCTGCCTTGAGGGAAGGAAAGGCAAAGAGACGCTACAATTACTGGCAGACGTGACTCTCTCCAGCATATTATGTCATTTTGATTTATATTCTGGGTTCCTGCTGATCACGGAATTCCTGGAATACAGCAGAATGCATTTTCCATGTTTTGATACATTTATTGTTGCACTAAATGTTTTTTTAGCAGATGTGTTCACCACTCTCAAAAGACATGAACAAGCCAAAAAGGAGGAACATTGTAGCTCAGCGTTTGACATCATGGCTACAGGGGGAATCCTGAATAACTGCTGTGTCATGCTGAGTATTACTGTATGCTACAGTCAGAATCATGCATCAGCAGAATACTGCAAAAAGTGATTTGAGCAACTGACTGTTATACAATGATTCAATCAATAAATGCAAAAAAAGTTTTGTAAGTTTAGTAAGAGTCATTTCTCCTCCAGACCTCGCTCTGCTGTGGCGGTGATCGTGATGACTGCTGCTTCTCAGCACCCAGCAACTAACTGCTCTCCACTTTCTTCTGAAATGTTACTCAGAATCAATAAACATCACCAAAACACCAGCGTGACCACATGTAAAACCTTTTCCAGGATTCAAGTCAGCTCCCTGGAGAGCTCTCAGATGCTCTCTGTTTACCAGAGGGTTGGCAAATGAGCCCGAGTCTTTCCTCTGCATTACCCCGGTTGATTTCAGGATCTCAGATCTCAACAGGAAACAGCAGAAAAAGTAGCCATGTGACCACATATTCTGGAAAACATGCATTTTGCTCATTGTGATGATTGCAGCATATGTAATCAGTGGTGAGTACATTCATGGTTTAAAAAAAAAAATATGTTCAAGAAATCGGGATTTTTGCATCAAAACAAAAATAGACAAAAAAATCATATGGTCATGTTGTGCCGCTGCATGATCATCCCAAATTTATTGTTTTACTGCAAATTTGTGTTTGATTCTTGAATGTTGTCATACAAAGGAACTAACGTGGGACATTTAGCATGAAGCCACAGTCGTATTGTCACAGTTTGACCAAGACGGGGTGTCAGCCGGGTCTCCCTCCTGACACCTAACAGGGTTGCTTTTGTCAAACCTGAAAAACGAACAGGGCTTCAGCCGCTTTGAGGATTTACACCGAGAAAAGTGGCTCCCATCAGCCCACTGGCCCCTACCTGCACGGGAGCTTTTCATGGGGTACAGAGGCAGAACATGCACAGTGCTGTATTTGTCAGGAGAGACAATAGCAGTAGAGCCAGCCACAGGCACATCATTGACCACTGTGCTGCAGTGCTGTTTGCTCTGGTCCATGACACACACACACAGCACATGCTCTCCATCCGGCTCTGTATCCCAGCAACCCCTCTATATAACCCGGGGGCATCCAAGCCTTGACAAGAACACTCGCCATTTAATCTCCGTGTCCGCTGCAGAGCAGAGACCTCACAGGCTCTGCACAGCTAGAGCCTCACCACGTTCAGCAACCACACACTCAGCAGGTACAAAAACACCGCATTTTATTATTTACACGTTTTCAACATTCTGAAACATCTACAAACACTTATTTCTTCTTTGTTCCTATTAAATGTTACGCCGCATTATGGGAGTGATTCTATTTACAAGAGCAACAATGACAAATGCTACTCAACATGGTCATTTTAAATAGAACAAAATAAACCACAGGATCATACTAGTGATTTTGAATGTTTGGTCCATTTATGGTATGTCCCCGGGGACTATTTTCCCTGGCATAGGAAGCATTTCACTCTGCCCAATTTCAAGTCATCAAAACAACAGTGTCGCAGCTTTTCAGAAAACTAATATGGACGACTTGATCACAGTGATGGTACACTGGTGTGAGGAAAGTTTGAAGTCTCTGAAAGTTCATTTACATATCATAGTGGAATGAATAGACACCAATAGTTGGATAAAAGAGAGGAATTGGAAAATACAACTTCTTGCTTTGGGATAAGATCAGCAGAACTGGTAAGGATACACATTTTGCAGATATTACGCGAAACATGCAAAATCACTGGTAGGGTCCTTGAAATGACATGCTTGGTGTATAAACAGCGTGTGTGATCTGTTTCAAGAAGACAGCAGAGTGGAAGATTTTGAGGCGAGCTGAAAGTCCAACTTCCTTGTAAGCAGTCCTTTCACCTATCAGAGTCCGCTCGCTCAGGTTTCTCACCTTCTCATATAAGGAACTCACACAGCACTTTGACCTTTTCAGTGAAGAGCCCATTCTTGCTCAACTTGTTTTTCCGTTCCGCCAGTGAGGGAAACTCAATGTGCTCACTGGACCGTGGGGAGGCCAGAAAAATGAGGATGTTTAATGATTAAAATGACATCTGCATAGTTTCATGGGTCACATAAACTAAGGGAAAGAAGTGCCTCTTACTCTGTTTCCATATTTACTTGCTCAGTGGAGTGTCTTGTTTTTCCTGCAGCTCAAAGACACCAAAACCCACTTGTCTCCAAATTCCTGCATCCAGTCACTCCATGGCCAATGTGCAAAGCCATTTGCTCCTAAAACTTTTTTTTTTTTTTTTTTTACTAAACACTGACAGTGACATTGTGAACTTATTTTTAACTTCTTGGTCTACACTGTGTTCAGTAAAAAAAAAATTCCTGGACTACCTACCACCAATCCCCAGCCGTGTGTTGATGTGTGTCCTAAGCTCTAAGCCCTCACATCTAGTCTGCCTCTCGGAGCAAGGAGAGGTAGATGCTGGACTGGAGGAAGCGGGGATAGCAGTCTGTATCCAGGAGGGAGTAGATGCGCTTCTGTGCATGAGACAGAGAGGTGTGAGATGGAGCCTGCAGCAGCTGGATGGTCAGATCTCTGGTCTTACTGTCCAGGTTCACCTAGAGGACAAAAAAACCCACTGAGCTCTCACAACCAACAAGAGGCAATATGCAGTTTTGGATAGTAAAAGGACAGCTGGAGGACAGTTGACAGTCTACACTATCAACTGTGCTCATGCCTAAATCCCTCTGTTTGCCTTAACTCTTTGAAACCCGAGCAGATTCATGGGATTTCTTTCAAAAACATGAGAAAAAGGCAACAAGCGACTGGACGAGAGATGAAAATAATCAGTCAAGTCAAGTTTATTTATGTAGCACATGACAGCCAGCCATGTGCTTCAGGATTTTCAAAATGGGTCAACTATCCCTTTAACTCATTGAAACCTGAGCAAATTGGCTTGATTTCTCTCTCTCTCAAAAAAAAGTAAAAAGTTACAAGAAAATAACATGAAAATTTGCCCCCCAAAAAGAAAAAAAGTAAAGCAAAAACGAACAAGGAAATGACCAGGCAACCAAAAAGACACAAAAACTATAGATATTGTTTCCTGTGATATATTTTAAAATATATAGCCATAACTATTAATATAGTTTTCTGGACACTTTCCCCTATTTGTGTTTCCATTTTCACATCATTTTCCTTCCTTCCTTCTTTCTTTCTTTTTTAAGATCATTTAGCTATGTAATTTTCTTGAAACCTACTAATTTTCGGGTCATGTTGTTGAAAGAAATCAAGCCGATTTGCTCAGGTTTCAAAGAGTTAAAGGGGCAGTTGATCCACTTTGAAAACTTATTATTTCACTTCCCCCACTAGTTGTTATATAGGCCTCCTGCCATTGCGGTGGACTTCCCCCTGGCTCTATGTATTTAACAGTGTGATGTGAATTGTGGATTATGGTGGTTAGGCAGTTATTTTTCAGAATGTTAGCTGGGGGGAAGTCCACCTCAATGGCAGGTGGCTAACAGTTAGCATTTGGAGCATCCAGCCAGTATGCAGCATAATATTTTAAAATGTCAAAATCAGAACCATCCCTTTAAAGTGACTCTGCAGTGCCCCTGGGGTGTTTTGTGAAGAGGAGTGGGTGTGATTTGCTGTGGGTGTGAGCAGCTGCTTGTGGCTGTCAAGGTGAGGCTGGCAGCCACAGAGTAGGCACGTCATCGCAAACAGCAACAAAGAAAGGAATGCATTCTTTTTTCTTTTTTTTTTTCCCCCCCTCACTGCAGACTGGGTGTGAGTGTGAGCAGGAGTTAACAACACACTTCCTCCACAGCTGAGTTAAACGTAAACCACAGCAGCAGCAAAGTGGAACAGAAAAGGGTGGGCTTGTACCTCCCGGGGGGCGCCGGGCTGGATGTAGGTGGCGTAGATATCCTTGGCCCTCCTCTGCAGGCTGAAGTTGTTGGAAGAATGCCTGTACTGTTCACAGGCCAGATAGAACTGCAGATTCTCCTCGCTGAACTCAGAGCGCAGGAATGCACCGAACACGGCAACACCAGCTGAGGAGGAGGAGGGAAGAGTGGGGTTTACCTCAGCACACAACGTCACACTCTGAATGTTGCCAGGGGAGGACACGCTCACGCAGAGCGCTCACAGTCATTCTCAGCATTCAGGCAAACACACACACCTACATACACTCTCTGGCACACAGCTATTATTTCCATTTTGCAGCAGGCCTTCAGCCACTTCTTGTTTTGGATAAGCAGCAGGTTGTGACACCATGTTGTGTAAGGACAGGGAGGGGTGAGGCTCAAAATCGCTGACACTGTAGTTGCAACAGGTCATGGTTCATGCACGTCGGCCGGCCTGAACACGACTCCAAATTAACACGGCGCTGAGACGGGGGCCAAGTCGCAGTCCTCGGGCGAGCGCTATACAGCGTCCAGTACAGTATGACATCATAAATCAATGCAACGAGCCACCAAAGCAATCACATGCATGCAAAGTGTAATCAAGATGGTTTCCTGCCTGCTACTGAACTGCAAGTGAGAGACAAGCTCGAAATCTAAAAAGATAATTGGTGTCTAGAAATGTATGTGTACTGGAAACAACAGCACAACACCTGTGAAGAAAACAAAGAAACAAAAAAAGAGGATTCAATTGTTGTCATCAATACATAGGCATATGTGAGAGAGTAATAAATAAATGGAAAAAATACGGAAAAAAGAAAATATGAAAAATGGAAAGCCAATAAATAACAAAAGTAAAATAAAATAATTAAAATATTAAAATATCATAATACTTTTATGACACAAAATGAATTAAAAATAAATGAATAAAAAAATAAATTAAATAATCAGCTTATTTTTAAAATACGTTTGAATTGATTTTACTTGATTTACATTTTTTTCATACCTGTTTTTCCATTTATTTACTCCCACATAAGCCTATGCTCTGATAATAACACGGAACCTGATTTTTTTTCCTCTTCTTTTCCACATGTGTTGTGCTGTGATTGTTCCACTTGCATATATTGTTTTGCACATTGTTCACATGTTTTTGTGCATTAGCTGCCTGCTGGAGGACCGTCTCAGTGCCACTATGGGCTATAATGACAGCCCCGTGTGTGGTTTTTCTGCTGACTGACAAGTGGCACGCTGAGGAAGAGCTCTGTCCCAAGCCTCCTTGCATATAAATTTCAGCTGAATACAATAACCAGTGTGCAGACTTTTATTTACTATATACATATTTACTATATACGTTTTTGCACCCGTGAACATATGTTTTTGCCAAGTTGAGCAAGTTTATTGCACACACTTGTTTTTAAAGGTTTTTTTTTTTTTTTTTTTTTTTTGGAGTTACTTGCACTCTCAAGTAGAAAGCTTTGTGAGAACAGTTTGGGGAAGGTCTTTTTCTGTTCCAGCATGACTGAGCCCCAGTGCACAGAGCAGCTCCATAAAGGCATGGCTGGCTGAGTTTGGTGTGGAAGAACATGACTGGCCTGCACAGAGCCCTGACCTCAACCCCATCCAACACCTTTGGGATGAACCAGAACAGAGATTGTGAGCCAGGCCCTCTGGTCCAACATCAGTGTCTGACCTCACAAATGCTCTTCTGGATGAACGGGCAAAAATTCCCACAGACACACTCCAAAATCTTGTAGAAAGCCTTCCCAGCAGAGCGGAAGCTGTTACAGCTGCAAGAGTAAACATGTTGAGCAGCTTTGACTTTCATGGTCATGAAGGAACTGTTGGAACTCCCATAGCCAGCTAAGCTTTCTGCAATGATACAAATCTAAAAACCTAAAAAGGTAAATGCAGTGGCTTTTCATCTCTAAATCTTAGATACAGTAGGTATATTTCTGCATGCTTGCTGCATTGAAAACAAGTACATAACTAAAAGTGTTCTGTCATCTTTGTGTCTGTTTGGCACCCTTATCGTGCTGATATGGGTGACAACACCTGTATGTCACCTGATACAGAAAAAAGCATGAAGTGAATGTAGAACTCTGCCAAACTATACTATGAGGAAACAGAAAAGTGTCTTTGACTTGTCCTTGTGCAGGCACGCAGGTTTCCAAATGATGCACATTTTAACACTGTAATCCTCGTGGCTTCTTAGAAAGCTCCAACCGCTCCTGTCTGACAGCGTCAGACAGGAGCTTACTCTTCATAATGGTCGAGATTTATAATAGTCTTTGTTTACTGTGTTCTATTCATAGAAGCAGCTGGGGTCACAAGAAGTGCTGCTGTTTCAGATTTATTGCAGAGCACACAAACCCGTGACGTCAGCTGAGACACATCACAGCAGCAACATGTGAGCTCACATAAAACACACAAGTTAAGATGCTGGACTTTTAGCTGTGCTAACAGAAGTGTAACGCATTCACTTGAGAGAAGGAAAAGCTGCACTGAATTAATGAAACAAGTATCTCAGAAACAGCAGATTTCATGGAGATTTAATGGATTTTTTTCCCATGAAAACTTCCTATGAAAACTATAAATTCAGAAACACAGGGTGGATTTTTTTTTTCTAACATGAATGCATCATGCCTCTGTATGTTATTTTTTATTTATTTATTTTTCTGCTCCTCCTGACAGTGGAGCAGAGTGAGACAGGAAAGGCAGGGGAGAGAGAGGTCGGACCCGAACCCAGGACCCCTCGACCAGGACCCAGGCCCAAGAAGCAGCACACGCTCCCATCCCGTGAGCCATGGAGGGGGTTGTTTTTCTTTATTTGATGTTGGGGTTTTTTTTTATAACTATTTTGAACAGCATTCAGTCTTTGTAATTTAACCCTTTGAAACTCTGGACTTTATTTCCTAGAAAAGTATTTTTAGAAACTGCTACTGTGGACTATGAAGACAGTGTTTTGTTTGGAAGTGTAGAGTCTGGTCAAAAACAAACATATAAACAAAAAAAGACAGGTGTTTATCTTCATAGGCAAATCAATTCTTAAAATATACTTTGAAATAAAGAAAGGGAATATTGTTCAGAGGGTTTAATAAAACATATCAAATAACTGCCTGCCCGTGGGCTCATGGGTTTAAGAGGCTTAATTTGTTAGCTAATCCACATTTGAAAGAAAAAGGTCCCGCCCACTGATGTTTAACTCAACCGATGAGATCATTTTGGCTCAAAGTGATGTTTCCTTAACTAAAACGATTCAACAAAAAGAAATCAGAACTCACATCGGCTGGCCAGGATGTCACTCAGGGACTCGGCCCATTTCTCCAGCTCTTGCCGACTGAACTTGATGTTACTGTGGCCAACCTGACTCCACTGGCGCATGAACAGGAGGCGAGACCTCCTTTCTTTAGGACTGCACATCAGCAAACAGAAAGGGAAAGAAGATTTTGTTAACTTCTTAAACTTGTAGGACAGTTTATTTATAACCTTACAACATTCTGTTGAAGTCAAATCACGATAGTCATGCAGACCTGCCCCAGGTATGTAGAGACAAGGTTCAGTTTGAAAGATCAACAACACAGTTTTCCATGTAGAAATTTTTCATTTCATTTGGATGAAAACAGAATGTTGTCAGACCCCAATAATTATGTTGAATAACTTGAATGAATATATGAATGAATGAATATGACCAATCAGAAAGTCTAATGGCACATGTCCACAGAAGCGTGTATTTGATGCGAGGAGTTGCGCCACTTCCCAGATTTGGACGCTTGATGGGCGTGTCACTCCCAGTGATTGACAGCTGCTGCCTCCCATAACTGTGCAAACACTTCCTAGCTGCATCTGATTGGACGCACGCTTCACGAGTGGGCCGGCCTCTCCTGGATTTCAAACCAGACCAACATGGTGTCTCTTTTCAAAACTTTTATTTTTATGCAATTTGATGCAAACGAGACACCAACATGAAGCCCCATCTCTTGAAATGCAGCGCTACCAGAATGCATCGCACAGCTGCTTCCATAGACAGTGACTGGGAGGTTTTTTGGAAAACACAGCTTTACTTATCCAATTTGTAAGAAAAAGCTCCCATGTGGGATGGCGCACAACCAAAAGCTGAATTTCAGTGGCCAAACACACAGTGTGGTGGACATCCTGACGGTCAAAATGGAAAGGAAAAGATTCATTGTCCAAAACATCATTTCTGTTTCCGCTGTAATCATATCAGCCACTTGACCCATCAACACATTATTTACCAGAGCTGTATAAGTGGAGTAAGAGAAATGCTATGCATACTTTGGTACAAAATGATTTCTCTAACACTTGTATCCATGATTTTTCTCTACTCACTATTACTATCAGGTTTTTCACCATGCTTACTGAATGAGCAGAGAGGAAAATCCACCTGGAACAGTGTGCTGCCCCTAATGCCTCCTTCTTACAACATGTATGAACAGAGCTTTTTCACAGCAGTCATTCTGACATGTTGATGATCCATGTTGCTCAACAGCTTCACCAGTGGCCAAACACTGTTGGTAATCTTTAAGCCCAAAACACCAAACAGGTGGTGACATCACCTGCCACCAAAGATCTTTTCACCATTGGAGGTCAGGCCTCTCAGAGATTTGGTTATGGGGTTTAGTTGCTCTTTAAGATGAGCAGCATTTATCTTAAGTCAGTAAAAATGGAGTACATTTTAAGGCGGCTACATGAGATAATGTCTATATTGGTGACAGTTATACAAAGTAGAAAAGAAAAAGGATCCTCACCAGTCTTTCTGCTCTGCGTTGAATAAATTTGAGTTTGAGGAATGAGGACTCTGAAAACAAAAACAGAAAAAGGTTTACCAGAACCTTTTTGGATATAAGACCAATTCTAAGCTAAGCTGATGAAACTCAAGCAAATGAAAGCAGAGACCTACATAAACCATACTCAAGTAGTATAAGAAACAGGACACCTGTGTTTAAGGACATAATGTACATATTTGTCATATAGTATTAACCCTGTTCTGTATTAATCTTATAGTGGACATGCATATGGGTCAAACACCCACTGTGACCAGCTACAAGAGTGTAATCCAACATAAGAAAATAAAACCCAAAACTGCTGCTGGCTCCCTTCACAACTTTTGGTGAAACTACACAATTCATGACATCTGTCTTCTTATGTCTGCCTTATTTTTCCAATTCTGCTTGAACCACTTAATGTGAAGAATCTGTACATAACAATTAACTTTATAGTTGCACCAAAATAAAACTTTAAAGACTTCTAATATAGTATTTCCTATACTTGAATATTTTTAAGGCATGAAACAGGTCACACATTTTGAAAAATGTGATATTATTTCACTTCCCTCTAGCTGTTCTATAGGACAGTAGTGGCTCTATCTTCCTCTCATTGTTACTCAGTGCTGGATACTGGCTGGATGCTCCACATGCTAACTGTTAGTCTACTGTCATTGAGGTGGACTTCCCCCCAGCTAACATTCTTTAAAGTAACCACCTTTCTCCACTCAAACTTTTCCCAAACTAAAATACACGACTACTATGTGCACACAGTTACAGTTTTGATCCAATTAATGTTTAAAACTGTTTTTCTTGTTATCAACATTCAGGAAGATCTGGTCATTTCTGCACTCTCTGTGGTGGCTAATGCACCAGAGGAGCAGCTGCCACCACAGAGACAGAAGTAGATTGCTTAAGTTTGCTGTGGTTGTTCTCTTTATTGAACCCATGTACGCATGTCGGACGGAAAAATAACAGCTTTGTCTGGAGTATTAAAAGATAGCTGGCATGTAATGTTATGGCTAGCTTCTTCTTTTCCTCCACTCCCCTCTATCACATATTTCACAAACCTTTCAGGCTCCTGCCAGCCACCGTAGTAACCACACAAGAAAAGAGTTCTACTGTTGATAAATATATATGGGTTTTTTTTTGAGAGAGTCAGCCTTTTACACTATTCCAGCGTGTAAAAAATTATGCTACATACCATCAAACTCAAACTTTATTTATTTAACAAAATTTGAGTGGGTTAAGGCAGTTATTTTCAGAATGTTAGCTGGGGGGAAGTCCACTTCAGTGGCAGGAGGCTAATGCCGCATTCCTTTGGGTAAAAAAAACGAAGTCGGAACTTAAAAAAAAAATGTGTTGAGCCCAATTTCCAATATAAATGTGTTCCATTGTATTTGGTCGGAGGTAGCGGAAACAAACATGGACGCCCCCACGAAGCTAATGTTTCTTCGGCTAGTTTATATTCAGTTAACATTGTTCAGTAACCTCAACGTTAGCAAACATGAGCCAGCTAAACCAAGTTTACAGCGCCAATGTTAAGGTTGGCTAGCACCATCGTTAGCAAGCTAGCTAGGCGAGAGTATAACGTTCGCAATTTATTGAAAAGGCATCAAAATACAGTTCGGCTAACATTACATGGGACTAATGAGAAATTGCAACGTATTGAACGGTTCACTCCGCTCAAAATACAAGATAAAATCAATATTTGAGGGGAAAATAAATTCCACTGTGGGCGCTGCCATGTTGAATCTGCTCCGTAAATAACGAGCTCGATCTACAATGAAAAGCTCCAAGTTCCCGTCTTGAAATTCCGACTCCTTCGGGTGTTCTATTGCTATATTCTGTGTAGGAGGTCGGTTTTTTCCAAGTTCCGACTTAGTTCAATGTACAAAGGAATGCGACATAACAGTTAGCATTTGGAGCATCCAGCAAGTATCCAGCACTCAGTAACACTGAGAGGAAGATAGAGCCACTACTGTGCTACATGGGGATGGAATGAAAAATCATCACATTTTTCAAAATGGGGGAACTATCCCTTTAACCGTGGCCACTGAGGTTAACTCTTTAATTGATGTTTCACCTGTCCAAACAGACTCTTGAGGTGCAGTTTGGCTGCTGACAGCTTGGCTCTAGCATTGCTCCGGGTGTGCTGGTGTTTGAGGGAGAGGGGAGACGAGGGGGTGGTACAAGGCTCGTCCTTCTCTACACTCTCCGTGCTGCCTTTGGTGTCCGGGGCCAGCTGGCTGTCGCTGTAGGCCCTGTAGCCTTCACCAATGCCTCCCACAGCAAGATGGTTCTTCTCCCGTTTCCCCAGCTCCATAAGATTTTCTACACTGATGCTGTGCTCCTTAGTCAGTTCTCCCCTCCCCGCTTTACCGGAACTCACTTCAGGTTCCCGTAGGATAGCAGGAAGGATGGCTGACCTCCCGTCCGGCTGGTCTTCCTCCAGGTGAGGGGTGTAGGTGCCAGACTCGCTCTCCCGCTCATAGCTGGAGTCCTTCAGCACCACCCTCTTCCATGGGAGAAAGTCCAGGTCCAGGAGGGATCCCTCTGAGCTGAACCTGCGCATGGCAGCTCCACAAGCAGTGTCAAGGATGGACAGGAGGGGAGAGGAGGTGAAAAATAAGGCCAGACAGAAATGAAAAGGGGGAACTGAGAGTGACTCGTCTCAGAACAGAGATGCAGCAGATTACAACCTAATGAGAGAGAAAGAGAAAAAAGGATTGAGGGGGTGGAATTGATCAATTAGGAAAACAGCACCATAATGAACTCAACTCAACTCAATTTTAGTTATGTAGCTCCTTTCATACAAAGAGGATTAAAAAAAAAAACACACACACACACACAGAAATGAAATAAAACAAAAATAATAGACAACAATAAAAAGTATGCGAGTAAAAATGACAACAAAAAATAGAAAATGTTAAAAACAAATAAGAGTCAACGAAATGAAATAGGAATGAAAATAAAAAATGAAATATACACAAGGATAGGAATAAATATAAAAAGCAGTGATTAAACTGAAAAACTAAGGCTATAACACTCGGAAATAAAAGCCAGACTGAAAAGATGGGCCTTCAGTTTCCTTTTAAAAATCCCATGCGAGCCTGCCACTGTGCTGCCCAGAGGCGGCGTGTTCCACAGTATGGGGGCGTAACAACAGCAGGCAGCCTCTGTGTTACTTTATGGGACACATGAGGAACATTTCAAAGATAACCTGTGGAGCACCTCAGTGGTGTGGCAGGTGATTCTCTGGGATTCTACACACTGAAGGGCAGCGACATGGTAAATGCTCCATGTTTCATTTGACAACAGCCACAAGTTCGAAACAGAAACACAACACACATCAGTGTGTTTTCCTGCCTGTTCAACACAAGCTGTCCTTCTTTCCCAAGTCAAGCAGCACAGTCCAATCTCTCACTTTCTCTTGTTCTAGTTTTGTCTACAGGGGCAGCAAGAGTGCTCAAACAGCAGGTAGAGAGACTGGTAGACCTTGCTGAAATTTTACTCGAGTGTATGTACTGGTGTAAAAATCTGCTTATTTTAATTGGAAAAATTGGATCAGAATAAAGCTCACACAGAAAAGCCAAATTCCTCTTGTCTTCACTACTGCTGCTGTTTATGACTGTCCATTTTCTAAAGCAAATAAACAAATAAATAAATAAATATAAAAACACATCAAACAAAAAGCATAAAAAGGTCGATAGATAACTGAAATTTTGTACTGATATTACATATCTTTACTTTTTTTTTTTTTTTTTTTTTTTTTTAAATATGTATCCCATGTTTCCCTAAAACTTTTCTTCTTGTCAGGGCTTTAAAGTCTCATATCTATTTTTATAAAATAGGTGTCCACTTCCAGAAATGTAAGTGTGAAAGATAAATATAGCCTGGGGCTGGGGACTCGAATCACTGAGTCCCTGCTTTTGGTATGGACAAATTTATCACAGCACCACCCAAAGCAGCCGATACCCAGTCTAACTGACTCATGACTGACAAGATATTACTTGGTCGATATGATCAATTATTAATCATCGGTCAACAAACAGTTACAAGCACCTGTTTTGAGGGAACATTGGTCCTGAGTGATACGACTTTTACAGATATGGCTTCCAAATAGAGTTGTGCTTCCTCTCTACTCATTATAATGATTTAAAAAAAAGTACAATATCAGATTTGGATTCATTTAGGTTCAGGTCAGCCGACACATTACCATCCCAAACTACTGCCGATGCTCTGTTTACCTCCTCACAGGCTGCTGCTGTGTTACACAGCGGGCTCCGGGCTCGGTATGTGGCTCCCAACAAGTACCATGGCCGGTGTTTCCACACACTGACTTCAAGCTTTAGGATCCAGTCGCAGACTCGAGTCCGTCAGAGCGAAGCCCACGCTGCGACGCTCCGCTCGCCCTCACAGCTGCTGGGAGCCGCAGCGCAAGTCCCGCACCTCCGCTGGAATTCTTTTAGGGCCAATTACATAAACATTAATTGAAGAGAGACTGGAACACTGCGGCGGGGAAGTTCCACATTTTCTCTGAGACGTGAATGAAGAAGGTCTGATGACGGCTGCCACACCTTCGCGCAGTTCCAACTTGCCCGTCTGCCAGTCCGTCACACCGACCCTTGTTACTGTGAGCCGCCTGCCGCCTGGCACACACACACACACACACACACACACACACACACACACACACACACACACACACACACACACACACACACACACACACACACACACACACACACACACACACACACTCTGTCTACATCATGCATTCGCATCATTTTAGGTGTGTCCTGGAAAAACACTCCATCCCAGTTTAAGAGGCCACTGGGGAAATAAACGTTTATGTGAATGAGGAGGAAGAGAAGTTGCATGAAAGCGGACTTTTGACAAGGACTTGGTTAGAATAGAATAGAATAGAATAGAATAGACAGTTGCTGTAACCCACTAAACATAGCATTATTGTAGTTGTTGCTGTTGTTGTTAATAGTAGTTAGTAGTAGTAGCAGTAATGGTATTGATATCATGACAACACTAAGACTGTTTTGTACTGTAAATGATTGTATTGTATTCAAGCATACTAGAGAAAATAACCATACACATATTGTTCCAACTTCAATACAAAGAAAAAGTGAAGGCAAAAGTAATACTTCCTTTATATAGACAAGCTATTTGTTATATTCGTATACATTTTTTAAGATACATATCACCAGATACTATGGTATTATTAAATGCCGTCATTATGCAATGCTTTGAACATCATTGGCGATCTGTTGACATCACAACGCAAAAGCGCTCAGGCGTTTGAAGCGGACGGTCCTACACTGCGTCACGGGGGTCTTTTTACTTTGCAGCGTCGCGGTTTGTTTGGGAAATTAAGCTAGTTAGCTAACGGCTCCACTGGATGTGCACACACAGCAGCCAAACCAGGAGTTTATTCGAATCTAAACTCAGTTTGGTAGTGTCTTCACGAATAGGTGGTAAACAAAGGACAAAGCGTGCACCCGGTTTCCCTCCCCGGGGAGATTAACGTTAGCCGAACGCTAACGTTAGGCTAGTTAGCTCTGTTATCCTCCTGGTAACAGGGATTAGCTAACGTTAGCCGGCTAGCTGGCTAACAGTGCATCCATAAAAACAATAACAGCAGCAGCAGCGGCGGCGGGGCTCCGGTGTGCTGTCAGCCAGGTGCAGCCTGCCTCTGTACCCCTGCGCTTCCTCCCGGCGGATAGAGGTGAGTATGCGGACAGAGCTGCTGTGATCTGATGCCTGATCCCTTCTCTCAAATCTGCTCTGTGCTTTGCTGTGATTCACTTAACCCTTTAAACCACAGGACCTGAGAGCTTTTATTTTAACGTTAACCTCTGAACAAAATCCACTTCATACTATGTTTAATTTTGATAATTTTCTTGTCATTTAAATAGTTTTTTTTCAGTAGTTTTGTGGTAACATTTATGGCAATATTCTTGTAACTTTTTCTCTTAATTTCCCAGTGATATCAAAATATTACTGGGAAAATGGAGCATTTTTTCATCATTTTTTAGTCATTCCTTTCTGGCTGATTTTTTTTTTGGTCCTTTTCTTGCCATTGTTTACTAGTTTCTTGCTTTCTTTCAAGTCACTTCTTGCTGGTTTACTCATTGTCTTTCCTCCCTTGTTTTGGAAGGAGTCAAGTCATTTGCTCAGGCTAAAAGGGGCTAAGTGCCTGTGAAAGCTTTTAAATAATTAAAACACAACAAGTCTGTCACTGATCCAGCATCCAGCTACTGTAAAGAGATCATGTGCGCTACAGTAAAGCTCGTACAGCTTACTCTGGCAGTGTGTGTGAAATAATTTGACTTGACCTGTTCAGACAGTGTGAAACATGGCGGAGTCAGGTACCATGATTGAGGTCACTGTCAAGACTCTGGACTCCCAGAGCAGGAGCTACACAGTCAGAGGCGAGGTAAGGCCACTCTTATCATAACCTGCTTTAGCTATAACGTTATACAGAGAGCTGAGATTTTTTTAAAAATGTTTCACTTTGTAGCCGACATTACAGGATGTGCACTTAACCATGTGTTTCCTGTTTAGCTGACAGTGAAGGAGTTCAAGGAGCATATAGCATCATCTGTGGAGATTCCAGTAGACAAGCAGAGGCTGATCTACCAGGGCAGAGTGCTGCAGGATGACAGAACGCTGACAGAGTACAGTAAGTACTGGACAAACAGGGAGATCCCACACACTGTCTGCATTTGCAAGAAGACTTTATTATGACGTTTGGCTCATTCAGACTTTCATCAGGCAAATATTAGTCCATCACAAATGTAACTGGCTGTATACCTCATAGAAGGTGTGAACCAACTAGGGGTGGGAATTACAGTGCGTATAGGGCTGTATATTTTTGTCTGAACCTGACCCGGGCCTGACAGCATAGAATCTGGGCCTGACCTGAGGGGCTCGGGTTGACTATCCACACTCTTTTGTGAATCATCAGAGGCCCCATGATACAATATTATCAGGATACCTCAGGCACGATACAGTAGTATTGCAATTTTTAATATTTTATGACATGCTGAGTATTGTGATAACATATATTGAAATATATTGGGACTTATTACCTTTTTTCAGGTAAAGTTTTCATTCAGAGTATCTCAGTTTAGTCATTTTTATTGCAGCAAAATGGGACAGATTGACCATCTTTGTCCTAAAAACCTGTCATAAATGTTTCATTGATACATGGTGTTACAGTATCAACACTTGGAGTCTGTGTATCGATACTGGATTACCACACAAAATATCACAATACTATCCTGTATCAATTTTTGTTTCGTTTTTTTTTCCCATCCCGAGAACCAACCAGAAAGGATGACTCCCAGCAAATACACATGTAATCATCCTCAGGAGATCACATGGTCTCCTGGGTGTACCAAGTCTTGCATTAGGTCTAATAATAATTAAACTGGTGCAGAGATACAAATACAGGTAATCAGAATCAATAATGTTTTTTTGCTAATAAAGGAGATAAAATATTATTAAAGTAAATAGAAAATAGTTGTAACTGTATCCCAAATACTAGCACTGCATAATATCGACAAATTATCATACCTCAATATTTATGCCAAGTATCTTGATAGTGATATGGTATACGATATGACTATGGGTTCACGCATATTTGAAATTTTAACTGAAGAGCAGTGAAAATTGAGCATTCTTCAAAAGATCGAAATAATACCAAATGGATGTAGAAAATGCAGTTACTCCACAAAGTATTTTATTGATCAGAACAAACTAATCACTGTCCCAAATTTGTTTCCCCCAAATTTGATATTGTCCATGTCTTTTGAGATATTAATATTGTGCATGTTCTTATCTAGATAATGATATGATACCAATATATTGTTCAGCCCTACCAAATACCATTGATGAGGAAATTTCATTTACATCAAACAGTGATCTTGACAAACAAGGTGGGGAACAATCAAGGTCCTCATATAATTCCCTTTTAAATAGTTACATTACGCTTGATGAAGAGCAGTTTGCTATTTCAAAAGCAAAGTAGAGGAAAACTGCAGATGCAGACTTCCTCATAATGAAGTTTTCAAATCCCCCAAACGTCTACAAGTATTATCCTACCTTTTCAATGTACCCTTTAATATTGGAAATATTCCCTCTTTATGGTCAAATCTGAAATCAAACCAGGCTTTGTCAGTTTTTAGAAGAGTCAAGTCAACTTGTTGCTAAACAAAATGGAATTAGAAAGAATAGAGCGTGCACTGACCATATTTCTAGTGTAACTTCAGTGGGTAGGATTAGATTTCTCAGGGCAAGTCTACATTTGCATGCTCTATCGATTTTCAAAAAGCCTTTGCTTGGGTAAACAGAGATCCACTCCTCCTTAAACTTCTTAATGCAGGGGCTGATGGAAAATTCTACCAAGCAGTTAAGGCACTCAGTAAAAACCCTGGGGCCTGTGTTCAAGTTAATGACCTTCATACTCAGTGGTTTCAGACTTCTTTAGGTGTCACGCAGGGTGATGCCCTCTCTCCTACATAGTTTGCTTTCTTTGTAAGTAGCCTTTCCAAGAAAATGAAATTAATGAGTCTGGATATCAAACTGAATATTTTTTATTTAAGTATTCTTTTATATGTAGATGATGAGATAATTAACCCAGGAGAGACAGAGAATGACCTACAATTGATTCTCAATAATGTGAATCCATGTTGTAATCAATGGAGGTTGGAGGCCTCGTAAAAAAACAGATAATGCATTTTAGAAAAAAGGGAATGGATAGAAGCTTGCATGCATTGACTTTGACTTTATCTATTACTGACCCTTATGCCCCATCAGTTTCAGTAGCTAAAGTGTGTAGGGACTTGGGCTTTGCTACCTGCACTCATCTGTTTGATTCTTGTGTTTGCCCAGTTTTGGGTTATGTGGCCGGGGGCTGAGGCCTGAAAGACTCCAGAAGAAATCAAGAAGAAAGAAATCAGTTTATGCTCATTATAGGGCCATGCATTGCTCAGGTGTCCACAGGTTTGCAACTAAGCCTTTCATTATTGTTGACATGGGCTGGATTCCTTTACTATGTGTACGGTTTCCTTCCCATCCACCAGCTCCTCCTGGGGGATCCCAAGACATCCCAGGCCAGCCGGGATACATAATCCCCATAGCATGTCCTGGGTCTGCCCCAAGGTCTCCTCTCATTTACTGTCTGAACCACCTCAACTGGCTCCTTTTAATGCACAGGTGCAGCAGCTCCTACTTAAAACCTGCTGGATAAATATTAAGGGAAATGGCAGAAGCAAGTAGCTACTAAATATAAACTTAGGATCTACAGGAATAAAAGACAAACCCTTTGTGACAGCCTTTTTAAACAGGAGGCAAAGGTCTCTGTTTGCACAACTCAGATGTACCTCTGGCCATTGAAGTAGGTTGGTTCAGCAACATGAGCAAGGAAAATAATGTTTGGTTTATGATCTCAGTGCCAATGAAAATGAATTACACTTTACATTTTACCTTACTCTGAAGATTCGAGGGCCCTGTTTGAAGTTATGCAATAAAAAAATCCTGAGTTAGTTTGGTCTGACAGCATACGCTTTGCAAGGATGCTTATCTACATATCATAACCTGGGAAAGAAGGCAAGCTATGCTCTTTGTCTAAATGTTGTTGCTTAATATTTAATTTATTCAGTTTGTTTACCTATCTCCTTTCTGGGTTTATACAGCACAATCTGTACCTTTGCATGTTTGCTTGAAGAATCTTTTGTTATCGATGCAAGAACTGTTTATTGGATGGTATGGCATCACGCTCGTGATTGTTTGTTAGTGTGTTGTAAGCCCATGTGGGATGGGCATCCTTTGTGATGCATTACACTAATATAAAAAAAATAAATTAATGAACTAAAACTAGTATGGATATGATAACCAAACAGGTTCACTAGAGGCAAATAGTAGAACGGCTACAACAGTATAATAAGTTCAGAAAATTGATTCCTTGCAGCCTTTAAAATGTAATAACACGTATCATAACAGAGTCTGTGTCCGCCTCACCACAAAACATGTAGATTCCATTGTTGTCTTTTGTTTTCTCTCACAATTAGGCTATTAAAGTAGTTTTGGGATTTAATCTGTTTCTGTGAGATGAGATCTGGGGCCTCGGTTATGAAAAGATTTCACCAAAGTCATGCTCTCGTCTTGTTAGCTGGTTTCACAAAACCTAACACAGGTCAGATTACTAACCAGGAGTACAGAAGTGGTTAACAACTTGCTCTTTCACGCAAAGGCTTTCTAATTGAACTTTGAGCACATTCACATGAGAGAGGTGGAATTAGTCACAAACAGCCAATCACGTGCCACATGGGCAGATCCAGATCCCAGCAGCTGGACAAGATATCATTAAAGTATTCATCTCCAGGGTGAAATGAAGTCACCACAGCAGCAAGAGTAATTCATTGTGAAATAGGATATTCAATATAGGCATACAATATAAGCATACATACATAAAAAGAAACCATAGAAATAGTAGGAAAGAATAAAATGAACAAATAATTTCCTGTATTTATATGTGATTATTTATGTGTGGTTATCCAAGGAGATGTGTGCACATTTATGTTCCTCTGAGAATGAATCCTGTACATTCTGGGGACCTCATGATCTTTTGTCTAGTTTCAAAATGTACAGATCCCATGTTGTCCCCAACATAAACCATGCCAGTGGTTCAACAGCAGTGGTGAGCCTGTACTGCTTCTTAGCTGAACCCAGTACTCCAGTTGTTCTGTCCCTCCTCATGCAGCCTGTTTGTTTGTCCCACAGATGTAGATGGCAAAGTGATCCACCTGGTGGAGCGAGCGCCCCCTCAGACCACCATGTCCGGCTCAGGTGGGGGAGGAGTGTCCAGCGGGGGGGCAGAGGGGGGACCCAGCACCAGCCACACATCCACTGCCTCTCAGGGAGTTCCGCACGACCGTAACGGGAACAGCTATGTGATGCTGGGGACCTTCAACCTCCCTGTCAACATCATGGACCCTCAGCAGATACAGGTGTCACACTCCAGCACTCAGTTTTCAAAGAATTTATTAAAGCTGCAATGAATTGGTTTATTAAAGTAAATCAATGACACCTAGGTCAAGACCAAGGTCCTTCACTTTACTGCACTAATCAGTGTAGCATAAAAATGATGTAAAATTAGACATATAATTTCCCCCTTAATTGATACCTTTTTTTTCACGGGTTTGTCATGATTGTGTTGAAGTACAGCCCATAGCACTTATTGCAGGCTCAGATCATGACTTATTGCAAAAAATGCCATTACTTGATATTTTTTTGTTTGCAGTTAGTCATCTTTCAGTATATGCTCTCTGCCAGAAACTGCAAGAACATTTCTCTCTTTATAGTTTTACCATAAACATAAAATTCATTTTAATGTCAAAGGACTATACCAGTGATTGTTCAGCATAATATCTGTAAAATATATACTTTACATTTTTGCTAATCTTTTCGTAAGGCAGGCAGTCATATTTTAGAATGCTGATATAATATTTCCCCATTTTTCTCCAGCCATTGGTTTCCATTCATTCCACTATGATATGAAAATGAACTTTCAGAGACTTCAGACTTTCTTCACACCAGTATTCCATCACCATAATAAAGTTGTCCACATTAGTTTTCCTAAAAGCAGCAGCACTGTTGGGTTTTGATGACTTGAAGTTGGGTGGAGTGATACGGTCATTCTGCCAGAAAATAGTAAAATGTTTTACACATCCAGTTATCAGTTCTGTGGTTTCTGAATGGTGACAGCTTTCTTAGCCACAATAATAGAACATTATAAGGCGTCTGTTTCAAACAAAAATTCAAATTTGAAAATGGAGGTATTTTGATGATATATAGTGAAATCTTTATTACACCCGCATGATTTGCAATTTGTTGTAAAGTAAAATGTGGTTAAATTGTAGTGAATGGGCCAGACATTCAAATGTGATGTGAGCAATGGGATTTGTTTTGCAGATGTCAGTTCAGCAGATGATGGCTGGAGTTGGTGAAGCAGGAAGGAATGCCAGGGTCAGCACCAGCACCGGGGTATTACTGTCACCATCCATCAGTCACCAGTCTCTTCTCGTCTGTCCAGCTCACTCTCCAAACCTAATGGAAGTTGTTTCTGATTGCAGAGCAATGGCTCAGTAGATGTGCAAATCAACATGGACCAATCCCTGCAGAGCGAGCCCAGGATGAGGCTGCAGTTGGCTGAGAACTTGCTGAGAGATACACGGTCTTTAATTCATAGACTGGAGGTAAATTTTCCTCTTTAGTGCTTAAAGCAATTGACCACGTTTTTCAGAGAATGTCCTGTTGGTCAGCTTGCCTGTGAAGTGATGAGAACATTGACTCTAAAATCATCCTTAACTCCCCATAGATGGTTGGTATGTCAACATGGAGAGCTTGCCCTCACTACAGATGTAAAGTTCCAAACATGTTAAAGGGTTTTGAGACTTTTAGAAAAATTTGAAACGTTTAAAACCTTTCGCCTCAAAATGTTGTGCACAAATGCTCCCTCATAAGGTATGTGCCTGATTCATCAGAGGGCACAGACCTTCGGATGAATCATTTCTCTATTTAACAACAGTAAAACGAAAAGCTTTAAAATTGTTTTTCTACTGTGGACCACTAAAATGGAAAAGCAAAATCACTGAATTCATTCAGTTCTTGAAATATTGCCTTTTTAATAGTGAAACAAACCATGCAATCACATGAATCGCAGTCTCATTACTGTGAGCCAACATGAGGGCAAGAGGTATCCACTCTCTAATTCAAAATGAAGCCATAATTAAAACTAACATAACTCATCTCACATGTCATACAATACTCTTAATATGCAGCATTTACAAACAGAGGTGATTCTACATTCAGTTTATAATCTGTTCTTTCTTTTGTTGGCAAATCCACTCATTTGTTTACATTTGGATCACTGATTCCAGATCTGCAATGTCCCAAAAATTGTAAAGCATTTGGTTTTGACACCATGTTTGCCACATGACAATAAGCCATCAGTCAGGAGTTTGAAGTTTGGAAACACTAGTTGAACTTCATCACATACCAAAATAGCTTGATATTACATTTTGAACGTCTCTAAGCGTTAGTCAGTATAGTTTATGAGAAATTATTGGGTGTGTGTAAGTGTTAGCATAGATAATACTCTCACTTAGAATAGTTTATGCCATGGTGTTAGCAAGTTCAAGTTCATATTTACAGTTAGGTCCATAAGTATTTGGACAGTGACACAATATTCACAATTTTGCCCTTGTACACCACCACAGTGGATTTGAAATGGAGGAATCAAGACGTGACTGAAGGAATTACAGCCAGTTTGATACATTGTCACCCCATTTTCAGAGGCTCAAAAGTCATTGGATACTTGACTAAAAAGCAGTTTCATTACCAGGTGTGGCATTTTCCCTCGGGGGCAGCAGGTGCTTTGCCATCACGGATGCAGACTCTGCAGCTCCAGCGGCAGAAAAGTATCAACTCTAATCAAAGAAAGCAAAATATTTAAACAAAACCACTGGGTAATTGGTTGAACAACAAGTCAAGGCACCAGCAACTCAGTGTGTACTGTAACTTCACACCTCTTACCCAGTAGCACTGAGTGTGTGTGCATTTGTCTATCATGTGCTGCGATCCTGTTGCAGGGTCCGTCAGGTGGCAGCACGTCTCAGTTGGAGCCAGAGGCCTCTCAGTCCCCTCCCCCATCTCCGCCATCTTCCTCCTCTGGTCCAGCCGCTGCAGGAGCTGCAGCATCCCAGCCCATGGACACCAGCCCTTCTCCTGCTCCTTCATCTTCCACCTCCTCAACCCAAACTGAAGGACCACCCCACTCCGGCCCAAAGTACGTCATAGCATAAGCCATTTCCTTCCATTTGGTACATTTTCTGCTTCCACAATACATATAGGACTGATTCTTGAGAATTTGGATAAATCATGTCCCAATAAGAAAAATGCTATTTCTGCTGGAAATTTACAACATTTTAATGAATAAAAAGAATCAAGGACATAATCAGGGGGTCCTTTGCACATTTGTAAGGTTTTTTCATAGGTTTATTTTTAATTTTTATTAATTTAATGATTATATGTTGGCCCATGGCCTACAAAACCAGTTGTCCTCGGATAGGAGATAATCATTTCAACTTGATTAAAACCACAAAAAGTCATAATTTCACTGAAAAATATATTTACCACATGAAAGAGTACATCATAATATGTATTAAAAACTACAAACGATGGGTTTTGAACAATATTTACTATTATTTTGTGGTTGCTCAAAATGTGTCCCAGATATTCGTCACCACCGTCAGATATTTATTTAAAAAATAATAATAAAAAAACTACAAGGTCAATTACATTCCTGAGGAGCCCTTTTCAAACCTTCAGCTCTACTGCATGCTTCAAGACCGCTCAGGCTCCTGCAAGTTTTCTATTTTCTCTTAAATCTCTTCATATTTTTGGACACTGCTACTGTCACAACCATAACATGTCAACACCGTCACTTTTGTATAAAAAATATTAGATTAGATTATGGAATAAATGTATACTTTTTAAGAAGAGGTCTGATGCAGGTAGCAACAGGAGGGAAACAAGCTGGCTAATGTGAACAACTCATGCTTATCATGTGAAAGAGCAGGTTTTTGTCTCCACTGTCAGACGTCACCACCGTCAGGTTTTCTGTGTGACGGTGATGACTGAAGTCTGAAAAATGCTTATAACAGTGCTCAGGATTCTTATTTTTTGTACCAAATAGTTAAATAAAGTTGTTAAGCAAGAAGTCATTGACTTGAGTGGTATAAATTTTGGAATTGTATGTTGTAATGAGGCAACTGTCACCACCGTCAGATTAGTGTCACCACCGTCAGAGGCAGTTATATTGGTTTTAAATGAATGAAAAAAAATTCATTACGGTGACGGTGTTGACAAAAACAAAGTAGCCTAATAACTGGAAAAACCTATTTTATGAAAAAAATGCAAAATGAGGAGGTTGCACCGGTACATTGCTGAACAGCCAAGACCTTGGCCTATAATGATATACCTTCAGATTTTGTAATTTAATGCACTTTTTTTTTTTTTCAAAATTAAAACCTGTTTTATCCAAATTCACAAGAATCAGTGATAGCAGTAAAAAATTTCAAGAAGTTTGTTCAAAATAAACCAAGCCTCCAGCATATATCTTTATTACAACTTCTTGATTATTAAATTATAGAATTCTTGCTACAAATGTGTGTTATGTGTAAAAAAAAATAAAAAATAAAATAATAATAATAATAATAATAATAATATAAATAATATAAAATAAAAAATATTGGCCAGTATATTCTTGACTCAACCCAAAAATCCAGTACTGATAGGTTACAGTTAAAAGCCACATGAATCTGAACAAGTTAACACTGGAAAGGCTGAGATCTATGGAAATCTGTCAAGCATTTATTGCATTTTTAGTTGGTTAATTTTGAATTTGTTGTGCTCCAAATGATGAGAACTGATTAGAGAAGAAGCGATCAATTCAGTCCAGCGAGCATTTTGGAGACATTTGCTGCTGGTGTCACTGACAAGCTTTTGTGTACACCCTGTTTTAGCAGTTCCACTCATGTTGCTACTTTTTGTTTGGGAAGTTGTCAAACCAATCATGCTAGAGGACAAGAAACTGTGTCAGAGTGTGTATGTCTAGAATGTTCTTTTTTTCTTTTCCCCAAATTTGTTAGTTTGATAGAATTATTTTGTTACTGTACATCAGATCAGTGATGTTCAATCCATGTCAGATTTCTTGTGTTAAAATGCTTCTGAGAGGTGTCTGATCACAGCCTCATAAGCATTTAACCCTTGGAAACCTGTGCAAATTGATCTCATTTCTGTCAAAAACATGAGAAGAAAGGCGATGAGCAAATAAAAAAAACAAAAAAATACCCATAAATAAATAAATAGATAAATAAAAAGAAATAAAGTAAGGAATAAAATTTGAGGAATTCAATTTGAAAGTGCATTACAAGCCCTAGGAGGCATAAGCATTGTTGATTTTACCCCCCCACCCTTCCCCGTTTGTCCCCAGTCACCCAAGTCCGGCGGAGTTTGTGGAGGTTCTCTCGGAGGTGAGGCGGGTGGAGGAGCGTTTGCGGCCCTTCATAGAGAGAACCCATTCCATCCTGGGTGCAGCCACCTCAGCAGACTACAACAACAACGTAAGGGTGGATGAAGAGCGTTTGTCTTCTCTGTTGTCACTCTGAAATACTTTAGTGTTTTGTTGTGTGCGCTCCAACAAATGAAATGAGAGTGCTGTATTTTTGTTGTTGTTGTTGTCCTATCACAAATGCATTTTATATCATAAGAAACAGAAAGATCACACATTTTGAAAAAAAAAAAGTGATATCACTTTACTTCTCCCTAGCTGTTATGTAGGACAAAAATGGTGGAAGTCCACCTCAGTGGCAGGAGGCTAACAGTTAGCATTTGGAGCAGCAGGTTAGTGTCCAGCACTCAGTAACAATGAGAGGAGGATAGCACCATTACTGTCCTATGTAAGAGCAAATAATCTTTTTATTATTTTATTTTATTTTTTTCAAAATGGGTTAAGTATCCCTTTAAAATGCACCAGATCATAACATACATTTACACAAATGATGATGACTTAATATTATAATAACTAACTGCACCCCTGTGACTACACAACATTAAAAGTTTTTCTGCAATCATCATTGAAAATCAGCTGTGACATTTAGTTATTCTTCAAGACATTCAATGCTTGGCAAAAGGAAAACTTTTAATTGTCATTAGTTGAAAATCAAATATTTATTCAGTAATATACAGGGCTTTATAAACTGTGGAAGGGTTATTTTATGCTGGAGGTCATGTCTGCTACCATTCCTAAAACAGACGTAAAGCACAGTTTGATTTTTTCTAAACATGTCGGCAGCAGTGGAAGTGAATTTTAATCTTTGTGTTGCCAGGAGCTGTTTCAAAATCTCTGTTCATTTCCAGACCCAGGAAAGGGAAGAAGACCAGCGGATTCTTAACCTGGTTGGAGATGCTCTGCGTCTCCTTGGGAACACTTTAGTTGTCCTTGGCGACCTGCGCTGTAACCTGGCAACCTCTCCTCCCCGTCACCTGTACGTGGTTCGCCCCATGGCCCACTACAACCCCCCCGTCTTACTGCAGGCTGGTCTGCCACACATGCCCATTCCTGTACGTTAAAATCATGAAGATTCTTATCTTTCCATATGAAATGTTTGACATTTTTCTGCTCTGTCAAGATATATTGCTCTCTTTTAAATATCTGTTGCAGTCATTTTGGTTCAGTTAAAAAAGTGCACTGTGGAACTCATGACAAAGGTGGTCTTTTTTCTTTCTTTTTTAAAAATCTTTTTTTCCCCCACAGATAAACCTTGGGACCACCGTGACCATGACGTCTAATGGGAGGCCAGCAGCTGAAGGGCAGGCCCAGCCCTCTCAGGCTACTGGCCAGTCAGATCAGCAGGGCCAGGGCAGGGCCCCACCTCTCCAGCCAAATGGAACCAATCAGCAGCAAGGACAGGGAGGGCCACGAGTTATCAGAATCACCCACCAAACCATGGAGCCTGTGGTCATGATGCAGATGAACATTGATGGTAGATGTGTTTCCTTGTTGTGCATTGTGTTTAATGAAGCTCACAGAAGTCATTTCTTATTTGTTCATTCATGAACAAATAAGATCACTTTGCTTCTCCATCATCCTTCAGGCTTCTCCCTTACATGCCTCTTGTGTTGAACAGGTGAATCAGCTGGTGGGTCTCAGTCCCCAGGAGAGCCAAATGCTGCAGGTCCTGGACAGCCTGGTGAGCCGTCTCCCATCTCCCTGTTAAGCTGTTCATGAAATTTAAAGACAGCATGGCTTTATAGATATAAGCTGCTATGAGTTCCTGTTAGTGTTACGATGCATTGTCTTAACTCCTGCAGCAAATCTGGTCTGGTACCCCTTTTCCACCAGGCCAGTTTGAGGGTTGGTCGGGAGCCGGTGCGTCATCTCAAACCAGTTCTTCACGTTTCGACAGCCAGAGAACTGGCTCTAGGCCAGGAACTCTGGTTCCACAGTGTTACCAACTCATTGGCGCTCTGCCTAGTGCCAGTTTCACATCACCCCCACCCCCCTTTGTTGTCTCTGTCACCATGTAACCAGCCCTTTGGTTTGCTGAGACATAGACACACACTTAGTCTTAAACATTTTATTAATAGTGCTGGGCATCAGTTCAAGTTCGGTGCCTTAATGGCACTTTAAATGCCTCGCTGCTATAAAGTAGTCTATTGGACAAAAGAAGTGTCAATACCACATTGGTTTCAATCAGTTCAGTACGTCAGTAACAGCAAGGTGCCTCCACATGCAGCTCACCTGCTGTTGTGAAAACATAATCGCGTGAAACTGGTGGAAAAAGTCCAAGATGTAAGATTTTGAGGGAGTTAATGAAAAATAACACTGAGGAGAATCAGCAATGCAGAGACATGGCAAAAAAAATAAAAAGAGGCAGGGCGGGGCCAATAGGTGTGTGGGCAGTCAGAGACCCGAGAAGTAAGATTGTGTGTGTGTGTGTGTGTGTGTGTGTGTGTGTGTGCGCGCGCAAGCGTTTCATGATTTCATAATGATTTTTCTTGTTTTTCACTAACTACTGCTCCTAATGGATAGGAATCTTAGTGTACATGATCATAGAACTGATGAGTACATGAGTGAAGTGGGGCTTATTTGACAGAGCGCTCAGCCACTATTATAACATCATAAAGTAACTTTCTTCTGTGTTTAGGAGCCACACCTGTCCACATCCCAGGGCTTCCTCCTGAGTTCATGCAGGCCATTGTTCACCAGATCTCCCACCAAGCCGCTGCCATGGCTGCTGCAGCCTCGGCCGGACACTCAGGCCAAATGCCAGCTGGCCCTGACTCCACAGCCAGCACGGAGGGAGCTGCCCCATCACAGCCCCCTCACCCTGCTCAGGCTCGGGTGGTCATCACCAGACCTTCTTTCTCTCCCCGCATCCCGCAGCCTGTAGGCGCCAGGGGAACCACCATCAACCTCAGGGCAACAGTACCTCCCACAGCAGGGCAGCAGCCAGGACAGGTGAGGCGAGAGAGAATGGAGCCAGAGGCTGGTGGACTCTGATCCTAAACAAAGAGTGCACTTGAAAAACACCGGAGCACTGTTACAAAGCAGCTATGGTATCTTGTGGTTTGGTTCCATTTTCTTATTGGTATGGTTAAATGGCCCAAAAAATTCCAGCAGCTGCAATGATGTTGGGGCTTCTTTCTAGGGCCGCAGCTTTGCAGTGACATCCAACAATCCAGAGAGAAATCCATCACAGAGGAGGCAAAGAAACTAAGTCCTGGTTCAAACTGCAGGCAAATCACATTTGACTCTCAATTCAGATCTTAAAGACAGACTGCCCGCACTGTTATTTGCAACTGATTAGATGGGATTTGTGTGTCTAAACATCACCAACCTATCTGCATGGGTTGCTGCGGTAACAGCGTAGACATCAGTAACTACATGCACTGATGATGCAGCTCTCCTAGGGTGTGTTCAGATCTGTCTCATTTCGAGCAGTTGTTCCGAAACAGGGAGCGTTTCCCCTCAAAGAACGGTTCGTTTGGACATACACTACTCACAAAAAGTTAGGGATATTTGGCTTTTGGGTGAAATTTATGGAAAATATAAGAAAGTTCACGCTACAGTGATATTATATCATGAAAGTAGGGCATTTAAGTAGAAGCATACACTGGTGATTTCCTCATCTCAAACAATTTCTTGAAACAAAAGCCAACAACAGTGGTGGATATACCACAACAAAAAATGTCAGTGTCAATAACTTGTCATGTGCCCTTGAGCATCAATTACAGCTTGACCACGACGTCTCATGCTGTTCACAAGTCGACTTATTGTCTGCTGAGGCATGGCATCCCACTCTTCTTGAAGGGCGGCCCTCAGGACATTGAGGTTCTGGGGTACAGAGCTCCGAGCCTCTACATGGCGACTCAGCTGATCCCATAGGTTTTCTATGGGATTCAGGTCTGAGAAAGTGCAGGCCACTCCATTTGAGGTACCCCAGTCTCCAGCAGCCGTTCCCTAATGATACGACCTCGATGAGCTGGAGCATCAAACACCTGATGTGAATTTTGCCGTTAAACTCCTTGTTAGAGAACAGCAACTTGTGCAAAAAGTACTGAAACATTGAACAGTTGGACATGTGCATTCAAAAGTTTACAGAAGGTCACATTAAGTTCACCTGGAAAGGTTAGAATGCATTTTAGGTTCATCCTGAAATTTCACCCGAAAGCCGAATATCCCTAACTTTTTGTGAGTAGTGTATGTGAACACAGCAATCGTGCTCAGATGCAGGATGAAACAAGCGCACTGAGATCGCCTAGAAGGGCTGGTCTCAGCTCGCTTCCTTTCGAGCCCTGCAGCGCTTCGTCTGCAGTGAGAACAGAACCGACACAGCAACCGACACAACTGACTCAGAACTGTGGTTCACCCTCCAACAGAGGGGGGCAGTAATGCACCCGGTTGCCAACCGTCAACCAAAGAAAAAAGAAACAGCAGAAGAAGAAGCAACAGAAGAAGGGGTTTTTCCTTCCGGCATTTCTGACCAATGAGAGAACAGTTGGTCCGCGCATGGCATTTGTCTACAACTTTGGACCGATACAGACTGTTGCCTTGTGAACACAAACGACCCAAAAGAAAAATGCATCAGTTGTATCGATTTCGCCCCTGAATCGGAACAAAGCAAATGAGCCACAGGTCTGAATCCACCCCAACGCAGAAGCAGGAGAAATGTCCAGAAATGTCCCGTCTGTTGTCCTCTGTGTTGTCCTCCACTCTGCTCAGCTAGCAGCAGCACGGATTCTATTCAGCTGCTCTGATGCGCTTCCATCACACTGGATTTGATGCTGTCATTGTTTTGTGTTGACACAAAAGACAGTTTGGAAACCGATTAGAGTGCCCAGAACGTTTGCCCTGAGATGTGTCTGTACAAATCCAGTAGGAATCACATTTCAAACCACCTCCAAATGTTGGAGGCGGTGTGCAAAAGTCGCATTTCATGTGGTTTTTGACTTTTGCGACATTCTAAAATCAATCTGGATGCAGTGTGGATATGGCAAAGAATAAGATTTGGGCTGGCAGTCTGAGCAAGACCTGATTTGTCCACTTACAGTCAGTAGCTTCAGTTGAACAGAATGCAGTGCAGCCACAGCTTGCATTTTTAGAAGTCTACCAGTGGTTGCATGTGAAAAACAACAATCCAGGAATGGAGTTGTCTGTTGCTGCGCTTCATGTGTGATGATGTCTGCTTTATCCCACCTTGACTAGGG
Source organism: Myripristis murdjan (assembly GCF_902150065.1). Classification (NCBI taxonomy): domain Eukaryota; kingdom Metazoa; phylum Chordata; class Actinopteri; order Holocentriformes; family Holocentridae; genus Myripristis; species Myripristis murdjan. Next base: position 29,618,404 of record NC_043990.1, on the reverse strand, counting down.
CACACCACTGGCATCCTCCCCTTTCACCCAGATGATCAGTGGTCTGGTAGGACAGCTCCTAATGCCAGGGCAGCCAGGTGAGCACTGTCACCATTTTTCTACTTCACTGTTTTTAAAGGGAGAATGGTGCTAAACACATCACATTCTGTCGGCCTTACTCTGTCCCTTGCGGATAGAATGTGGTGATCACATTTAAGAATTTATGACAGGGTGCAGGACAGGAACGCACATCATAATTATTGAGGACCCACCCCCCCACCCTCCACCCCCACATTTAACAATATGTTAAATTTTTTCTTTTTTTTTTTAATGGAAATTACTTATCAAACAGACCTAACAATTCAACTACCAATGAATGAGCAGTAGTATGCATGTGATAACATAGATTGAAAAATAAGCCGAAGTGATACCTCTTCTCTGAATAGACAAGCTAAGCCAGTGTGCTGCTGTTAGTCAGTGAAAATAGAGCAGAGTGGCAACTCTTCGCTTTGTTACACAATCTATGTCAGTGCGCTGCTGTAGCCTGGAAAATTTCTTTGCCTTTCAATGCCGGTGCAGGTGTTTTATTTTTTTTTTCTTGGTGGTGCAGGTGAAACCACTGGAGGGGTTGTGCCAACCAGATTTGCTTCCCTCCATGTGATTTTCCCCAGACATATGTTCATATTCCACACAAAAACAGCATTTCATTCAAATTATGTCAAATTCGGTGATATTCTGCGTTAAAAATAGATTGTGTTTTATTTGGCTAATTCCGTGATCGCGGAAATTATAAGCCCCACACTGTTAACATTAACGATAACATTAGGGTCGTTTTCACAGGCTTGACCAAAAAACTGGATTAAATTTAATCTTGCCTAGGTACCTTTCTCTCGCTCTTTTCTCTCCCTCTGCGAGCGCACTGCAGACAGTAATCAAACAGGCGGGTGATGACTCCGGTGTTCATTTTTCAAAATAAAGTTAATTGGAGTGTAGTGTAACCTTTCAAACTGATTATAGTGAGTATATTTGCGCAAATAAAGGCTACATAGCCTATATATGTGTATATATATCCATTTAAAATTGTTTTAACATCTGGAAGAAAAAAATCAGCATTCCGAAGGTGTGGCGGCTTTTATTTTGCCGTGGCGGTGTGCCACGATGAATTACATGTAGCAGAAACCCTGGGCAAATGACAAAACGGGGCACACACCCCAGTCCTGGAGTGTGCGCCCCGGGGCTGAGGGCATGCAAACAGACTTTATTCTGTTTGCATGGATCTCAGGTCGATCACAAATCAGATCATGAAAGGTCATTGGAGACACATGTTCGACACATGATAATGTTAGGTGTGAATGGTGAGGAGTGTGTGTGTGTGTGTTCTTACTGACAGCAAACATGAAATCAGCTGACTCTGTCCTGTCTTTGCAATTCCCTCAGGTGATCCAACATCCACCTCCTCTTCAACTCATTCCCACTCCTTCTCCTTCTCGTCCTCTTCATCTGACTCATCCTTTTCCACCACCACTCCTCCTCCTTCCTCTGCCAACACCTCGGGTCAGACATCCACCCACACCACCAGCACTACCTCCATGGGCCAGCCAGCAGAGGGCGGCCCTGAGGGAAACCTGGCCCAGCTCCTGGGCTCTCTCCTGGGAGGAGGAGCTGGTCTGGGAGGTCCTGGCTCAGGAGCAGCACCCTCCATCACTGTGACCGTGCCTGGGCTGCCTGGCTTCTTCCAGAGCATGCCAGAGTTCACGCCGGTAAGTACCTGCAGTGTGTCATAAAACTCAGTCATAATTTGTAATCCCTGTAAGCAAACTATGAAATTCCACTTGAAAACATGCATTTAGAAATGATGGAATGCAGGATTTTTCCTTTTTTAACTGTTGGCAGTAGGAAAGGAAAATGAGTGCATCATCATCAGTTAGCCGGCAGTTTTGTAAAATAAAATTTCAACTGGTCCTCAGCCAGAATCTGCCATCACTAGAGATCGGTTCTGTTTCAAAAATAGAATTGCTTCTGCATCAGCCTGTGACCTGAGGAGGTATCTGTCTCACCAGTTTCCAGAACTGAATGTTTTAAGAGTTGTAGTCCTGTTTGTAATCCATCTCACCAGATACACTTTGCTTTGTGCATTGTGACGGTCACTCAGAGAACTTAGACCCTGTCCTGTCTCCTTAGAAACACAGGATATCACTAAGCAGCACCACATGGTGAGGTAGCAAACAGTTCAGTTCTACTGCTGGAGCTGGAGAGCAGCAGCTTGGAACACTGAGGGTTGTGTAGGGATTTGTAGTCTTTGTGATTATGCTAGCATAGCCTTGAAAAAATGTCCAGATAAAAATAAAACTTCTGAGATAGATCAGAAGAATATTTATTGCTGATAGCAAAAAATTGTTGAAATAGTTTACACACTTCCCTACTCTATTGCTGTTTTAGCAGAACAACGCATGCAAAGTCCCATTTACACAATGAACAGCTTGTCAGCTGTTTATTCTGCCGTTGCTTTAGTAACGCCCTCTGCTGTTGGGATGGATGTGTAGAGGGTTGCAGATTTTGCCAAAAAGTCCTGGGAGTCGCTGAGCAGATTTTGGTCGTTATAGTTAGATGTTGGCAGCTGAAAAAAGCTGCTGTACATGTGCTCAATTTGTTTGAACTGACTTGTAAAATCTGTCTGCTGATGGCAATCCTGGCCAGCAACCTCCCAGCACCCTCGGCACTCCAGTCCCCCCTCAGACCACCGGCCCTCCACCCTCTCAGGCCGGCGGCGGCGGAGGAGACTCTCTGAGCCCAGAGCTGTTCACAGGCATCGTCCAGGGGGTGCTGTCCACCATGATGGGCTCTCTGGGGGCACAGCAGGGCACTGGAGAGAGCATCGCCCAGTTCATCCAGAGGCTGTCCCAGACCAGCAATCTGTTTACTCCAGGCTCTGGGGATGCTGTCGGTAAGTCAGATAAGATAAGATAAGATAAGATAAGATAAGATAAGATAAGATATTAGTCCCATGGTGGGGAAATTTCACGCATTACAGCAGCAAAGTGGATAGCAAAATATGAAGCATAATTTACATTATAAACAGTATAAAAAGATAATAAATAGCAAAAACCAATATAAACATTATAAAAAAGGAATATAGAAAAACAAAATAGAAATATGAACAATGTTAAACAACAGAACAGACAACAACAGAAGAAAAAACCTAAACCTGGGGAACAACCTCTCTTCTGTCTCTTATGACCAGGGACTCACTGTAAGCGTATCATGTTTTTTCAGTTCACAGTTTATAGACATGTGTATGACTGTGTATTTTTGTTCAGCGAACTCTCTAAGATCTGGAAGAGCTTGTACAGCACAGAGGTCGACTGATTCATTGGTTTGGCCAATTAATTGGCACCAAGAAATGACTTTGTCCTTAGGCAAACAGGACATGAACAAGTAACTTAAATGTTTCATGTATGAATAAAATAGTTTATTTATAATAGTAGTAAATATAATAGTAGTTAATAGTTTAGTTTTAATACTTTAAGTGCTGTAAATCATAATTAAACCGTTTTATACAATAATTGACTTACTTCTGCACAGGTCCAGTGAAATTCTTCTGAATGTAAAGCTCAACACTGCAGACAAATTTTGTTTATATATAAACAATGTATAAACAATGTATAAAATTGGCTGTAATTCCTAAACAGTTAATGCCATATTTTTGTTCAACCCGTTAAATTGAAGCTGAAAGTCTGCACTTCAATCACATAAACTTTGATCTCATGGTCTTCTCATGTACACAAATAATCTCACTTTTATTTTATATCATGTGACCTGTGTTTTGCTTTGTTTTTTGCTGTGTTTTTTATTGTGTTGTTATATGTTTTATTCGTGATCAAGGTTATTTTGCATTTTTCATTAGCTTTTATTTTTATTTTGTGTTGACTTTTTGTTTGAAATTTCAGTTTAGTTTTAATTCGTTTTTAAAGCAGGTTTGCTAGTTGAGTTTTTTTTTTTTTTTAAATGCTTAGTTTTAGTTTAGATTTAAGTAGTTTCAGAGTTAATGTTTTCTGTAATATGGGTTATTTGTCAGGGGTGGAATTCAAAAACAGATTCAAAAAATTTCAAAAAAGTCTTGTGTAATAAACATTTAAGAAAACATCATACCATTTAAGATATGTATTCACGGGTTTTTTGTAAGGCCTCGTTTTTGTTAACATAAATGTTTTTCCACACGTAGTTTCCATTATTTTGTAGTTTTCATTAATGATAACAACCTTGATTGTGACCTGCTGGTACAGTGCTTCAAATGGCAACATATATCTTTAACACTGTACATGGCCCCTGACAAATAACATCAATGCATGAATTAAAACCCTGAAGGTGTTATGGGTCTCTCTGGCAGGTTTCTTTGGTGACCTGCTGTCCCTGGTGTGTCAGAGCTTCTCCATGGTGGACATGGTGTTGTTACTCCATGGAAACGCCCAGCCGTTGAGCCGCATCCAGCCCCAGCTCACCGACTTCTTCACCGAGCACTACCTCCAGGGCCGCGAGCCCACTGACGTTAACATCGCAGTAAGCTGCATGGGCTGTAGAGGAGGGGAGGGCTGCAGGGCTCATTTTCCTCATTTGTAATTTGCTTTTAAAAGAATAATTCACCCATAATACATGTTTTGTGTATCAAGTACTCTCCATGTGCTGCCTTCAGTCTCTGACAAAGAGAGTTGTACTTTCAGGCTTTCATGGTGAACTGGTATTCCAAAAACACCAGCCATCTCTGATCCAATGGAAGACAACAGGTCCATAATTATATTTACAGTATCCCTGTAATGACAGCTGCTATATTAATCAACGCAGAATCACCAAAATCAAAAATACAATAGGGTTATGTTATGGCCATTGCTTGTAAATGTTTCAGCTTTGTCTTAGGAATCAGATTTTTTGTCAAATGGTGACTAAGCACTACAGTACCCATGAGCCTCCTCAACCATGACTATGGTGAACATGTCCGTGTCTTATTGTAATCCAGATGGGTTGTTGCTTTCAGGAGCTAAAACTCCATGGAATGATCCAAGCATTTGTGTGTGAGTTTGGCTGAAAGCTGCATAACTCGTCAGCAGTGAGAGGAACAGACAGACTTTGAAGCTCAGCCACAGGATCTTTGATTTCAGAAGTGTTTCAGTGAAAGTTGCTGTTTGTTTGCACTGATGTTTCAACTGGGAGAGTTTCATGCCCATCCAAATGTTGGAAATGAAATGCATTTGGGATAATAAATGGGAATTTGACTTTAGGGACCCTGGCAGTAGGGATGGGCGTATCGATCCTGTGGTATCGATATATTGATACTCACATTTGCCATCAATTTCCTTAAACAAATATCGATACTAACAAATAAGAATAGGGGGTGCATGCATAACTTTCAGCTGTTTTAGATAGCTTCCTTCACTTAGGCACCCCTGAGCCTGGCGGTGTATTGAGCTGGCCCGTGTCACGTGACGGCCCAACAGCACAGCCAGCGAGAGTGGCTCGAATGCGGGAGCCAGAGGAACACACAGAAAATAATGGCTGATCGGTCCTTTTTTCTTTTTTTTTTGACAAGAAAAGTGCAAGAAAACAACAATAACAGTAAAAATGTGCAAATTTTTGTTCATATTTAATTTATTTAATTCATATTTATGTTGTTTATATTAATTTTAGTTTTATTATGCATTGACCATAATAAATATGGTATAAATGGTCTGTATTTGTCATGTAATTTGTCTTAAATGTAATAATATTTTGAATGAAAAAAATTGCCAATAAGAAATTATCAGTATCGGTATCAGTATCGATGAAAATGCAAGAAAAAGTATTGGTATAGCATCGAATCCTAAAAGTGTGGTATCACCCATCCCTACCTGGCAGCCCAGTATAACCCCTCCTGCTTTGGAACTGTACAGTCAGCTTGTCTGTGCTTGTACAGAGTGCAGGCACCTCGCTGGATGGGTCTCTGTATTCTGGCTGATCAGGGGTGGAGCAAGAGGCTCCCACTGCAACAGTGTTGTGGCCTCAAACTACAAGAAACTGGCTCTTGTTTTTATGGCTCAACATAGAAAGCTAGCAGTCATTAATTAGGTAGCATTAATCAGGAAATCAGGAGAGGGCCATCAACTGGCTGACGGGCATCATTGCTGTCCCATTGTTTTTTTTTTTGTTTTTGAGACATCTGTGAAATAATAGTCGTAGAAAATGGCTGTAAGTTTATTGACCATCCACATATCGGCTGATTTTCATTGGTTTTCATTGTACAGTAAATTAATGGACTTACAGTGACTTTTGTTGTGAATTGTTGTTTTTACTGTTTATTTTGTTTGTTTGTGTATTTTACTTATTTTTTTATCTTCACTGTGAAGAATTGAACGCGCTGCTCTCTTTGCAGAAAGCAGCTGAGGACCTGATCAACGGTCTGGAGGAGTACATCGCCGAGAGCTTTGTAAGGGCAGCCCAGCTCCCACACACAGCCCCTCACACAGGCTAGCAGCACTCATGTCACGTAGTGTGCTGTGTGTCTCAGCTGAAGTGTGTGTGTTCGTTCCAGGCCACCGTGACCGTGCGGGAGGGAGTGGACATCATTCAGACGAACATGTCTTTCCTCAGACAACAGTTCACGCGGATGGCCACACACATCCTGCGCTGCACCGGTAAATGCTCCTCACTTAGGTCTGCTGTCTTTGCTCTGGACCAGGGTGGAAAAATTATATTACACACACACGGAGGCTTGATTATTAGATATTAATTATTGGAGTTTGGTTAACCAGTCATCTTACCAGGTTAGACGTTGTAGCTCTTTGGTGGAGTCGTCACAACAAATTTCAGTTCATGTAACGACAGTTCAGTGTGATGGGGCTGTATGTACTCTCTGCAGAAATACCCCTTCTCTGGTGTTCTTACCAATTTAAAGGGATAGTTCATTGAGGTGGACTTCTCCCCAGCTAACATTCTTAAAAATAAGTAATGAGAGGAACAATGTCCTGCATAACAGCTGGAGGGTGGGAGCAGCTTTCCTTCACCTCATTTGGTTTTAGTAAGCTTCCTGAGTGTCACATACTCTGAAACAGACTGAAGTGCTGCTGCCTTCCTTATGTGAGCCCACCGATCTCACTCTCTGTGTTCATCTGTCTTGTAGACCATACCTTTGGCCCCCGTCTGCTGTTGCTGTGCACCCAGGGCCTGTTTGAGTGTCTGGCCCTCAACCTCTACTGCCTCGGGGGGGAACAAAGAGCTCTGACAACCGTCATCAACCACCGGATTGTTAGTATACATCACTTATAGCCACTCATTTTGTGTTTCCCTAAACTGTGTGATGTAACATACATTGCCAGTCATTGTAATAGGAATCAGTATGGGTAATGTAATTTAAAACAAGACGGTGAAAAACAGTTGATTTTTCCCAAAATCAGTCTTCTTTTGGTTCAAGTCTTTACTAAAAAGGTCTTAAAAAGTAATGACTGTACCTGTGATGCCTGTAGACACCCTAAACTAAATGACCCTAACATATGTGCAGGTGGTGGTAGAGCTGGTGACCGGTGCCATCCAGTGCTGGCCAGATCATTTAGGAGCTCACCATATGGTAGCCATGTTCAGTTTCTCTCTCCGTTTGCGTTCACACAGAGGAGGATGTCTGCCGAAGTCAATCCCAGTCTGGTGAACTGGTTGACCAGCATGATGTCCATGAGGCTCCACGTCATACTGGAACACAACCCAGTTACCGAAGACCAGATCCGTCATTATGTCATCTACACACAGGTGAGAACTGGGGTACACATGGACCGTTGGTACTGTTGTCAACACTAAGACATCAATAGGAATTAAAAGGGACTGAAACATTTTCTCTTTTTTTGTTGCAATTTTCTTTTTATTGATCATTATAACATACATTCTGCATACAACTGGTACACAATAATAGAAATGTTTTGTCTTTTTTTTTTTTTCTTTCTCAAACATGACCCTTAAGAAGGAAAGGATAACCTCCTCGGTCCTTTACTCTCAATCAAAATAATAAATGGTCGTACCTTGTCATGTACACAAGTAAAATCACGCCCAGGACTTAATGGTTATTTAACTTCTACCATATATTAGGACCGGTTAAGCTAACAGAATTTTACTATATTACCAGTGAGACTGAAACATTTTCATATGTTGAAATCTAACAGAACACGTTTTATTCTTACTGACCTGAGAAAATCAGTTGAACTTGGTCTGATTCTATGTAATAAAAGAGGTCACATACAAGTATTTAAGTAAAGAGTTAAACCCAATGATGTTAAACCCAAGGTTTGAAAATTGAAGGCCACACTCGGTTGGTTGTGTTAGAGCTAACGCTGTCATGATGTGCTGCTGTTTCAGAGGGAGTCCAGTCACCGGGCAGAGGCCGAGGCTGAACCGCAGTCGGAAAATCAGAATGTGGAGGTCAGTTTGCTTCGTGTTCTTTTATTTTCAATTATTTTTGTTTCGTTTATCATTTGTTGACCAGGGTAGTCGCTTGAAAGAATATATCTTTTCAAGTGAGCCTTGCCCAAAAAAAGGAGCACACACAGAAAAAAAGCACTGATCATAAAAACATGTATTTTAAAGACAGCAGTGTGGAGCCATGGCACTCAAAAGCTCAATATTCAAGTGACAGGAGCTGCAGGTTTTTCATAAAGGGTAAGATGTGTGACAAAACATTGTTGTAAATAAAATATTATGGTGCTAGAGAGATGCTCTCACCTATAAATCATATTGTCCAGATGCAGACAAACATGTTTATTTGGTACAGACTCCAGCAAAAATCACTCTATCATCATTTTAATAGCTTTTTCAGTGGAAATGAAAATTAGAATGTAAAAATTATCATTCCTTCTTAAATCGTGAATCAGAATCACAATATCTGAACTATCGAAATTCTGTACAGAAAGAATCAGAGGTCTGAGAGTTTCAGCAGAAAACAGTAATTTAGTACCACTTTAATCTCCAGGAGAGAGATTTTTGCTTTTCATGAGAGCTTTTCAGAATTCTAACAGTTATGTCTTGCAGAAAAACAATATTTTTTCTCAAGTGAATGCATTACGCTTCCACACAATACCCATAGAATATTTATAATATTGAAACATTTCCATTTAACTTAAAATGCCAATGAAAATAGTTCAATATAAGTTCAGTAAAAACAGATGGAAAATGTACTTCGTCTGTAGGAAAGCAGAAGCACCAGGGAGATGGAGGGGTACGGGAAGCAAATGGGTTCATGGAAAGTGTGATTTTGCGAAACACTTGCACCAACACAGCACTGGCCTGATTTTTGATAAAAACTCGATATTGAGCCCGCCAACAGATAAACAGTTTTAGAAATCAGTCTCACCAGTAATGACAAACTCTTCTACTCCTTTATCCTCCTCGTGCTCAGATGGAGGAGAGCCTGTCCCCGGCTGTAGCCACTACAGCGGAGGAGGCCATGGCGTCGTCCGGAGACAGCAGTGAGATGGGAGCGCCACCCGCAGACACCACGCCCGCCCGCAGGGTGTCATCAGGGGAGAGCCAGGGCCCCGGGGCCCCGACTGGACAGGAGGAGACGGCGCTGGAGGTGGAGCCTTGGGCAGCCGCTGTACCGCCTGTAAGGAATGCTTTGGGTTCTACATATTTATATTGATCAGTACTAAACATGTGCTGTCTCGGAAAACCTCAGTCAGAAGTCATTTCATGAGACATTTTGATCAGCTTCCACACACGTATCTACAAATATATTGTGATGTAATAATAATAGTATCTTTTCAGTGAGTTTTAGGCTGCCATCACACAGCAATAATGAAAGTATAAGTGTTACTGTGTGTTGAGACCAAACCCAAAGCCAGTTTTTAACCTGGTGCAATTGCATACAATGTCAATGCAAAAACACAAATAGATGCTAATTCATGCCGGTTGACAAGAATGAGGTAAAAATTTTCAACTCAAGAAAAAAATTCGTAGCCATATTCATGTGAGTCTGCGACAGGATAATTCACTGTGTTTGGGCTGAACACATCATTGCCCTTATTCTATCCTCATACTTAATAACCCAGGCCTTAGAGGTAGCCCTGGGTTAAAGATTCACATTTGAAAATCCAAACCTAGGGTTAATGTGTTTAGAACATTCATAGCACAGTTTTGATTGGACGACAAACATTCTATTGTTTTGGGTCTAACCTCCATTCTGACCACAGACCTTAACCCTAACGTCATGCACGTAGTCCCAGAAAAGATGGGCATGACCCTACTCTGGACTGGGTTTAATTAGCCCTGGGCTAAGAGTGTCCGTATCCCATATTCTAAGTTGCAGGCTTGAGACACGTGTAAGCCTGTGCCTAAGTGTAGTGTGAACAGGGCTAAGTTGAACAAAGTTCAAAGCAGAATGGTTGCTGTGTGTCTCATCATGTCGATCGGACCCAAAAAAAAGCACTTGATCACCTAGTTAATTCTTACTGTTTTATTGGTTGCAAGCAACTCATATTTCAGTGAATTCACTACATCCTCAACTGGAAGCATCATGGAATGCACTACTTTCAGCTTCATTAAGCGATGCTTGCAAGGCTGCTTCCAAACCATAGTGACCAATGTACATTTCTCCTCTACCATTTCCACTGCTGCTTGCTGGTGTAATCGCTGCCTGAGGTCTCTACTGTATTTAGTCGGGTAGATTTGAACCCTGGTGTGTTCACACCCTTGATGCAAATCAGCTGTGTATGTGAGAACTGTGCACACCAAATATTCCAACTTGAGTCTACGTGAGAGATGTGGTCTCAGATCAGTTCCAAGTGAACTCTAGAGGGGTTAATTTGAATGCTGCCGAGTGTTGAAAAAGAAATGTATAACTTACTCCACCTGATTGCTGTCCCTGATAGTTCTGAAATCATGACTCTGCTGTATCTCCAGCCTTCTATGTTGGTACTGGGATCTGATGGCACTGACATCAGTCTCTCAGAATCCCAAATCAATCACACTCTTATTGCAGTGACTGACTCCAGCATGTGCCTGAGGCATCTACTCCGTCCTCACATCAGCCACAAACATTTGACTGTACACAGCACAAACTGCCAGGACTCTGAACGTGTTCACCAGTAGCAGATATTAAGATGATGGTCTTTAGTTGTTTTGTTTTTGTAATTATTATTGGCCTTGGCAGGAATGGGTGCCCATCATCAGACATGACATGCTGTCTCAGAGGAAGCTGAAGGCCCAGCCACCTCTGTCTGACGCCTACCTGCATGGGATGCCTGCCAAGAGGAGGAAGGTGAGGTCTCCATGCTATAGCTCCAACACCTGTATGTTAACTCACATCTGCATTAGCTAATAATGAGCACTGATGGCAGTGAGCAAACTCTGAAGATCATTTTTGATGTAAGTGACATTTCTTCTTTGTGCGTGTGCTTTTTGGGTGGATGGGGGGTGATTAAGGTTGGCCATCATTACAGTACAGCTTTCTCTGGACGGAGCGCTAACTTGCTGCTGTTTTGCATTTTTGGGGATTCATTCTTAAATTTGGATGGCCCTAATCTGCAGCATCTGAATGGGGGAGAGACACTTCCCTGTTGCAGTGATTTAGGCAAAGTTGGCTGGATTGTTTTTACACTTGTTTAGTGCAACTTTAAAGATGCTGTGCTTGAAGAAAAATTAAACATGTTGTATAGTTGTTACATGATTACCTGGACATGATGTGAGCCCTCATGGTGGTGAAATAATCTCATCACTTGCTGGTAATCTAGAGTACTGTCTTTCTGTTTCTCCATTCACTTCCATGGCATCTCAGAAAGAGGACCCAAAATAACATTTTTAGGACACAAACCAGCATGAACAAAGTCGATTATGCCAGTATAAGAAAATCACATCTTGACACCCATTTTTTGTGTGTAATGAGTTATTTTTGAACATAGCATCAGGTTGTTTCTTCCTGGTTTAAGGCTACTATGTAAAAGTTTTCTGCAGATGCCACCTGCTGGATCTACTTTGCAATTCAAACAGGAAAATAAAAGAGAAGCAGCAGAAAGTCTGTGTTCACTAGCTGCAGTCAGGCTAACAGACTGCTGTGGAGGCAGTGGATTAACTACAGTGTGTGTGTGCGTCTATCATGTATGTGTGTGTGTGGCTTAGTAACATCAGTCCAGTCCATGTGCATCCCTACTCAAATAACACCCAGGAAACTGTGCAACCCAACACTCTATCAAAGTTCCATTTTACCTTGATGCCTTAAGATTTTCTTGTATGAAAGTGGTTTTGATTAGATGTTCTTAAAAAAGTGTGATGGCACTTTTTCCCTGTGCAGACCACCCAGTGTGAAGGACCCCACCTCTCCCTGTCGGACGCAGTGAGCCGCGCCGCTCGTGCTGCTGGAGTCCGGCCTGTCACCACTCCAAACAGCCTGCAGGGGGAGCTAGAGAGGCCAGAATTGCAGGACGCATACACAGAACAGGTGATTTTCCTAAACCACTGTATTGTGCAGCATGAAGAGTGTGAGCTTTTTAAATGGAATTTTTGATAGCATTTTGCTGTTGTGAAATTGTAAAATTACTAATCATGAAGGCTTGTGAGTAAAGTTTTCCTTGTCAAGGATTAAAGGCAGCACACTGTGAGCACTTGATACAAAAATTACACATTATAGGTTGAAGTATTGCTTTAAGCAGGGCCGGCTTTTGGCATAGGCGATATAGGCAATTGCCTAGGGCGCCATCTGCTGGAGGGGCGCCGCTAGCGGCCAGAGGGGCGCCGGCAGCGAGATTGTTGACCGGCGCGACATCCTCATGGTGTATTGCCGGGGTGGGGGGGGGTGGGGGGGGGGGTGGGGGGGGGGGGGGGGGGGGTAGGCATGGAAGGGCGCAAGAGAGTAATTTTGTCTAGAGCGCCAACACAGGTAAAGCCGGCACTGGCTTTAAGCCTATAATCTACTCTCTTTGTCAACCCCTCCCCCCACCCTGTGTTCCAGGTGAAGAGTGACATCAAGGAGAGAGTGAGAGACGATCCGGATTACAACTCCCAGCGTTTCCCCAACACGCAGCGAGCTTTCTCCATAGAGGACTCCTAATCCTCTGATCTGCATCCTCCTGCACTGTCAGTCCGCGCCTCCTCGTTCCCCTGGTCTCTGATGCCCCTCCAAAACCACCATGGAGTCATGAGCTACATATTGAAATATTTATCACTAAAATGAAGAGCGGGACTGTCACCAGCAGGCTCCAGTCTCTCAGTACCATAGCTTAACTCTGTCTTATGTTGCTTATCCAGTTGTATATGTATATGGCTAAGTTGTAAATTGGGGCAAATTGTACATTGTAATAGTGATGTAATTGTTACAGACCTTTGTTAGAATCAATCAAGGAACTAGTGTTTTTTTTAGCTTGTAACTTTAGAAGTCATGATTTCATAATGACCATAATTGTTCCATGTTTGTATTTTAGGAGATTGTTTGTCAGTCATTTTACGTCTCTTTTAACCGAATACATACAGGATGTCGTCTGTTAACCATAAATTAAGTTGCAAGACCATCATTTCCTGTAATCAAGGCCATGGTAATGATAGAACCATCTGCTGTTTCGTCAGCAAGCACAACTTGCAGTTTCCAAAAACATGAATGTTTAGTCTGAGCTCTGAAATAAAATAAACGATCAAATGTCAAAAACTTTTATCGGACACTGATCATAGTTGATCTCTAGTTTTAATTTGATTCACACAACCAGGATTCACACAGGAGTTATTGCAGCAGTACAGAAGCAACACAGTACCAGACAAGAAGTGAGTGGATGTTTCTATACAGGTCTGACTGACACATACATACGGTCAAATATTACTGGATGAACTACAGCAAGTCTAATATGGCATGCTTATTGCGTTATTTGGAGCACAACATATTGTTAAGCAGACAGACCGCTGTGAAGTTACAATGAATGTTTGAGCGTCCCAGGTGCAAGTTAATGTACAGTTACAGTTCTTTATGTAGGTAGGACTTCATGTTCCAAACAATCGCTGTTATCCACACATTTTATGAAACCTTACTAAATTTGCATCAAATGTCAGCTTGTGTCATCCCAAATTCCATATTTGGTGCAATCTGAATCCAAAGCGCCATTTGCAGTCGGCACTGCCACAGTGTTAGGGTATATGATGATTCAAGCTGAGTCAACGTTAGGTCTTTTCTGCAGTCGCAGCTGTTCAGCATACAGAGACGATGACTACACATACACACTGCAAGCAGCCTGATCAATCAACACAAGTCCATTCCTTTCTGCCAGGACTACAAAGAAAAAGAGGAAACCGTCAAAGTATTTGAAAAATGTAGTTTAAAATTTGGTTTCATAACAGTAAGTGTGCCTGGCATATACAAGCCATTTTAGCAGTAAGTTACTTTGTGCACAAGAGTTGCTTTCCGTGTTCAAGAGTAACTCAACCTTAAATGTAAAAGTGTGTGAAGTCTGACCTCTAGTGGTGACACATAGAGTGCCAGGTCTTTGTTAATAAACCACTGCCACACACCAGGCACCCTACTGTCACTACTAGGAGTCAGGCCTCACACATTGGCTTTGGGCTTTAGTTACTCTTTTAAAGAGCAACTTAGTTACAATTCCAGTCTGGCTGACTGTGACAAGATGTGAAGAAATGGAAAGTTCTTAATGGCTGTAATCTATAAAAACGAGGAATCTGAGTGGCTGTTGACAGCCAGTGATTGAAAAGTTAAACCACAGCAATGACCTTGTTGACCACCCACACACATCAGCTGAGTTTTCCTGGCTGCCTGGCTCTATGCAAAATGAATGGATTTCTGCTGACTTGTCAACCATGCTGCCCAAAGTGAAAACCCCATGGTACAGTGGAACAAAGTGTGATCAAGGTGCTTTAAAGGAACATACCAGTGATTCTGAATGTTTAGGCCATTTAGTGTCTACCCACATTTTACACTGCCACAATCCATTTTGCAAACGCAGTGGGACTGAAGATTTCAAATGATTTTCAAATTTGAATTTTTGGTAGAAACAGCCACCTTATAATGTTCTGCAGCTAACAAAGTCTTCACTGTTCATAAACCACAGAACTGATAATTGAAAATCCCTGGCAGAGAGACTGTTTCATTCCACAACACAACAGTGCTGCTGCTTCTAGGAAAGCTAATGTGGACGACTTCATCACAGTGATGGAATACTGAAGAAAGTCTGAAGTCTCTGAAAGTTCACTTTCATAGTTTAGTGGAATGAATGGAAAGCAACAGCTGGATAAAAGGTAGAAAAATGATAGCAGTTTTAAAATATGACTGCTTGCTTATACATTTTGTAGGTATTGGGCTAAACATGAAACGGCACTGGTATGATCCTTTAACAGAATGGCATTACATCAAAATGTACGTTTCAAAGGCAGGATTGAATGAAGCTCTTACAGTCACACAACACACACTCATACTGGGTTTGCAGTGGCTTTTCCAAAAAACAACTTCAGCTGCTTGCACCCCTCCACACTGGCACAGAGATGAAGCCATTAGTCAGGCCAAGGCCCACACTGACAGTTACGTAGAGGGGAGTCTTCAGAGTGACCCTGACCTGGCCTCAACATGGCAACCATGGCTCCCATTCAGCAGTCACAACAATCCATTACCTGTGTTCATTTCCATCACCTTTGTCTTTAGTGAGCTGACTTCCTCAAGTGAACTGGTACAGCAAAGACAAAATGCTCCCATCATGCATATCAGCTCAGCAGGTAGCACTGAGGGACAATTATTTTTTCTTCAACTCTCAATTTTACAAGCAGCAACACCCTTTCACCATAGAGTCTTGCTGTTAATAGGATAACCTAGACATATTTCAGATAGTTCCTCTGATGTGATACCAAGAACAGTGAAACCTGAGTTTCTCTCAGGCGTCAGTCTCCATCTCCGGCGTGCCGGGAAGCCCAGGAAACTGCTGACTTGGAGCAAACCCACGTTCTGTGCATTATCTACTGCAATCGTTTACCTGCTAAACCTACTTCTGTTGGCACCACAGAGACCAACAGACAGAGACTGTCTAATGTACATTTCACTGCCATCGAGTGGAAACCTCTCAGGTCCAATTTTGGCTTTTTTTTTTCTTTTTTCGTTTTTGCTGAATTCCACATGGGTCGGTTGAGTTTCATGAGCCTTGGGCAAATGAAACAGTAAAAACCGCACTGATTTCAACAATACAGCATATTCAACAAGAAATTCTTACTGTCTAAAAATGTTAGCTGTGATATGTTTTTCTTTTTCCCATCTGTATGCGAGGTCTCATGAGGCTCCAATCACAGGGGCAGGAGTAAAACCAAGGGATATTAGCATGTCGTCCTGATGGCTGCATGGCCTACGTTAGCAGCTGCTCTGCTTCTGAGTCACCAGTTTGCACTCCTAACAAGCAGTTTTGATCATTTGTTAGTAGTTGTTGGGCTCCCTGCAGTTTCGTACCTTTGGAAACCCTATTTATTTTCAAAGCAGGTATGTTGGAGAGTATGACGAGGATGCTTCAAGTGACGAGGGATTAAAGTGAATGCAGCTCTTCGGTGCTGATCTCATCAGGTGTTTCTGGCACAGTGCCTCTGGGCAATCCCTCTTTATCTTCCTGGGATTTTCTCTTTAATGCTCTTCACATAGGATCTTCTGATTCTGATCAGTCTGTGTAATGTTTATCAGTTTAATTATTTGAATGAAAGATCAAAAGCGGAAAATGGTTTTCAGTATCCTAAAAAGTTTGCTGCCCCTCAGTTAGATGCACAAGTGCAATTTTAGGCTTTTTTGTTCTTGACTACATTTCTTTTTAATTTTTCCCGTGTCACATGCTGACTGGCCAGGCAAGACCCATGTGATGGCTAGACTCAAAGGACCATACCAGTGATTTTCAATGTTTGGCCTATTTACTACAATTTATCTACATTTAACATTGCAACAAACCATTTTGCAAACCACATGGGGATACTAAAGATTTGACAACATAAAATCAAAATTCATTTCCAGATTTGTATATTTGGTTGAAACAGTCACCTTAATGTTCTGCTTCTGTGTCTAATAAAGTTGTCAATATTCATAAACCACAGAACTGATAATTGGCTGAGGAAAGCAAATGTTTCCCTCGGGACTATTTTCTGTGGTGGATGGACTGTGTCACTCCGCCCAGTTTCATGTCATCAAAACACAACAGTGATGCTGCTTTCAGGAAAACTAATGTGGACAACTTTACTAAGGTGATGGAACACTGGTGTGAAGAAAGTTTGAAGTCTCTGAAAGTTCATTTTCATATCGTAGTGGAATGAATGAAAACCAATGGCTGGAGAAAAGAGAGGAAAAATGATATTGCAACTGCTTGCTTTGGGGAAAGATTAGCAGAAATGTGAAGTTTATACATTTTGTAGATCTATCCATAAACATGCAAAATCACTGGTGTGGTCCTGTAATACCCTAGTTATGCATTCAAGACTACTATTCCAATTGCAATTTTTTTCAAATAATAAAACAAATTTAAAAAATGAAAGAGCAAGCAAAAAGTTCAGCTTTGGGAATACTGCACGACATTTTCCATTTTTTTCTGTTTTCCTATTTAGGGTTAGAAATTTAAACTGGTAAGCACTGCATAGACGTCCATCCCACCAGGCTGTATTCCTGTCAACCCCCTTCCCTCAGTTTCTGCCCTGTCGGAGGGAGGACAGGAGGAGGGGCAGCAGATTCAGAGCAGGTCGGTGTTCCTGCACCCCCAGCGCCACCAGAGCCCCCGCTAGCAGTGAGGTTACCCTGGGCAGGACGGGGGGCTGAGCCTGCATCACCTGCAAGACAGCAAGAGCAGGCAGCATGCAGGCTGCATCATGAAGGCTGTCATGACACACAGTCATAAATCCAATACAGGAACCAGCTAACTGTGATGCGTTGCTAGGGATGCAGGGATGACTATAAGGACATTCATGAGCTAGTTACACATAAGATTTTTGCTAAACAGTCATTAGTAATGTGGATATGATAAACAAGCAGGTAGAGATGAACAATAGAGCAACTGCAACAGTCTAAGAAGTTCAGAAAATTGCATCCCTTTACTGTGATGCAGCTTTTAAAACCAGGAAGAGACATCACTTATGCTATATCATGAAATTATGATAAACAAAAATCCCAGATAGTGTCTTGCCTCATATCATAAGGTTGATATAATACCGATATATCGCCCAGCCCTACTTTTGTGAATACAAAAAATGCAGCTGGCAGCTTACCTTTTCAACTTTATGACAGTGAATAAGTCCATCATGGCCGATGTAAAAAGTAGAGAATGCATCATATGACCTGTGACAATGGTTTGATTCAAATAAAAAAAAAATCTGTTAAAAATATTTCATACCATACACTGCGTATTTAATATATAGGAGTATAGTACATCAAGGGCTAGACACTAGCTTTATACAAGGACTGTGTGTGTGGTGGTGGATGTCCTAATCTAATGAAATAATTGAAAAAATTATTTAACCAAACAAAATGTGCTCTTTCAAAAGCATTCAGTGGCGTTATTTTGTTGAGCCACATTATTTGACATACTGATCCTGCATAATCTTGCACCTTTACTCACTGTAAATGCAATGGGCAGTTAGGACATACTGTACGTGGTAAACATGCGGGCTATGTTGGAGGAAACTGTTGCAGGATTGATTGTATAGGGTTGTCCTTGCATAAAAAGACATAGATGCACAAGGCCTGTATGTGTGCATCAAGGTGTTTACACCATCCACATTAACCATTTCACAGTGAACTCTGTAGGACTGCCTCCCAGATTTCCCATCTGGTCTGGGAATATGTATAAGAACCACTTAATTTGCAAGATCACAGCAGAGTTGTCAAATAATTCGGCATGGACTGTAATTAGCAGGTTCAGTCTAACAAACAACATAATGCTGGTAATAATGCCATCAGTATACCAGCCCAGTGTGTGTGAGTGTTACCTGTAGAGGTGAGATTTGTCCTTGCGGTAAAAGCGCAGCAGCAGAGTGTGGAAGGGAAGGCCCCTGATCCTCCAGCGAGCCTTAATGGTCCCGTCCTCCATGTGCTTGGTCAGCTTCAGAACCTCCAGGCGAGCCTCCACGTAGTAACAGAAGCACAGCAGCCGCCACAGGGACAGGGTCAGCTGGTATACTAGACGGCCCCTACAGCCAACACAGCACAGCAAAACAGTTGCAATTAGTCAAAAGAATTAAAGGGTGGAAACACTGTTTGTTGGTGCACTCCTAATACATTTGAGGGATTAATTCACCCAAAAATGATGACACTAAATTCCATGAAGAGCCTTTACAGGACCTATTCAAAAAGCCTGGAGGACTGGGCCTCACGCCAGAAGCACTCCTGCAAATGAATCAGGTCCTACATGGAACACAAGTGCTGTTTAAGGACCACAGCCGGGGCACTGGATTAGGACTGACATATAGGCCTACCTTATAATCTGAAATTTGTCCTGTGTGTTGTAGCAGCTGGACTTTGATGTCAGGTTTTCTGGTTCTTAAAGACCAAATTGGACACTTTGAAACCCAGGAGCCTGTGGGTGGGTCTTTATTTTTTATTAAACACTGAGTAAAAATTTAATTCATTTCTTCTTATTTTATAATTTTGAGATGCATTTTGGGTACATTTTCAGTTTATTTTCCCACTAAATTTGAATTCTCTTGGAATTTCTTTTAAAATTTTTGTGGTAATTTTGTGGTAGGTAGCCTAGATAGATTTTCTTTTTTTCTTTCTTTCTTTCTTTCTCTTTTGCTGATTTTCCAGACATTGCTTGCTAATTTCTTTCTAATTTCTTGTCATTTTTGGACAGTTTGTGTAATATCTCACAAATTTTCCAGCAGTTTTTTGCTAATCACCTTTTCCCATGTTTTGGGGGGAAAAAGAGTGAATTTGCTATGGTTTTAAAGGATTAACAAGTAAAGGTTTTGAGCATGGGGGGGATAAGTGGTCCTTGGTCTGAAAAAGTTTGAGAAACACTGCTCTAGGGATTTGAATGATCTGCCTTTGGCTAGTCATGATGCAGATTATAAAGAAAAAAGAGATTCACCTGGTCTTGGTGTTTATAAGCCCGTTGACGAATTCTACATCATTGGAGTACATGGTGTAATCATGGCTCTTCAAGAAGAAGCTGGGAAGCTGCAACACAGTCAAGATTTATTCACTGGTAATGAGAGACAGCCTCAGTACACAACACACAGTACATGAAGTTGATGTCATGTGCTTTCACCTTTATGGTCTTAAACCTGCACCAGGCAACATTTTTTAAAATAAAAATACATATGTCTTTTCTGCCAAAGTCATAAAATGAGGCTGCAACAGAGAAGAGACCTGAGACTGGAGGAAATCTCTGCCAACAAGAAAAAACAAACTTAATATGACCACCTTAATCCACTCAAACTGTTAAACAGTAAACTCAAACATTATTATTTCAAAAAATAATTAGTAACAGTAGAACTCTTTTCTTGTGTGGTCTCTGCTCTCTGTGCTGGTCCTCACTTACTATGGTGGCTGGCAGGAGCCTGAAAGGCTTGTGAAACATGTGATAGAGGGGAGTGGAGGAAAAGAAGAAGCTAGCCACAACATTACATGCCTGCCATCTTTTAGTGCTCTGGACAAAGCTGTTACTTTGTCCTCCAATATGTGTACATGTGTTCAATGCAGAAAAAAAACAATAGCAAACTCAAGCAATGTACTTGTGTCTTCATTGTGGCTGCTGCTGCTCTGGTGTGGGGTGGTACATGAGGAGCACAAGTTAGCAGATGTTTGTGGACGCTGATAACAGCAGCAGAACTAGGTCAAATCCTGCTATATGGCTGGACTGCGGCTTCATTTAGAAAGCAGCTGTTTTGACCTCTAACCCTAACCCAGCAGCTGTACTCAACAGCAAATTTCAAACCTGCTTATTTATGCAGTTAAACAGGGCTGCTGTGTGTTCACATCACAACAGAATCCAACACTGTTTTGATCATACAGTTCTGCTGCTTCAGCAGTTTGCCTACTTTCTTGTTCTGACGGTAAGATTTTTGTTGAACATCTGTAGAGCCATTTATGTTTACTGTTGGCATGTAATATTATTTAATTTAGATATACCTTAGGATTATTCTTTTGAACACTTGGGGGCAGTCACTAGTAGGGCTGTAGTCTGTTAGTCGACTGGTCGATTTATTGGTCGATACGTTCTTGGTCGACCAAAATCTGATTGGTCGATTATTTGCCATGTTAATTTTATCAGGAGTAAAGCACTAAGTGTTTTCAGAACAAACGGTTTCACAGGTAACAGTCTGTCTTCGGAACACCCCCCTTGTTTTCACAATTTTGGATTAGCCCAACCCACTGGCGGAGACAGATAGGTTGGCCCATAGATTTCTATATCTATGGGTTGGCCCATAGACATAATATACGTATATTATGTCTATGGGTTGGCCGGTATGTTCTGAAATGAAGAAAAAATTAGGTCTGGTTTTCCGACTATTTGCTTAATTAAGAACGTTTAATGAACATTTAGTCCTCTACCATGTCAAAGACGTCATCAGTCTGGCAGCATTTTACCCATATAGATGGAAAAAAAAGTCGAATGCAAACTTTGCAAACAACAGTTTGCGTATCACAGCTCAACAACCAACATGGCATATCACCTAAAAACGGTAAGCTAACATGTCTGCTTTAGGTTGCTGCATCAGTTTTGAGTATAAACATATTAGAATTGGCATATTTCAAAGTTTTAGTCTAATCGTTTTATAACTGCAGGCGCACACACCCGCGACGACGGCAACTTGACATAAACGGAAATCATAGGCTATGATATATATTGAGTACGTGATGCAACGCTGTCAGAGCCGACCGACTCCAGTGTGTCATTCACATACCTGCCAACATTTGAGTAGTAAAATCCGGGAGATTTTTGTGGTGTGGAGCAGCAAAAGATATGCGGGGATGTTAGTGCCTGCCGAGCCGGTTAAGATTTAGAACACATCCAGGTTTTTAATAATTAGTCAGTAAACTCGGCATTGTATGACAGGCTGGAAAATGCGCACTTTTATTTACAGTTAAATATTTCGCCGTGTGTTACAGCTTCTGTTAAACTAACGGAGCTGCAGCGGCTTTCGGTCTCAGCTTTCAAAATAAAACCTTTGTTATTGCGCGTTTCTCATTATTATTAGCAAACAAAGTTGTGGCTTGTAAATTACGGGAGATTCCCGGGAGAAAAGACAAAACGGGAGGGCGGCAGGAGATGAGAAATTACTGACCGGGAGCATTGCAGGAGATAGGGTTAAAAATCGGGAGTCTCCCGCGTGAATCGGGAGAGTTGGCAAGTATGATCATTCAGTGCAAAAATAATTAGGTCAAAAACGATTTAATATACTGCAAATACTTGTTGTTTATGTTTATTTATAATTCATTTAGGCGGAGAAGGCTAACAGGCAGGCTACTGTCCAGTTAATTGATCTAAAAATAGTATATATATATATATTTTTTTGTATTCCCGCTGCCCCCCGATTAGTCGACTTTTGGTCGAAATTTCAGGACTTTAGTCGACCAAGATTTTCTCTGGTTGACTACAGCCCTAGTCACTAGAGGCACATAGTATTGTAGGCACAGGTGACAGGAACTGAGGGCACAGGTGTGAGGGCACAGGTGTGGGGAGCACACAGCTCTCACCAGACCAGCAACAGATCAACACACTACCACAGCAGTGGAAACAAACGGGTATGTTCATCCTTTTACATCTGCCTTCTAACTCAATAAATCATAAACTAAAAGACAAGTCATGACCGGAAATTCAATTATTTTGGGTCTGTGTGGAATTCATTCCCCATCTGTGACGTAACAACAAAAATGGAAATGATTTGAAATTGCCGTTACAACATCTTTACCTCGTCTTGCCCCCTTGGTCCACTGATGAATGTGTACCATGTGTTACTGAATGTGTAACATTATTAACTGTCATGTAGCTCTGATGTTATTGTTGATTTAGAGCAAAATTAAATTGCTGCTCTTTATGCTGCTGCCTTTTATGAACCGTTACATAAAATGTTTATTAATGAGAAGTAGTTTAAATGCTTTTGAACATTTTTAATATACTTTATTTACCCTTATCTCTGGAGCCAGATGTTCTCTGGGTAGACATTCTGACTACATGCACACGCACACCATGCCATGGTCACCACTGAAAAGATGTTAAAACAGGTTCAAAAGTGAATGTTTTTGACCTACTACTTGTATATGTTGATTGAACATTCACATTTAGACTATTTTTCAGTGGGATTTCATTTTTCAGTTGTTCATAAACACAATGAGTATTTAAAAGCTGTATACATTCAATGAGTCGAGAAAAACAAAAACAGAATGTTCCAGATTTTGCCATGGATTTTACTCGCCTGAGGGGGGAATCGAAAGTGGTCGTCTTTTGGACTAAAGTGCTCAAGAAAAACTGCTACGCTACTGTTACAACTACATACTGATCACATTTCATCTGGTTGAGAAGAGGGCAAAAAGAAGTCTTACATGTTCAGATGTTCATCATACCATTTTCAACTATAAATTAATGCTGAAATTCATGAGGATGCTCATAAGGATGATTTATGAATTAGAAGTAGCACCTTATTGCTTATTATCCTGCAACAGGTTGTGTCATCGTGTTTCATCTATTGTCTTCATCATCACCAACTCTTAAAAAATTCTGTTATTGTTATGTTATTGCCACATTCACAAAGTTTAAAACAGCCATTTGATTTGTATCACTCGAAATCAGGAGATTTGAATTGAACTGAACTGAATTGAATTGAAATATGAAAATTATTTTTTACCAGCGAATCTGTAAGTTACATTAATATTGTTCATAGTTGGTCAAGTTGGTCTTGTAGCAGATGCGTCGCCAAGTGTAAAATCATGGACATGCGGGAGTTTGGCTGTTCACATCGGAGGCATATATCTCAGTCACTCGGCTTTCTCACTCTCTTACACACTCACTCACTGACAGACACAATGGTCTGTTATGCTGTGCCGATTATCAGCCCAGCCAAAAATACAGTTGTAAACAGTAATTCCAGCAAAACTAGCAACTTGCAAAACTTGCACTTGTCTGCCATATGTGCATTTCAGTTTAGGAAAGTGACACTGGTAAAGTGATGTCAAACCTTCTTTGAGTGGATTAAGGAGATTATTTTTCAGAATGTTAGCTGGGTGGAAGTCCAGCTCAGTGGCAGGAGGCTAACAGTTAGCATTTGGAGCATCCAGCCAGTATCCAGCACTCAGTAACAATGAGAGGAGGATAGAGCCACTACTGCCCTACACAACAGCTGGGGAGGAAGTAACATCATATATTTTTTTCCAAATGGGTGAACTATCCCTTTTAAAAAATGACTTTCCTGATAAAAATGACGCCTAATAAACATGCTGAATGCATCTCCCAGCTCAAAACACATTTGCGATATCTTATTTTGGACTGTTTGGAAAGTTGCATTGTTTTCATTGTTGTGTGTAATATGCCGATCCCATGCTCAACAACATGATGCACATGTAATGGAAACAAATCAGGGACCTGGTCTTCCTAGTGTGTAGTGCCACTAGTGCTCACAAACTACACTGGATAAAGAAGTCAGACAAACTCTCCATTCTTACCTCTATCCTTAGCCTTTCATATATCAAGGCCAGTTTCTCCTCTCCTTCGCTTTCCCCTCCATTATGATCCCCCTCTGCTCTCTCTGCAGGGCTGCACAGAGAGACGGGCAGCAGAAGAGACATCTCCAACGGCTTGTTCTCAAGTCCAATACCATGCCTATCTTTAACTCCAAAACCAGACACGGGCTCTGTACCCGGGCAGTGAAAACAATAAAAACGAGATCCGTACATGAACGGTGCCGGACATCCTTCTGCCTCGAATAGGCTTCGGAAACACCCATGTTCTCTCTTTCCAGCATCAGCACTGTTTCCCTTCAAACTGTGGGGTTTCATCTCAACGCTAATGTCGTCCTCTCTGCTGCCATCTACTGTAGTCAAGGGGAAGAGAAACTCCATGGACTTGTTGACCCCTGGAGCAAGGTGCTCTCCTGTTTTAGTCTGGCCAAACAGAGGGATCTCCACCAGGGTATGCTGGCCACAGGACTCCCCCGGTCGCACCAGCACACACACAGAGACCGAGTCCTCCCATTCCTCTTCAAAGCAACCAGCTCTTTGCGGCTGACTGGCATGGTGAAATGGGTGAGAGAGCACTGGCTGTTTCACATTTTGATATCTCAGGCTGTTGGGAGGTGCGAGGGCCCACGATGCACTGCTAAGAGGTCGAGTGTGACCAATGCACTGCCAGTCAGCTGTCTGAAGGAGCAAGAAGGACAGGGTAGGATTATTTTTAAATATACAATACGGTTTAACCACCATGTTGTTTTGCTGGACCATACTGGACCAATATTAGCCTTTTATTAAAACTTAGATCTGTTCAGTCAGTGTCATCCACTGCTGATATGATGGATATGATACAATTTGACTGACTACATATTTTCCGCAGAACTTATCAAAACTACACTGGTTATCTAGGGGAAGCCCTTAAAATTTTGAAATGTGAGCAAATTCACTTGATTTCTTTCAAGAATACAGGGAACAAGGGGATTAGGAAAGAAGCAAAGAACTATAGAAAAAAAAACAGGTTAAAAAAATACCAGAACATATGTGCGTTTAACTGCATTTGTTAACTGCATGTGCGTTATAACTATGGCTGGATAACAACCACAGAAACTGTCAAGTTTGACGATCTCACAATCCTCCACAATTCAAATTAACCACCTGTTTTCTACCTGGAAGTGATTGTCATTTTCACAACGTCATAGCGATTCAAACTATTGGCACCCTCCAAAAATATTGGCATTTTTCTTCAAAAACCCAGACTGATAGAACCCTTACAAGTAACACTGAAATGGGACCCCAGTCCTGTGAGCGAGCAGCCTCACCTGGCTGACAG
Source organism: Myripristis murdjan (assembly GCF_902150065.1). Classification (NCBI taxonomy): domain Eukaryota; kingdom Metazoa; phylum Chordata; class Actinopteri; order Holocentriformes; family Holocentridae; genus Myripristis; species Myripristis murdjan. The sequence continues at coordinate 29,592,494 of NC_043990.1, read as the reverse complement.
TCCAGTGTTGTTTGATGGGTTGCCTTCTGCCATGGCTCCTGACACATCCCACCCAGAAGGCAATGCCCCCTCTGCTCACAGCCATTCACCACAGGGGCAGGGGCAACCCCAGTCACCGGCTAACCATCACCCACAGCTGAGGAGGAGACGACAAACCCAGAGAAGCCGCCTGCTTCTGATTGTAGAACTCCAGAAAATTTCCACGTATAATGCTGGACTCTACTCCGAAAACCTGGGAGAAGGCAGAGCAAAATATATTGAGTGCACAGACAACACTGGACTGGAGAAACAAAATTTAAATTGAAAAATAAAATCAAGCAGGTCAGGGTTTACAACTGCAAAGCAAGTGTGACACATTTCAAAATAATATATCTTGTGCACATATTTATCTCTCAATGAATTTAGTTTTTATCTTCATAATGGAGAGTGAAGTGCTGATTATCTGATGAGCTTGTTGAAAAATCTGTCACAGTGGTAAAACAATATCTGTCAGCCAATGTGCCTCATAATTGGTCACATAAACAGTCATTCACTAATCTGAATGTCCCGAAAAATGTTGCTGCCAAAAGTGAAAGTAATTACATTTACTATAACTGAGTAGCTTTTTGTGCACTTGAGTATTTTTATAAGTAATTTTACATTTACTTAAGTGCATTTCTACTTAAAGGACCATACCATACCAGTGAATTTGAATGTTTAACTTTTAAATTTACAATTTAGTAAATTTTACACTGTAACAAACCATTCTGCATATTATGTGGGGTTACTAAAGACTTCACACCATATAATCAAAATGTATCAATTTTCAAAACAAATTTTCAAAACAAAAAAACCCACCTTGTAATGTTCTGCTTCTGCAACTAATTTCCCATTCATAAACCACAGAACTGATAATTGGCTGTATAAATTGGCCAAGGACTATTTTCCCTGGCCGTTTCACAGAAGATTAGCAGAAAATTGAAGTATACAGTTTGTAGATATTATACTAAACATGCAAAATCATGGTATGTCATGGTGATCATGGTGAATCCATGGTATCTATGTCTATTGTCTATTGTACTAAACCACATTTTAAATCACAAATGTTGTACACTCCATAAGCATCAAAAACAGGACCATCACAGACTGACAAACTGGGGAAGCTTTCACAACCATCAACCAGTCAACTAAGATGAGAGGAGGAATCCAGTTTTACTTTGCGTGTGCACTTTTATCCATATCCAAATTTCACAATAAAAGCTGCAAGATGAAAAACTGCAGGGGGCCCATGGAAACGAGGACCATTTAGACTCAACTGACAAAAAAAAAAGTGAGTCAGCCCAATGATGAGCCATGCAGACTCAACCATCATATTTTGTGCGCATTACACTTTTTTGGGCTAGTTGAATCTACAGGGTCCTCACTTCAATCAACCTTTAGCAATATTGCACAACACATCTTTAAAAATAATGTTTGAGCCTTGTATCTAATCATTTTATAACTGCATGGGCAAGATCAAAATTAATTAAGTTATTGTTTTGAAAATGTATCTTTTACTCCAAGTATATTTTAAAAGAGCTTCTTTTTTTACTTTTACTTAAATGGATTTTTTTGCACCAGTATTTCTACTTCCACTTAATTAAAACATCAGCAAAGTAACAGCACTTCTTGAGTAGCAATTTCTAGAACACTTTCCACTACTGGTAGCGGATACAAGCAATTAGTTGTGGATTTTGTCACAATTTGCGATTTTTATTACTTTCCTTTTTCTACATGCTTACAGTAAGCACATTTTGAACCACCAAGTTCCTCTCTCTTGGGCCTTGCAATGAACTTGCATTCAATTTTTTAGAGTAGCAGAGAGGATGCCAGCGGCACATGACATGCGGCAGACCTCAGGCTCACAATCAAAGGCTAAGACATTTGAGAGATCACATCGAGCAGACATTAACCTAGCAAAGATCTGCTGCAACATAAAAGCATGCTTTATACTCTCCAAATTGTTAAAAGTAATGTCCAAAGTGATCATATTAAAAAAAAAAAATAAAAAAAAAAAAAACTTCACTCTCCTCAGTTGTTGTATTGGATTTCTTTTTCTTGCACTTTGCTCTTACATGGTCGTTCTGCGGTCATTGTAAGGCTTGTAAATGTCAGTGATCTGAGGACTGAAGCTTCTTCATACCAACGGAGAAAAATGCACCATCCAAATGGCTTCAATGTAATGTAGCTGGAACCACACTGACAGGCGACACTTCACATAACCGTTGTTAATATAGTAGTCCTAGTGCAGGCTATGTCCAGCCAGGTTCATGCTACATTACATGCTTATAGTGGGATCAATGCTTTGGTGACAAGGAAGACAGATGTTCCGTGACTCATACTGCCATTATTGTATTTTTACATAGCTGCCATGCCCTAACGTTACGTTAGTTATTATACATGCAAAGATTCCCACTACTAACTCTTCATCATGTTAGCTTATTAAGAATAAGTACTCCTCGTCAATTGAAAACTCGTCGCTTCACTTTAGCAGTTACTGCCGAGACTCTTTGTAAATAGAAGTCGTTTCTTGACGAGTGACAGCTGACTTTCCACAAATAGCTAAACGGCTGGGCAACAGCCCTTCATTTACATTAGCTTACACGACGAGTCGCTAATTGACTTCTGTGCCAGCTAACGCTAGCTGCTAGCTTGTAAGGATAACTACCAGTTAGTATGAACCTCACAGTTAGCCACCGGCTTAGCAAACATGCCTGTTACGTTACCTTTCAGAAACGGAAACCATCGAAGTCGATGGAGATGTAATGATTCTACCGGCCAGGTGTTATAGAGAAATTACAGCATTGTCCACGGTTGTAACAACCTAGCAAGCATTAGTTAGCTAACTTACACAAATGTCATTCCAGCCCACTGTGTCCTTGTCAGGCCAGCACGCTTCAGGCAGGGAGAACGTAATGCTGCCTTCCGGTGCTGTCGGAAATATTCCCGCAAACAGAAATGCCCAAAGAACGCGCTGCATAAGATTGATCTGCGAGAGTCGGGAAAATGTACTTGTCTTTGTATTGAACGTGACATTTAAGAATAACAAGTAGGAATCAGTGGTTGAATACACTGACGCCACACGAAAGAAGCAACACACTAACTACACAAAAGGTCGTACGAGTGGTATTTGAAGGCAGCACTAGAATGTTTCCAGAGAAAAGAGAAACTCCCAGCTACATCCCGCCATGTTTAAAAATGAATTATTTCAGCAGTTTTTCGAAAACGCAAAAACACTCATGATTCTGACTCTATAAATGACTTTTTAATTCGTATATAAACTTCGGTCACGCATTAGAGAATACAACTGTTTAACTGTAAGCTATGCTCATTAAAGGGCAGTTCACCGATTTTCAACCTTATCTCTGTTTGTGCACCATAAATGGGTATAGAAGGTGTACCATGCTGTTGCCTCGGTCTCTGGGAACCCACCTCCTGGGTTGGAAAGTGATGCCAAGGCAGATGTGCCTTCAACCTGCCTTCTTTCTAATGGCCAGCAGGTGTCAAACCTGTGTATCTGTGAAGGTTTCAGAAACGAGCCTAAATGAATGCAAGTCTACAGGAATACAGCCTACTTCTGTCTTGATGCATTAGCTCAGGAAATATCTACTCAACACGTTTATGTTAGCAGTTGCTAGTTTAAGGTGATCTTACATGTAGCATAATGTTCATTTAGGAAATTATGATCCCCTTTAAATTTATTTGTTTCTCTCTTAGTTAGCGCTTCACTTGGTGTGTGTGATTTTGAACCATGGGCAGTGGAGCATCTTGGGCTGCACTTGGAAGGTTTTGAACATGGAAAGAAGACTTCAAGAAAAAAAATGCATTCACAGGGTTCATGATCAATTTAAGCCTAGCCTTTTATTTACAATCATTTAGGCACCATTCATACAGCTTCATTCTATCAGCTACTCAAACTGCCAGTAGTTTGCAGAGCGTAACAGTCCCAGTCTCCAGTAGTGCCACCTAGTGGACAAACACAGACCTAGAGTTCATGATGCAGCATTATAAATAACAGGTCCAGATGACAGTGCAGCTGAAGGGCTGCCCTCTGTGTGATTCCTTTAATGAAGCTCACAACGCTCAAATTGTTCTCACAACTTTTCAGCTGTTGTTTAATGAGAATGTTTCATATAATGACAACTAGTATGTGAGTTTAAGCAGATAATAATGTCTTTGCTGGCCTGGTCTGAGGGTGTGAACCCCCGTGTGTATCATTCACTAGAGAAAACAAAATACTGAAAATAATATATGTCTATATTTTATAGAAAAGGGTACAAAACACAAGGAGAGAACTAGAACTACAGATTGTAGTCATTTTATTTTTTGACAAAACGTTATCATTTCACCTCTCCCTGGTTGATCAGCGACTGAAAAAATGATGGCCAGTGAAAATGTGGACTGATATTGGGCCATCTTTCAGAGTAAAACAACATGTTTGATCACCCATTGTGAGAGTAATGTTTGACACACATTGAACACTCTGAGACCTGAGCAAATTCACCTGATGTCTCTCAAAAACATGGGAAAAAGGAACTTTGCAAATTGGCAAAAACAATTGCTGGGAGCATTATTAGAAAAAAGGAATTAGGGAAAAAAAAGACAAAAAAAAAAAAAAAAAAACCTCATGGGGGGTTAAAATTAGGTTTTTATCAAAAGAAAACTGTTCAAATAATTATTAAAATGATATAAAGTCAGGTCTGTGGATCAATGTCAGATTTTTATTTTATTCGTCTCAACTTTAACAGGCATTGAAATTGTTTGGAGGTGATGTTTGAACACTGACAGTGAAAGGTATTGTCTGCTTTGCAAAACACTCAGAAGATGTGTTAAGAATATGTTCAAAGGAAAACATGGGCTAAAACATAGAAGTGGAGGTGTTCTTGACAGTTGACGCCTGTGACATGAAGAATATTTCTATCTCCTGCTTTATTTCATAAACATCCTCTGTATCATAAGTTCAAACTAAGAGTTTGACACCAAGACAAAGCCATATTTTTATATTAATTGTTAGTCAAAAATTAAGAGTCAAGTATAATGGCAAAATTGAAAGTAAACAATTAATTTGTTTTAACAAATTTTATTTGGATTTAGTGGCACGTTGGACTTGAAAGTTGCTTGCAGGACATTTCCTGGTCCTCCTCTTCCTTGCTGGAGAAACAGCAGCAGAGAGACTTCACGATCCCCTCTCAAGAAGCTCTGGTCTGTCTTCCTCTTTGCTGTGACCTCTGAAAAGAACAGTCATTTGTTTTCACACTTCAGTTCAAAGCTACAAACACAAAGAAGCTGTAAGCCTTTAGACGAGTGGCTGACCAGGCTGGATGTCTGCTGCTGCGGTGACCTGATCCTCTTCTGCTGGGCAGCAGCCATTTCTACAGCAGGGGTTGTGTTTGGGGAAGTAGCTCTGCAAAGTCCAAAGCTCAAATAATGGCTTCAAACAGTTTTGGCCAATTTTGGTGAGATATAGGCGAAATTTGCTCTTGACAGATGTAAGTGAGCATACCTGATTCTCCTCTTCTTACACTTTGGGCTCTGGACATCTGAGCTCCTGCTGACATCAAAAGTTATTTGAATATCCTGCCTTTCCAGTAGAGTGAAATGATACAGCACAATACATCACCTACAGCATCGACAAACAGTCTCTTCCTTGTCTGGGCCTGCTGATTCAGTGAAGGCTCCATGAAGAGAAATGGATGCTGCAGCATCTCAGCTGGTGTCATATGCTGGTCAGTGTCCAGCGGCAGAATTTTTTTCACGAGCTCCACAAAGCGATGGCGCTCTTCTACATTGGCCATATTGTCTGTTGTCTTCAGATGACAGGATATGTTCAACCACAAGCAGAACAACTAAACATCGCACAAAAAGTAAGGAAATTTGTGTTTGGTAGATTATTTCTTTGTTGTCCCTTTGTTGGGACATACTGAGGATACAAAATCAGTTGAGTTTTTTTCTCTTGCAATTTGTCCTAGGTTTTTTCATAAAATGACTGGACTACCAGTCAACATTCACACACTAGCATCAAACATTACAGAAACAAGGCGTGGACACTGGTTGGCCAAGTCCAACCTCTGTACGGGGCAGGCCCAGCCCAAGAAGATAAATGTGCATCATTTCCTAATGTCGGTGCTCATTTTCTGACAGAGATCCTGCGACAGCTCTGTCACCCTGAGCCCAGCGCTGCCTTACTTTATATGTGACCATAATAAATATTTCATCTGAAAATTGAAGACTGACTCTAGCTTGGTCTTCTTTCAACAAAAGAATCGGGTGCTAACAGAACCTTCCTCCTACTCGGCCCTCTCAGTGGAGACACGGCAGTTGAGAGGGCCGAGTGGGAGGACGTTCCTGTAGTAGTTCCTGCCCCCCAAATACTACCAGGAACCTTTTGGTGGAAATGGGCCTCATGTGCACAAGGTACCTTCCTTCCTTCCTTTGGAAAACTAGACTGCACAATGTAAGCCTGGCACCCTCCAGAAAGATCTTTATTGGCTCTTTGGGGTGCATCATTTCATCAGTTGATTTCTCTAATTTCCCACAAAAATGAAGTTCCACGACAATGCATTTCTTGAATGGAGACCCTGAAGATTAAAAAACAAACAAAAAAAAAAAAAACATAGTTGTGTTTTGCTTTAACTTTGATGCAAATCTGAGTGAGCATTATGAAATAATGGTCTTTTTTGTCACCCCTATGTGGACTGGCCTACTTTGACTCTTTTTCAGATATTACGGTAGGTTTAAAGAATAGCCCAAAAAACTGATTTCCCACAAAAATAAAGTTCCACAACTTTAGTTTTGACAATCTAATCATTTACTCACACATTCACCTGGTCCATAAAATAATCCATAATGCTGCCCCCTCTCTGTTGAAAAATTATGTGGTAACCTGTTCTGAGCAGAGAACAAGGGCCTTAAGATCGGTAACGAACGGGGACTGCAAAGTTCCACAAAGGAGCTCTGCTTTTAGCCAATCCGCCTTTTCCATCAAGGCTATCAGAGAATGGAACAGGCTCCCTAGTGACATGAAAACTAACACAGATTATAATAACTTCTGCCACACCACCAAAAAATGGCTCCTGAACAATCAGAGTTGCCAACACTAGGTGCTACCTGACTTCCTGCCAGTGTTTTTTTTGTTTGTTTGTTTGTTTGTTTTTCTAACTGTTATATGTGTTGCTTTACAAGAACCATCTTGTATTTGTCAATTACCATTGTTGGTATTTCCTCATTGTAACTGTAGTTCTGAACTACCATGGTTGGTATTTAAAATATCTGCAATCATATCTGATGATATCAATAACTTATGACTTTAATATTCTGCAACGGCACTTTACATTATAATGCTAATAGGTTTACAAGCATTCTACATTGACACTTTAAGTATGCAATAATAATTTCTACTACCTAACTGGCATTTTTACATCGCACTTTACATTAGGAATGTTTAGGTTGTTTATTTATGTATGTATGGCATCGTGTGGTTTGTGATATAGGCCATATGGCATGCAGAACACACACGTGCCTGCTTGTAGTGTTTATACTGTATGTACTGGTATCTAATAGGTGCAGGTCTGTTTGTTTTAATGTTTGTTTTACTGTGTTGATTGTTTTAAGGACTGCACATGGAAATTAGCTTCCTTGCTAAATCTGGTGCACTCATCTTTTTATTCTTGTGAATAGCTTATGAAAGTGCACACTGTCCTTTATAAATTGAATAAATAAACAAACCATCCATTTCATTAATGGGGCACATATGGGATATGAAAAAACATGGTTGTGTTTTGTTATAACTCGGTATAGGGGCAGCTCAAAATCTGAAGGCCCCTCCATGTATTATCATGGTCTTAATTTCCTGTAAACAGGTTGGATGTATTGGTGTATAAACATGACACATCTCAAGTGACCACACCAACTGGGATTTTTTAATAATGATACAAATAAATAAAACGTAATGCGCTAATGACATGTGGCATAAAGTGACAATGGTGATTTATCAGCAGTAAGCCACCCGCACAGGCTACATTATAGATTTTGCGAGTGCATCTGAAGGTGGACAGTGGAGTGCAAATGTGTTGTTTATTCTATTTGGAGAATTTCTCTAAATTCAGTCTGTTTACATTTTCATTTAGAGAGGAAAGCTACAAGACACGAAAATGGATTGTTCTCTCTCTCTCTCTCTCTCTCTCTCTCTCTCTCTCTCTGTCGCTCTTTCTTTCTTTCAGTTCAAATCAATGAATCAATGAGGTTTTCTGAGGCTGATGTTTCTTGTCAAATTGGGTAAAACTGATCTCATTTAAACACCTATGGGTACCAAATGTGAACAGGACGTTGAAAACATATTAGCATTTCAATTTCATGTTTACTCGCTTGTCCCCATTAATGTAGAAAATGCATGATACATACATACATACATACATACATACAGAGAGAGAGAGAGAGAGAGAGAGAGAGAGAGAGAGAGAGAGAGAGAGAGAGAGAGAGAGAGAGAGAGAGAGAGAGAGAGAGCGAGAGGTGAAACACTGAAAGGGGTCTAACTTGAATGTATGCATACATCGGGACGTGTCCAATGTGAGTGACAGGTGGGCTGGTCTCTCCCTGACAGGCTGACTAAGCGACCAATGAAACTCGGTGCTGCCGCATCGTCATCATCAAAGTGGGAAACAGGCCGCATGACATGTGTACTGCTGATACCCGTCTAAGAACAGTAATAGTTTAAAGTTGTTTTAATAAAGTCACAGCTCGTCAAAGTAAGAAAATGCCCAAGAAACTGAAAGAAGAAGAAGAGTGGGAGGGCGATGAAGTCGACCCTGTGGCGGGTAAGCTAATGCTATCAATACAACAGAAGGCTGCTGTTTAGCTTAGCAGCCGGTAAGCTAGCTAGCTAGCTATTTTGGCCGTAGCCCCGCTGCGACGGCTTGCCGCATTTTAAAAATGAATCACTGTCAGGCCTCGTCGCTTATTGTTGAGTATAAATACCTCATAGAAAGCGTAGTAAGGTCTTCTGAATCGTTAGCCTCTTCTTGTCGCTTCGGTGTATCGATGATCCAGTTGTCAGCGCTTAATTTTATTAAAATGCCAGGTTTCAGAATTGCTTCACATTGCTCGCCACCGCCGTTCATGGTGCGTTTTTGTGGAAGAATGAACGTAGAAATGAGACGCAAAACCTAGTAAAATATGAAATTCTGGCGGAACAAGGTGTGCTTGCAGTATTGGATATCTGCCGAAACGAAGTGTGGATCCTACAATTAGAGTGGCGGTTTTAATTCCTGTTGTAACATGCACATACTTTTGAACAACACATACGGTTACATTTAGTTGGCCGATTTTTGAATGGCGTTTGGCCGTCATGTCGAGAGCTGCGCGTACTGCGGCCGGTCAAGTGCTGCTCACGTTAGCTGTCATTGCGTGTGTTAGCTAGATAAGCTTAACGACTCATATGGTATGACATTAAAGTCAGCCTTCTTCAATACACAGACAAGCTAGCGACATTACGCTTAGACTGTGTCATTATTGTCAAAGTTGATTTCAGCTAGCCTTGACGCATCTGTCCATACATGCGAGAGTGATGCAATACCAGTGTATTCATTGAAATTACTGCCTGGCAGTTACATCTGAACATGATGGTGAAAAATGTTAAAAACTCATTTATCCACCTATAGGCTCTGTTAGCAATAGCCATGCTATTTAGTTTTGCTTAAGTTTCTGTTCATGGTGGTTGCGTCCTAGTGGTTTTAGACCTGAGCTAACCAATACTGACAGCTAACACTGAAATGTTTTTCTGCTCAGACTAACAGTATCTTCTCCTCCAACAGAAAAAACAGTGAAGAAAGGAAAGAAAGATAAAAAGGGGAAGAAGAGTGTAAGTTTATTCTGCTAAGCTGTATGGTACTCAAATTATAAATGTCAATCTGGTTGATGTGGAGCTCACTCCTTGTCTTCTGAGTTGGATCCCAGACATGCCTCTCATCTGTAATCCTGCTTGTGTGAATGTTTCCTCCAGTTCTTCGAGGAACTTGCCACAGAGAGCAAAGCAGAAAAGATAGATGAGGCGACTGTGAAGGACACAAAGGCAAAGCAGGTACACTTCTTCACTCTGAGAGTGGGCTTATAACATGTTATATTATTGACTAGTGATGGACCGCTGTATTAATGTGCCAGGGGTCAGCCTGATGTACCACTTTGCTGTTACATTAGATATGCAGCTGATTTTGGCTCTATATTAAGAATAAGACAAAGTCTAGTCAGGGTTGTCAAACTGTGACCTGATGTCATTTGGTTGCTTTCATATTTATTGTATGATTTATCAATATAACAGTGGTTGTCTATGGGAAGCCCTTAACCGAAAAACATTTTTGGAGGACATGTTTTTAATACATTCGTTATTTTAACGATTATTATTGGTGTTGTTTATTAGTGGAGAGTTTTAGTGTCCCCCTGATGGTTTATGTGCTGTTACAGAGTTGCTTTCACCTGATGTAAATAAAATCTTTGGATAATCATTACAGATTCTCTAATTTAAGTAAATTTAGACATAGACATTTAAATTGTCCTTGCACAGCCTCAGAAAAAGAAGAAAGATCGCCGAAAAGGAAGAGGTGCAGATGGAAATGAGGATGATGAAGATGAGGAGGTCATGCAGAGGCTGAAAAAGCTGTCAGTGCAGCCCAGTGATGAAGAGGAAGAAGAGCCTGGTGAGTCGACTACCTCGGACTCTTTTCCTCCATTTCCTCTAAGACTGCTGTTACTCGTGTGTTTTGCACAGTCTTCATCAAGTTGTTTTTTTTTCTCCACAGTCATCGTCCCCAGTAAAGGAGGCAAGAAGGGCAAGGTCAGTCATTTATTTTCCTTGTTAAGGTTTGGCAAGTTGTGCTTTGTGTCCCGCTATCCTCACTGTGTTTTGCACTTTAAATACCTTTGGTTTGTCTTAGGGTGGAAACATCTTTGCTGCTCTCAGCCAGGGCCAGAGTAATGATGATGAGGATGAGGATGAGGACGAGCCCTCAAACAAGGTACTTTGTCATTTTTCTGCATAACAAATCGAATTAATCAACACATGCCTTTTTTTTTTTTTAAGCTGCACTCGGTAAGCTTTTTAATGTAAAATCCAGCTGTCTCATCAGTCTAGATCAAACCATGGAGCTTAGACAGGGCGGCAACCCAACCCTGCTAATTATGTGTCTCCACAACAGCAGTGTGTGAGCTCTCTGTCCACACAGTGTTAGATATTTGACCTCTTTTGTCCTTTTGGTATAAAGCATCACAGACTGCTCAGGTTGGCAACACGATGGTGTGTTCAGGTTGTCCAGTCACCTCTTGCTGCTAGTTGGAGTGGCCAGCGCGCAAAGTTGCCTTTTTTTTTTTTTTTAGCTTTAAAGAGATAGTCCACTCAATCTGAAAAATGTATTATTCCCCCTCCCCCTCCTATCTTGCTCTCATTGTTACTGAGTGCTGGATACTGGCTGGATACTCTAAATGCTACCTGCTAGCCTCCTGACATTCAGGTGGACTTCCCCCCTAGCTAACAAAGGAGTCATATTTAACAGCAGATATTTCAGGCATGGTAGTGGAAACACTGAGGCACAACATAATGTGTTGTCTGGCTATTGTCTGACTACAGCTGTGGTACTAGTGCAGAATGAGCAGTTTTCAGTTTTGGCTGTTGGTGTGTTAGCATTTTTGTTGTTCTCTGAACTGTCTAATGTACACACTGTTCACAGTTTGTCTGAAGATATTTTCTGTTTTTCATATGTAACAAATACACTGCATTGCTTTCCACTGCACTGACATGTTCCCTTTGTGAACCCTGCTCCCTCTGCCTTTCAGCCCTCTTCTTGGTATTTTCTGGTCTCTGCAGCTATACTTACTACATGTGTTATGCCATGTGCATGTCATATTGGGAAAAGAAAAATTGTACACTCTAGGGTTGTCAGAGGTATTGATACCTAAGTAAATATCAATACCACAATCTGAAATGGTACCAGTACTGCTTTCCAACAGTACTTATATCAGCATCGTTTCAGTTAAACAACATTTAACATTTAATAATGTTTTTAAGCCCAGTTTAACCAGATAATAAATATGTTTGAGCCTGAAAAGTGTTTTATTTCTCCTCCAGTTCCAGATGAAATCCATTTTTATGCCCCCCCTTTTTTTTCTATGTGGTATTGAAAATGGTAGAGAATATCGATATTTTCCTGGATATTGTATCAAAGTTAGAAATTCTAGTATTGTCACAACCCACACTACTAGTATCTCCCACTTGGAGCCACAAATTGAAGAAGCAGATCTTTAATAGTGCACTTCCATGAAGTCTTTCAAAAGAAAATCTTGGTTGATTGTAATATATTTTATATGCTGGAACAGTTGACTTAAAAGAGGATGTTCCAACAACATTGATGTGAATGTTTCTAAGTTTTAGAGATTTCATACCATCCCTCTGCTTTTTCAATATGACATGAACACAGCATTACACAAAATATTTCTGGTATTTGGGACTTGTAAAGACTAAAGAATATGGCGCAATAAATTGGTGGGGGAAGCAGCTCAGGTTGTTGTCCTTTCAATGTGGTGCTTGAAGCGTTTCTCCTCTTTAAAGGCCGCATGATTATTTTTCTTCTAAAAGTGCTGGGTGTATCTCTGTACATGTCTGTGCGTCTTTGATACAGGAGGTTGAGAAGCTTTCTAAAAGCAAGAAAAAAGATAAATCTAAGCTCAAGAAGGTGAAGGTGGGTGCTGGAATGTCCCTCTCTCTAAATGATCTATACCGTGCCATCTTTCTTGGTTCCTTATTTACCTGCTGCAATCTCCTCCATCCGCTCATTTGTCCATGGAACATGTTTTGATTATGGAGTGCAATTTGGTCTTTCACAAAGCATTTTCTTGTCCATCTGTTTTCTGTTCACCTCTTCAGGGTGTTGGCAAAGATATGGAGTAGCCAGTCAATGGGAAGATGTTTCTTGGTCTCACTTTATGCATTTTAGTTTATTGCAATCCCAAAGTCTTATGACTTTCAACATGTTTTCTCAGCCATGTTTCAAAAAGAGCACAAATAATAGAATAAAAATTCAGAGTGCCCACAAAAGGCCTCTCTCCCTCATGCACACACACACACACACACACACACACTAAAGACTTGTGAAGATAAGGCAAATAGTCTGCGGAGACATTTTACGGTAATGTCTGTTTTACTCATCACTTTTTACAGTCCTGAAGCATCAGGCTATGTAACTCATTTTAACCCCTGTGCTTACACTTTTGAGAGAGTTTTTGTCCCAGTGTGTCTGTTCATTGTTCTGTTGACTTCCTCGTCAGCATTGTGTAAACTCACCCAAAAAATGCAATGCACGTCTGGGATTTTTTCACTCGCGACCACAGAGAACATGGCCACAGTAGGATGAAAAAAACAAGCAAGCGTGACAATCATTGTAGAGACAGAGTGGTATATTATAATGATATTTTGCAAAGGTTTTGAGTCACCACAACCCGAGAGTTTACAGCTCATTTGTGGCTTTAGCCTAAGTCTCATAGTAACAGCCTCTGCTTACACTGACCTTTATGTGTGGAAAATGTCAGGCTGCATCTGATGAAGAGGATGAGGAAGAGAAGATGGATGAGGATGAAAAGAAACCTGCAAAGAAGACCAAGAAGGCAGATGCCAAAGACTCCAAAGTGAGAGCAGTGTCTGTATTGTGTTTTGGGACAAAATGTTGTCTCTGCGTAGCACTGTTGACTTCCCAGACTGTAAGACTGACATTATACTCAAGTTTGGTCACTTGACTTTATGTTAGCAGTCAGAGTTGTAACAGTGGCATGCAGGCAGGAGTCATGCCAGCACCTGAAACAACAAAAAAAAAAACATTTTGCTTGGTCTGAGTGCAGTGTCAGATATTGTTGTTTTTGTCTCCTGTCGGCCTCACAGGAGGATGAGGAGAAACCGAAGAAAGGCAAGAAAGAGCAGCCAAAGGCAAGTAAACCACTCTGATGTAGGCAGCATAAACTGGAGCTCTATGCACTCACATACACTGTTACTTCTTGTTGAAGCATCCTAAAGGTGATTTTATTTTTTCTTTGTAAAAGGGAAAACCTACTGAGCGGTCACACAGTGATGATGAAGATGAAGAGGAAGATGATAGCGATGGAGCCGACACAATGATGGTACGTCTGTCTTTTGCAAAGCTGGGACTTTGTTTTTGATTTCAAGCCGTGTGCTCACGTTGTCACTTTGCTTTCACTTTCAACAGTGTGCTGAGGATGTTATTGCAGCGCAGGACAAGCAGCAGGATGATGACCCATTTGCTAATCTTTCCAAAAAAGAGAAGAAGAAAAAAAAGAAACAGGTAATTATTTTATATGCTTTACTATGGGGTTGCCCTCTGAAAGTTGACTGAGGTTCTTTGAGACAAGCAGTCACCTTGTCATTTATTGATGTATGTAATGAAGACAGTAAACTGTAATATCACAGTAGACAATGACTAGCTGCTGAGACACACCTTTTATGGTTTATAATTGCAGATGGAGTATGAACGTCAGGTCGCCAGTGTTCGGGCTCAGAACGCCATAGAGGGAGATTTCTCGGTTTCTCAAGCTGAGTTGTCTTCTAGACAGGCCATGCTGGAGAACGCCTCAGACATCAAGGTGAGCTGCTGTCTTCAGTCAATAGTCAAACTGCATTTTACAGTTGGACAGTATTATTTATGAAAAACTTCATGTGAAACCTGATTGGACTCTGGTGAGAACATCAGGTTCATGTTGTAGTTTTTAAGGATGTGTAATGTCTTTCCTGCAGCTGGAGAGGTTTAGCATATCTGCTCATGGAAAGGAACTCTTTGTCAACGCTGACCTTCTGATTGTGGCAGGAAGAAGATATGGTTTGGTCGGACCAAATGGGTAAATCTTTTTTTTTTTTGTCTGGACCTCTTATCATGAGCTACATTTCCATGCATGTAGACCTTAGTTCTCAATTTGATTACTCGGGTAAGAGGGTTTTAAGTTAAAGTGTTCAACAGTTAACTCATAATCATGTATGTAAACATAGATGCTCATATTGACAACTGTAAGAAATGACCTAATCCTCCTCCTTTTCTCTTTCTCCTCTGTCAGCAAAGGAAAGACCACTTTACTAAAACATATTGCCAACAGAGCCCTCAGTATTCCCCCCAACATTGACGTGTTGCTCTGTGAGCAAGGTAAGGGAACTCTCAAACTGAGCTCAGTTGTTTGATGTACTGCATGTTTCTCTTCATTTTTGTCATCCTTCATCATCTCTGCTGTGTTTGTGGCTGCTCAGAGGTGGTAGCAGACGACACACCAGCGGTGCAGGCGGTGCTGAAGGCGGACACCCGGCGTCTGAAGCTTCTTGACGAGGAGAAACGGCTCCAGGCTCTCCTGGAGAAAGGAGAGGACAGTGTAGCGGAGAGGTTGGAGAAGGTAAACTGTGGACGGTGGTGTTTACCATGGTGCGTCTATATTCAAAAGGCCAAATTCCTTCAAGTCAGGTGGCAGGCTGAAAAACAAAAGGCTTCCCAAGAAAATTGTTTGACTATATGACTCTGTGAAAACCTGAACTGTCACTTTAAAATTAGTTTATGTGCTTCATTTTTGGATGGAGTGCACGGGTCCTGTAGAAGAGTCATGGAATTTAAAAAAATTGCCTTAAATCAGTTGTAATAATGTTAAAAAATCTTCAGTTTGAAGAGTTCTTCAGTTCAATTCAAAAACCCCAGTGAGTGGAGCTTGAACCATCCCACTAAACCAGTTAGCAGTGTGTTTTAGGGCTGTGACAACGAACTTCGAAATTCGATATTAATTCGAACTGGAGGGAGGGATATAACGTTCGATTGCTGAAATTCACGTTCGAATGTGTGTGTGTGTGTGTGTGTGTGTGTGTGTGTGTGTGTGTGTGTGTGTGTCTTTGTTTACGTTGCGTAACGACGCAAATCAACGTTACGCGTGATCGTGCGCGGGATAAAAAAGTGTGGGCATGCATCAGTGCAGCGCGCACCTGTAGGAAGTTTACAGCATGGCTGAAAACAATGCAGCAGCAGAACCGAGGGCTGTACTACGAAGGAGGCTCAATATAGCCAGGCTTTGTGTTCACTATCAGGCTGAACAAAACCTAAAGCTCCAGTCAAAGTTAAGTGGTATCACGACGGCGGTTCTCATCAAGGTTTGTTAAGTCCGGCTGTCAGCTTTGTGCTCTGTGCGCGTTCACAGAAAAGGGGGCGTTTTGGCGTCATATGATTCTACTTCCGCGAAAAACGGACCGTTCACGGGCTGCAGATTTCACGCAAGAGGAGCAGCTTGTCCTCATGGAAAGCTATGAAAATTTCAAAAATAAAATTAATGCTAAGAGCAACACTGTGGCCGCAAATAAGACGAGAGAGGAGAGCTGGCGATTAATTTCAAAGGAAGCACAAAGGGGGATTCTGTCACTGTTATAGCCATTTTAAATAATTGCTGCAATATTCATTCAGTATTATGAATTTTAGTTTAGAAATATGTAACTTCAGTAGCTTTATGGGAGTGTTGCCTAGGAATTGGAGGTAAAGCCTGAGGTTAAGTCAGGTGACTGAAGGTGTGTGTGGGTGAGTCTAGCAGTGTCGGACGGAGCAGGCGGTGGTTACCATGGTTACATGACAATTTTGACCACTATTTACGCTGCTTAGAGCCACTTGTCAGTAGTTTCAGATAATTGTTCGTTACATTTGAAGTTTAACTTGAATTATGGAGCCATTTCAGTTGATGTTTGTTGGCTCCTTTTTTGTTAAATCTTTTTTTCTAAATAGGAATAAGTGGCGTTTGGAGTGCGTTTGAATCACCACGGGCTGCTCCCGTCCAATCATCATGCCGTGACAGTCACCGTTATAATATAAGGGGTTTCCTTTAAAAAAAAAAAAAAAGTAGCCTACTATAACAAAGTCTGTGATACAACGGACTATTTCTAACAAACGTGAAGTCTGTGCACCACTAATAGTATACCTGCATTGTGCATATGTGTTACCAAACACCGGACAAAAATTACTTTTCGTGATTTCACCTGGGTGAGATAGCGCCGCTTTTATATCCGGGGTTAAACTTAACTCATAACCTGGTCGGGACCAGGTTATGAGTTAAGCATAAGTTACCATGGTGATCTAGCCGGGTTAAAAGAGAGCCACCTTCGTGATACAGGAAAGCCTGGCTTTAGACTCAACATACCTCGCTAACCCACTGAACCTGCTTCGTAGTACACCCCTCCGGTCCCGGAGACTGAAATCACAGCTAAGTAACACAGCTAACCCTAACCCTATTCTAGACATTCCTAAGAAATTTCATATTGAGTGAGAGTTGAAGTGCATTAGTTATCTTGCGTGCTTATTAAAATACGATCGTAAATACATCCAGATTATCATTATTAATGTTGTGCCTTTCAGAAGGAAAGCGCTTGTTAATATGGTTGAAACGCCCTCTGGCGGACAGACCGTAAATGACACCCATATTGTACATATCAATAGGCTAAACAATAGACTAAAATTGACCCTAAAAATTCGAACATAATTCGATATTTGACATTATAGGGCAATCGAAATTCGAAATTTATTTTGGAGGAAAGTCACAGCCCTAGTGTGTTTGTACTTCTAATGCAGTGTTACAGCTGATGGTTGTCTCTCCAGATCTATGAAGAGCTCAGGGTGATCGGAGCTGCAGCTGCTGAGGCTAAAGCCCGAAGGATCCTGGCTGGTCTGTCTTTCACCCCTGAGATGCAGAACAGACCCACCAAGAAGTTTTCAGGAGGCTGGAGAATGAGAGTCTCTCTGGCCAGGTACACCATCACACATATAGACCCTGTTATAGTTTGTATACAAGGATGATGAAGCAAGTCGTGTGTGTGTGTTTTGGAAATGGAAATAGCAGAAATCACACAGTGACTACGCATAACAGACAGTTTTCTTTTGCTTCTGTGACAAAGACGAGATCCTGATGGAATCCATTAGAATTTCACTTACCGTATTTCACCAATTAATCGCCCGGCCGCAAATAGCCGCCTGGTTCTTATAAACCCCTGGGGTCTGCACCCATTTTGTGTATTAAACGCTCACCCGAATAACCGCCGGGGCGATTATTTGCATTATATTGAGGTAAACCCAAGATAAGGCTATTCACCTTATTTTTGCAGAAGTAAACAGTTAGCTGCACAATAACTGTGCAGCACTTCTGTTTCTGTCAAAATAAGAGAGCTAGCTAACGTTAGAAAAAAGGGTGCACCGTAATCTTAAATTGACCGACTGAAAATATGTTGGACAGTAACTGTCATCACGATAATGGCCTGGTGCAGGTCTGTGTAAAAATAAATAAAGGCCTGCAGCGAATAGCCGCCTGGTTCTTTTTCGCCTGGGATCCAAGTTGATTTTGCGTATTAAATGCCCGGGTTATTAATTGGGGAAATACGGTATTTATGGATTCAATACCGATTCTGGTATACACTCAACAACCAGACATTTTATCTAAAAGTTTGATGTAATAACACAACCAGAATTCCATTGCCAATAAGCACATAGATTTTTATAAAGACACTGGCCTTGATTTCATTTATTGCATTGTACAGAAAGGTTGTGTGCAAATATGTGTTTACAGAGTTTACTAAGTCAAAGTCTTGTTCCCGGTCACCTGTACCTTTGCTTTGCAGAGCTCTCTTCATGGAGCCCACTCTGCTGATGCTGGACGAGCCCACCAACCATCTGGACCTGAACGCTGTCATCTGGCTCAACAAGTATGATGTGGCTTTTTAATCTGGACTCTTCCCTATGACACAGATCAAACATCATCAATTCATCTGTTTCTCTGTAATGTTTAAAAGTTCATTAATGGTGTTTCTTAAATCTACATGAGGGATATATTTAATTTCACTGATTTGCATAGTTTCAGTGAGAAATATGCTGTGTTCATACGGCTTTTTTGATTTACATCATACTTGAGAGTGGGAAACCCTAGCTTACGAGATGGTGAGGGTGGTGTGCCACCACAGCTAGGACTATTACCATCACTGCAAGAGAAAATGTGAAATCAAAATAAACATTGTAATTTAGCCTAAATGTTATCTAAAACTTAATCATAGTCCACGTGCTTTAGGCGTAATGATTAAATTATAAAAAAAATATTTTTATCACTAGAACAACAACTTTAAACATAACAGATATGGGAGAACAACTTGAATTATTGCCAAACGCACCACACACACACACACACACACACACACACACACACTCTTTCATTAAGCCCGTTTTCTCAGGACCCCCTTGATGCCATTAAAGGTCCTCTGGGGGCCTCTGGACCCCACTTTGAAAACCATTGGCTTTGATTACTTTAACTCACATAGTTCAGTGTAACTGGTTTGGTGAAACACATTAACAATATGAAGTAGTCAAATAATGCTATTGTCATGGACCATGCTGATTTGAAGAGGAGTATGTTTGTTAGCTGACTACTAACATTAGCTAATGCCAAAAAAACATCAGTTACTGAAGTCTCTGATTTAGACCATCTCCAGTTCTGCTCATCTTTCCATGGTATCCAAGGATAATTTGGTGTTTATTGCAAAAACAAAACAAAAAAAGTGTACAGACCTGTGATTTGCTTAGTTGTCACCTGAGTATGGTTTCCCACTCTGAATCTAATTCATCAGAGAGCTGACAGTTAAAGAGCTTGTGTGTTCTAAGTCTGTGTGTTAGAAATCAGTTGTTCCTCTCTTCTGCTCAAAGCTACCTTCAAGGCTGGAAGAAGACTCTCCTCATAGTTTCCCACGACCAGAGTTTCCTTGATGACGTTTGCACGGATATCATCCATCTGGATAACCAGAAACTCTACTATTACAGGGGCAATTACCGTATGTATCTACTTAGAACAGCAACATCTGCACGTTGTGTGTGTGAGTGTATGGTACCTCTATGTAAGGACCTCATCGCTACCAGTTATATACGTTAGGGTAGACAATGGTTGCAACAATACAATATTTTTTTTTTTTCAGCCTGAGCATCAGGAGCTAAGTGTCCTGAGAGGTTATGCTGTCATTGAGATGGACAATTCAAAGCTCCTCATGTTGAAATGTGCAAAAGAGCATGTATTTGGCTGGAGATTCCAAGGACTGTAATTAACTGAATATTTTGTCCACTCTGTGAAATGGTGAATAAATAGGAGGACTGAGTTCACAGGAGTTAGCGATGGCAGCACTGCAAAAGATGTCACTTCTACAATCCATGACATTTCTTCTTTGCTTTTCTCAAAGTGACCTTCAAGAAGATGTATGTGCAGAAGCAGAAGGAGCTCCAGAAACAGTATGATAAGCAGGAGAAGAAACTCAAAGACTTAAAGGCTGGTGGCAAGTCGACCAAGCAGGCTGTGAGTATTGTTGCATTTCACTCAACTTTAAGTGTTTGGTCCCAGCAGGATTGGTCAAGCAAAATCTACTCGCAGGCTAAAACCAGACATGAGGCAGTGTATTGTATAATGCGTGTGTTTAACTATGGAAGAAGGATTGGCTTTCATTCTTTGCTAACTAGCCATGTTGAACTTAAGACATGGTAAGAAAGTTATGGCAGTCAGATGCTGACAAAAACTGTGGTAACCCAGCAGTGCTACAGTGAGAACCTCCACTCTGTTGTCAGAAGGTGTCAGTCCCACCCAGTCTGTTTTTTTTTATTGATGCAGTGTCAGTGAAACAAATTTAGTTGAACAAATTGGAACTCTTTGAGATGTGAAAAGGAACGAAGAAGGAAAGTATCTTCGGAGCTGGAAGCCAACTGGAATTGCACATTGTTTCTTTTGAATTACACCTTTAGGAAACTTTGTGATGGTGTTACCAGTCCAGTAGCTACAGTAAAGTCCTGCATCTACTGTCATTTGTAATTAATACTCACAAGCCCACTTCAATTTCTGGGGACAAAGTTAAGAAATGACAGATAAGAGCTCATGATTTTGTCAGTGTGATGAATGAATGAATAGATAGATTTTTACCGACTTAGAGTGAACATCGGTCTTGAGTGTTCCTACACACTATACCTTTAATGCCTTCCCATAGCCATCTCCTATGTGTCTTGGTCTTGCTGCTCACACTGTTGTGTTGATTTTCCCTGCAGGAGAAGCAGACTAAGGAAGCCCTGACCAGAAAGCAACAGAAAGGCAAGAAGAAGGGAGGTATGGAGGAAGAGAGCCAGGAGACCCCAGAGCTGCTGAAGCGACCTAAAGAATACACCGTCAAGTTCACATTCCCCAACCCACCTCCACTCTCTCCACCCATCTTGGGATTACACAGTAAGACATTTTTTTGGAATCTTTAGCTTTTTGTAGCATCTTATGTTTAGTTTAAAGTAGTCCCAGGCAACACAGATGCACAGACCTGCTCTGCCCCGCCTATGTGATGTGTCATGTCCGTGCCTGGTGTATTTTAAGTGTTACATATGATTCAGTAGCTTTCTAAACCAGCTCTGCTCTGCTTAACCCTGAAACAGGTGTTGACTTTGGGTATGAGGGTCAGAAACCCCTGTTCAAGAATGTGGACTTTGGAATTGACATGGAGTCGAGGAGTAAGTAGCCTGCTTTAATTACTAAGGCATTTATTGCATGGCACCTTTTGGCATGCACTGGCGTCTTTTGCCCTCCAAGTGTTTTTGACATGCATGTTTCCTTCCTTAGTTTGCATAGTTGGACCCAACGGTGTGGGAAAGAGTACTCTGCTGCTGCTCCTCACTGGCAAATTAAACCCAGTAAGTGTGTATGCTGCATAATTGCCACAGGCTTTGGTTTGTTGATGTTGATGGACCTGTGGGAACTGAAATTATTTTCATCTTTCAGACCAAAGGAGAGATGAGGAAGAATCATCGGCTGGTGAGTAACTGTCCCTCACATTTGATGTTTCATTCCCAAATAGACGGCATGTGTTCACACTGTCAGCAACTTGATGCAGACTAATTGTACGCAGTGAAAGAGGCTCTGATTGCATCTATTTCATGATCTTATGCACATGCAGTTTTGAAATGGCAAAAATAGCAGTTTTCATGAGTGATCATAGCTGGCTACTAAACGCTAATTGCATGGAATTAATAAAAAATCAACTCAAAATAACTTCAGAGCTTTTGAACATCATTTTTGAGACATTAATTCTTGTAGTCTTTTTAACATAACTTATAAAGAACTGGAATGCCTTAAGTAGCTGTAGTACACTTCTCATAAATTTTGCACTTGACAGACTGAACTATTGGTCATGAAAAAACCTTACCACATTGGAGGGGAAAGAAGGAATCATGGAAATGTCTTTAGCTTTTGAAAGCCAATGACAAAACATTTCAACACTATTTTGGTTGATCAAATTATTTATTATGTGCATAAATATTGCCTCCAGAGAAATTCTTTCCTGTCTTTCAATACGGCATAACATTGGTCAGTTTTTGTCAAGTCCAGTTAGTAGGGGGATGGAGGTTGATTCAGCATAAGAGCAGTTATTTTTCTCACAACATTTATCAGTTTGCTGGTGTCAAAAATAAATCTTTTATTTACATTTTTGTCACTTCAATGACACAGCCATGCCACAACTTTATGCAGAAGTAAAAGTCAGAGTCTTGCAATCAATGAGCAGTCAGCAGAATTGCACATAGTGTATTGGGGGAAAAAAGGCTTATTCTATTTGCAGTGAACTGAGATACAAGCTATTGATGAGATTGTACTGCTGAAGAAACCACTTCAATTTGTCACTAAGTTTTCTTTTCAGTTAGGCTTAACACTACCTCAAAATGAAGTGTACAAGTAAAAAGAAGTGTACCTGAACTCATATGTTTCAGAACTTTTTGAATTATGGCTGGTGTTCTTGAAATTTTGGACTTTGACTGCAAACACAAGCATTACAAATTTCACTAAATATGGAATGCTAATTAATGAATGAATTGTGATTTAATTGAATCATGAGATCACTGGTGATTCCCCCTGCCCCTCTAACAGTGTTAATATGTTCTGACTCTGCAGAAAGTGGGCTTCTTCAATCAGCAGTATGCTGACCAGTTGAACATGGAGGAGGCAGCCACAGAGTACCTGATGAGGAACTTCAACCTCCCCTACCAGGACAGCAGGAAGTGCCTGGGACGTTTTGGCCTGGAGAGTCACGCACACACCATTCAGATAGCCAAACTATCAGGTACAGACTGTAAGAAGATGCACAACAATAGTGAGGCATTCAAACAAATCATGTGAGGGACATGTGTTTTCTAACATGCCACCAATTGCTCCTTCAACAGGAGGTCAGAAGGCCAGAGTAGTGTTTGCTGAACTTGCCTGCAGGCAACCTGATGTACTTATATTGGTAAGTACCAGAAGGCCTTTTGTCCATACTGTAAATGTGATACACAGATGAATTGTGTGATTCACTTAGTTTCTCTCTCTCCTCTATCAGGATGAACCCACTAACAATCTGGATATTGAGTCGATTGATGCCTTATCAGAGGCCATCAATGAGTACAAAGGAGGTAAGCCTATTTCTACAATAAGACTGCTCTTTAAATGGTGGTGGGAAGACAGCTTCTTTTAAAGACCCTGTCAAATTGTCCCTTTGCTGTCTCGATTTCATGCACTTCCTGTTTAAACAGGATGTTGGGGCAGGACATAATGTAAGGAGGAGTTGTTTAAAGTATAAACCACCAGGTTATCAATTAACGAGAGACTCAGTTTTATTTAATAGGATGAAAGATGGGGCATGATTGTTGAAAAATGTGTGACGTTGTATTTGTTGACACCTTTATTTATGCTTATTATTGCAACATGATGTCACCATAAAAGATGCACTATTTTTCAGGAAGTAAAAGTAATGGGAGTTAATTTCATCAGGACTTGAACTAGCATGATTGTTTTTGATACCCAATGACAGTGAATCGATTCACAAGCAGTTCATTTGATTCAGCTTTGAAAAGATACTTGCAATGTGACCTTTGACCAAAAGGTGGCAGTGCTGCTGCATTTTATGGCTGGCAACAGCTTGATGTCACCATGCAGTTGTACAACTTTGTGCATTGTTCAGCAACATAGTTCATTTCCCTTTGAAACCCAAGAGCCTGAGGGCTGGCTTTTATTTTGAGGGGCTTTATTTCACCTTCTCAACTACATTCACCTTTTTTTTTTTTTTTAAAGAAAGTGATAATTTCATGGTAAATTGTCAAATCTATTTTTTTTTTGCAATTACAAATTTTCTGGTAACATTTAATTTCTTGATTATTTGCTCATTGCCTTTGAAACCTGGGCAGAGTAATGTGATTGCTGTCAAAAACATGAAGTAAAAAGTGAACAGGCAAATAGCAAAAAAAAAAGAAAAAAGAAAATTTTAATTAGCAAAAAATTGCCTGAAAATTTGCGTAGTTTTGAAGCAAGACAGTTATATTATTAAAATTATATACTCAAACATCTGAGTGGTGATGATGGATTGATGTCAAAATTCTTTAATGTTTGTGAAAAGCTCAAAGGTTCATTATGTCTACTTTTTCACGAGAACTATTATGTGGAAGTTTTGGTGTCAAAGCCCTCCGCCGGCTAGAGAGACTCGAAAAAAAATAAGAGCAGGCTACAAGAACCATCTAAGGTTTAGTCTCTTTGTGAAAAGCATCTGAATGCAATCTGTACTAACAGCTGAGTGCAACTGGTGGATTAGACTATTTTTTTGGGAGTAGTCAGTGTGCAGGCAGGTCACATGTTCAGTGTTCTCCTGCATGCATTCCCCTATAGCAAGAGTCAGTTAAGTTTTGTGTTCAACGATCAGTCTGATCAGGTGGAACTATAAAGTGCTGTCTACAATCACCAGTTCCGTTAGAATACAGATTCACTGTGCCCATTTTCACAATACTTGAATCAACCCACCATGTGGAACATTTCTACATCATGTTGAGTATGAGTCAGTAGGCAAACACTCTAATGAAGACCAGTGGTTCTGTCTTAGCATGGTGACAGACTGTTTTTCTCTGTGCTCCTCTCCAGCGGTGATCATTGTGAGTCACGATGCCAGACTCATCACGGAGACTCAGTGCCAGCTCTGGGTGGTGGAGGACAGTACAGTCAACCAGATCGATGGAGACTTTGACGACTACAAACGGGAGGTGCTCGAGGCCCTGGGAGAGACCCTGGTTCACAAGTCCAAGGAGTGACAGCACAGCCAGCCACAGCAACATTAACAGCTCCAGCTCTAGCAGGGCTACACGATCCTCTGGGGTCATGTGCTACCTACACTTCTGTGGATGGGTTGCCATGTTTCACCAAGGTGTCATGGAGAATGGAATAGAACTGGGGAAGATACTGGAGTGTTACTCCCGCTATTGAAGACATGGCAATGCATCAACACTGAATTCATATATATATGTATAAATAAAGCTCTCTAACATGGACTACCCAACAATATCTTGAATAATGGTCTTTGTTAAACATCTGCAATAGCCAAACCAATAAAGCAATTTGTCTTCTTACAGTGACTTTATTACACAGCATTGTTTTAAAATGCAATTAAGGTATGCAAAATGATTCAGGGGAATTCACATGGTACAATGGACATCATTTATAACGTTAAACTGAAGTGGTAATGATACAGTATTGCTTTATAACTAACATATCACACTCCATATCATTTGTTGCTAAGCAAATATCCACATTATTTAAGATAAGCCTTGTATGTCTTCTTCACTTTAGCCACTTCTTTCTCGTCAGGCACCATGTTGCCATACCATTTATACCAGGGGTCACCGGAGGTCAGGGATGAGGGAGGTGGTGTGGACCCTACTGCATCATGGGAGTTTGAGTATTCTTCCCCTGAGAAGTCCACATAAGGAATCTGGAAGGGTAGTAAGCCTAAGAGAGACAACATGAAGTAGCAGGGTTCTAGTTATTCTGATCATATCAGACATAGTTCAGCCAGTGTGCACATGTGACAAAAGGTTCTTCACTGACTACAGGCGCTGACTTTGATTTCACATGTCTAACCAGAGGAGTCACTCCAGCTTGATGGAGGATTTTACTAAGTCTGTCTTTGGGAGCTGCTTGCTCACCTAAAAGAATTTAATCCTTGATGTTTTGAAGAAAGAAAATAGATCTGAAGATCTATTTTCTAAAATAGAAAATAGATCTGAAGATCTATTTTCTAGGGGTAAAAAAAAAAAAAAAAAATTGTTAGACCCCTCATTTGGCATGAGTGTCAGTGACAAACATCATACTTGGTTATCTTGCATGCTTGTGAAAGACAACACATTGGCAGAAATGTTGTATAGACCTAAAACACCAACAGTTTCGGTGTGTGTGTGTGTGTGGAGAAAAGTTCAACTTGTGTAATAAAAAGAAACACAAATTGTTTTTGGCTGTAGTGGAAAACCCGAAAAATTGGCCGTTGCCCCCAGAGACTGGGGACAGAGTGTCATCAGATGATAACCAATGGGTTCTGAGATTTGTCACTGTAAAATAAAGCAGAAATGCAAAAAACAACTCCTGAAATTGCCCACTTCAAAAAAAAAAAAAAAAAAAAAAAAGGGTTGCAGACTGAACTTTCTAACAAGTTCTGTTTTGCATTAATAATAATACATTCTTGTCTATCTTGTACATTTCTGATGTGCAACAACATGACACTTTATCAACTTCGGGTAAATGAAGGCTCGCTAGAACCTCTACATTTCCCCCACTGGAAATACATTTTCAAAAATAACATTACTGATTTTTTTTTTTTTTAATTCTGAAACGAGTGCCCTGCTGGATTGTAATGAAGGGTATCAACATTTTAATACCAAACCCATCCTTTAAAAAATCAGTCCTACATGAATGTGCAGCAAATAGTTTGGGTGACCTTGGCTTGGGGTGAATAAGCTTAACACACTCACAGCACATACTGCCACATTCTGCAAAGACAACAGGTCTTTACACAGCAGGTCATACTGGGGACAGATGACTATACTCTTACTATACTCTGTATTAATACACATTCAACTTGACTGCACATTTAGCATTTGATGCAACTTACCATGGTCTCGTGCTGTACTGATTGCCTCATTGAGCTGCTTCTGCTGTTTCATACACACACCTGCAGAGAAAAAAATGGACCTGTCTAACTATAATTTCAGAATTTGAGTTTTTTATCTCAATTCTTTCCTCATAAATTTACCACTTTAATCTCAGACTATCAGTTTTTTCTTTTTTTTTGCCCCCTACAATGGCACTAATATGCTGTCACAGAAGTTATGATGAATTGGAAGATAGTTTTGAATTCACCTGTGTGTTGACTTTACTCATATCGGAAACAGTGACAACCTACCTGTTCGAGTAGGATCATACACTATCCCAGTGTAGGGACTTATAAACTGCTGCAGCAATTTAACGTTCTGCAAGAGAAGTTACATTAGATAATGGTTAGCATCATATCTGAATGCAAAAAAAAAAAAAAAAAAAGAGGGAAAACAAAAGTCACTTGAGCTGCCTCATGTCTTGTCATAATAACCATGGTATAGTAAACATGATATCTGATGCTAATGACATCAGTCATTCATTAAGCTAATCAATGCATTAGGGCTCAAATCATTTGTCCTCATATGACATATATGTATTGAAAAAAATTAATTGATCTCTAACTTTAATTGAACCAGTTAATTGAGACCCTGATTGGTGCTAATGAGAGTAAAAACTAGCAAAATCTATCTTTAACTGTTTTTGCAAAAGTTAGGACGGTTTCGTGAGAATCACCCAAATGGGAATTATTAATATAAACTATCTTAAAGCACAAGAACAAAGTCAGTATTCAGTATATCCTTGTTAATATGCAAATGTATGCAGCAGAATACTTAAAAAAAACCAGTCTATTCTTTAGGGCAAACCTGTGGTAAAGTTTCATTTTATTAGTAATCAACCAATCACAGTGACACAACCATGTGATGAAGTCATCACAGTGATGTTAACTGACCTGGTAATGGATGATGACGTTTGGATCCCGACAAATTGGACAGGGGTTTCCAGAGATCTTGTCTCCCCTCTGAAATAACAAGACCAGCGTTTAAAGTGGTGACAGGACAATTCTGTTATTTTTCAACTTGGGCTCTATTTTAACACATTTTGGATTCCAAGTGACTGATAGTGAAAAAATCATTTTAAACCCGGTCCATGGCAAACGGCTTCTGTACACAGACCATGAGGTTTGTAAATGACTCTCACACACTGCCTACTCACTCACGTCACTCGAAATGTCAGAGCGAGACTTCCCCTCGTCTTAGAATTTTGTTCATGTGGTACACGTCTGTCTCTATGGGGATCCACTCCATAATGCTGTCAGACACTTAGAATAACAATCTGAAGCTGTCAGTGGCAAAACAAATACTTTTAGAGGACATAATTGGACAGGTGAACATGCCCTGTGCAATTACATGGCAGCCTGTTCTGAAGTGGCCTCGCTCAATACTTGACCAGTCCCAATATTTTTTTGTCTCCATCAGTCATAAACAGTGGAAAATAGGACCCATGTTGAAAAATGCCAGAATTATCCTTAAAATGACAAATGTATGCAAGGATGCACATTAATATGACATTATAGGTGTATCCACAATAGACACTTTACAATGCAAGTCTTGCGTGTCTTCTGCGGGGGTATTCCTCCCTTATGGTTCCTCCTGTAGCCTGCCCACACCGTGTTGGTCCCATAGCGCTCCATGTACTCTGGCGGAGGTACAAATCCAGATGAAACCCAGCAGCACATCTAGAAGCTGTGAATCAGGTTCAGTTTGCATTTTCATTTGCATACCTTCACTCTCCAAGTAGTCCCAAGGTCTGTCCTTGTAGCGGGCCAGAGCCTCAGCAGCATCTCCATCATGGTGCGGTGCTGCTGTGCAGAATGAGGAGCTCTGCAGCACAGCTGGAGAGCCGCACTGAGCCAGGCATGCTGTCACGGGTAGCCTCTGAAGACATGACTAGAAATGAAGTGTCAGTATCACCATGTTAGCATACCAACCAAAATAACCAAATAAGTCTCTGAAATATATTGCGGTCATTCCTGTAAGGATAGCTTCAGCAAAAAGAACTGGAATCAGAATCAGAAAAACTAAATTGACCACTGAGGGGAAATAAGATAAAGATAATGTCTTAGAAATTTGTGAAAACACTACACATTATAGATAAATGTGCATTAATTCTACTTGTGCATTAACTGTAGTTGTAAAAAGTATGTACATTATATCTAAAAATGTGCATTAATCCTACAAAAGATTACAACAATAAATTGAGCGTATGCAAAATGTCCATCTATGTTTACACAGAGATATGGCACTGCTGAATTGCTGTCAAGCCATACAGGTATAAACTACTGCAATTAAATGGTTAAACTGAGCATTATTACACTAGAGGGTGTGCTTGACCAAGCGCCTCTTTCCTGGCCGCATCACTGTCATGACAATAATGACGGTCAAGCACACCCTCTAGTGTAATAACGCTTAATTAAATAGTGTACAGTTAAAGAAGAAAGATACGAGAATATAGTCGTGTACAAAGTCATAAGACACGGCATTTGTATCCTGAGCTCCTGTTTTCAGACAGTGTTTTCCTCACCACAACAATTCTTTAGGTGTACTTCATCCATTTTGGAAAAATATGTTATAGTACTTTATCTCCTAGCTGTTATGTAGGTCGGTAGAGATGCTACAAGGTTAAATTTACAGGGAAATAAAGTTATTTAGTGCATGTAACACATGCCGAATTCAAAAGAACACCATAACCTCCCATAAACAGTCTTTAACCATGTTCTGTGGAGTCTGGTAGGTCCCCGGCAAGTAAAATAACCCAGAATACTGAACAATCTCTCGCACACTGTCTCACAAGATCATGTGATTCAGCTACACAGAATAGGTTGCGGCGCCCAGTATTTCCAGTATCTAATCCAACAATAACATGTTACATGTAAATAACGCACACAGATGCGCAGTATACGGTTCTGTGTATTGCATATAAACGTGATACCTTGTTATATCGTAGTGTCTGTAATATCGAAGGCGATACACGGCACAACACCTTTCCTAAGCCGTTCATGGGTGCCGCCATTTTGGCTGTCAGTGGTATGGGTTGAAGGTGAAAGGTGGAAGTTCAAATTAAATAGCTGTGTTGGTATGTATAATTTTTTAAACGTTAATTGAAATAATTGCGCGTGAATATAGCTACACATTATGCTGTTTTCGCTTTTATTAGATGGATTGGGGTGTTTTTTCAAATGTTGCGCATGTAGTTCCTGTCGCCCCCACACACACCGTCCAGTCGCCATTTTGTGTAATTTGTAACAACTAAATTTATAGATCAAATAATGCCTACAATCAAGTTAAAGCAGTATAATTCGCTGACATTCTTATGTATGCGTCTGGTTGTGAAAATATATGTGACTTTTCAGTTGAAATTTGGAGACATTATCCGACTGATGTTCAGAGGGTTTGATGTACGCCATTATGCCCTTGACAGGGCAAGGGGGGGATGGGTATGGTCACCGAGACGCCATTTTGTTTCAATGAAAATCAGCACGCCAACGCTGCCTATGACGCGAAAAACGTCACATCGTATAAAAACGGAGTCCCTCCTCCCCGCGGTCATTCCTGGATTCGGTAAGAGGTAAGTGAAGTCAGAGAAACAAGAAGTGGATGTTTACAATATTTTTTGCGTATATATCATGAAACTCTTATTAACATAAATCAAAACTGGATCAAGAACCTGAAATGGACGAAGGACGACGAATTTCGTGAGGGAATCGAAATTAAATGTGTTTTATTGTCTGTTTTTCAGGTCTGAATTTGCCTTGCTGAAGACTGAGCCGTCGAGGACTTCGAACAACACCTACTCAAATTCATATTTTTTTCTTCAAGTAATGGACATTTGATTACTATTTTTGCCTCCAGTTTGTTCCTGAAGGAAAAGCTAGCCTAAGCTACCACAACCCCGCCCATAAGCAGTTTTTCAATTGCTATAAAACCATCAAGGTTTACGATGTAAACTGATGAAATAAGAGATATAAGTGCATTCAAAGCACGTTATAATATACCAGAGACGCTGAGGATCTAAAATACCAATAGTAAGTTGATTTTGAAGTGACATTGAACCAAAATTCATCAAATGAAATTAGCCGTAAATGGTAGGCTAGCTAGCGCTAGCTGATTAGCAATCTACGTATTTAGCTTGACTAACTTAAATTTGGACTGTAGACAAATGCTAGATTATGAGCTCACACAGGAAAGTGGACGGAGGCACGAGGCTCCGTTTCTTCGTGTGTGAGACGGGCTTTACGAATGAAGTACAGAATTAAAGTAAATACATTTAATGAATTTGCAAAATAACCATAAGCAATCTGCTCATAAAGATTGCCGTAGGCATAGACAGGACCTATCTTCTTATGAAATCGGATTTTTGCCTGCCAAATTTTGCTCTGTATGGGCTGCTCTTTGGAACGACCACCCCACCGCAATCTATACATAAAGATTGCGTTAGTTTGAGGATTGTGGAGTAATTTTCTTTTAAAATGTGTTGAAATGTCGATAATGATAGGGGCATTCTGAAAATGTTCGCATCATGCACTCGGCAATCTGTGGATAAAGATTGCAGGATGACTCCAGAAGTGGTCTTTCGAAGCACAAACAGTCGGGATTGTCAAATATGGTGGACTGGTTGTGGTTTGCTTTTGTCCTTCTGACAACTCCGGGGGCAGCCGTGCTCTTGGAGCGACAGTCGGGAGTTTACAACCTTGAAACGCATAACAAGTATAGGCCGATACTCCTCGCAGTGTCTGGCTACCAGCTGTGTATGCTTTGCTAGTTATCTGATGCTGGGTGCCGTGTTTTGTATCGGCAGGTCTAGCGTACTGTTATGAGAGCCATTGTTCTTGTGTTGAGTGGTTTAGCGTCGTCGAAGAGGTTAACAGAGGGAGGGCTCAGATATTTGCAGCCATCCTCCTACTCCCTCCCCCTGTCAGGCAGCCTAGTTGTCGAGCAGGCCTAGTCACAGCGGTGACAGATGTCAAGTTCCCCGCAGACCTTTTATAGCCTGCGTGGATTACCCTTATATAACTCTTAATAACAACAACGAGGAATGTCACTTGATTCATTCACTGTTTCTCCTCTTTGATAAATGTTATATTGTATTACTCAAAGTCGGGAGTAGTTGAGAAATTTTAATTGTGTCTGTGAGACAATATAGGCCTAGCAAATTAACAGTAGAACAGATGATTGGCTATTGCAGAGTGTAATTATTGTCATTTTATGTTTAACCGGTTGTATATGTAATAACTTTAACGTTTGCCTCACTGTTGGCACTCATTTTTTTTCCTTAATGAAATAGCAGCCTGGGTCATGTTTAACATTGACTTTGTGTACATGTGTAACAATTGTGATATTTACAGGATTTGAGTTATTTGCAGTGTTGTGGAGGTCTGAGACTATATAAAACATCTACTACAACAGTTACACGGGTAAGACCAAACTGATTCCTCACATCATGACACTTCAATTAATTCATAGCCGCCAACGTCGCAGTTCCTCTCAATAAATTGATAAATTTGGTAGCAAAAAGAAGGCCAAATGGATATATAAAATGCATAGACATGCAGTAGTAGTGAGCACTACAAATAAATGCATGCAATTAAGACTCAGCCCAAGCATTTTTTTTTTTATTTGAGTGAGAAACATGAACCATATGGAGATAATTTATATACAAGACCTTGAGACATAATTGTAAGCTTATCAGAGTGGTAAAGGCATTTAGTCCATTGAGGTGAATGTACATAGTGTTGGCTTTGTTTGTTTGGATATTGTCAAACATCCAACATATTTCAGTCACTGACCTGCTTTACAGTAAGGGTTTTTAATATTTGAAAATTCAGGTCATTGTTATTGTGCACTAACAAATGAATGTATTCAATGAATGTATTCATTTGTAGCTCACTGCCCTATTGTGTAAATGCACAGATATGGAGGACACATTGTTTTGTGTAAACACCAACTAACCTGCAGGTGGCAGTAAATGTCCTGAGTTGTTTCTTAGACTGTGGCAGAACAGTTGTTACTGTTACCATAAACAACAGTAGATTCAGAAGAACTGGCATCTTGAGTCTCAAAATGGAAACAACTGGGAATTAATCATACTTTAAGATGTAATTTATCAAAATAGACTTGTAGTTGAACATTACATGCTATTGGTTTTCATGCATTTCACAGTAACCTGCAATCACATTTTAATTATTTGCATTTGGTGCATACAGTCTGAACTTTTAACATGAATATTTTCACCTGAAACTATATTGATCAGTGACAAAGCTACGGTTTTCACCAGGCATTAGGGGTTTTTGTCCATCAGTTTTCCATCTTCTTCTTCAGAACTATATTTTTCACAGCCTTACTTCATTTCTGTAGACGTCTGTTACTATATTAAAAGTCTGTCATAATTAATAAGCTTTCTTGAAAATATCACAGTCTTTGTTTATTTTTACTGACACATCTTTTGAGTTTGCTCTTCCTTTTGTGTGTGATATTTATATAATAGTAAAAGATAAATACCTGAGCAAAAAGAGCTCTGCTTGTATACTTTTTTAAAATATGTTTTACTTTTTGAATAAAATGTAGACATTTGATAATGGATGCATTATTTTTGGCACGTTAGTTTTCTAAGCAGAAGACTGGATGTCTTGCTCACTACATCTGCTGCCTCATTGATCAAGGCGTAAACTACAATAGATCATAATATCTCCCACACACAAATGAACATGATATGAGATTATATTGTTAAGCCTAGCAGAGGAAGAACGCTAGCAGTGAGAAAGAAGTTTCAGTGTTCTGCCCTTATCCCTGATAAGACAGGACAAATATTTTAAATACAAGGCGGAACACTGGAGTGATGCCACACCGTCAGTGTTTGTCGCCTATCCCCTCAGTCATTTCTTAATGTGACCTTGTTAGCAAGATCATTGTGCAGTTCTCTGGGATTTAAGTGTTATTGATCTGTTCTTGACCCTCATCTTCATGGGAGCGAAAATGGGCTGGATTTGTGACTCATATTTCATCAAGACGGTTAAAGTAGAATCTGGGTGGTGACAGTTGGATGCTGTTGTTCAAATCCCCAGTGATTTTTTTTTTTTTTTTTGTGTGTGTGTGTGTGACCCTGTTGGCCGAAGTATGATGTTGATGAAACTTACTTTATGGAAAAGGTTGGTGTGGTTGGCTCCTGACTGAGTTCCTGGTAAAAGTGGAATGTGGGAGGTAGTTTGTGGTGGGGTGAACATGCTGCTGCTCATAACCACACTTGGTGGTTTTGATGTGATTTTGTTGGTCAGATCGTGATACAGATCTCCCTCATGTTCATGGGATTTCCTCAATAAAATGGATTGCGGTGGTGGACGTGTCAGATATTAGCAAGATAGTGTAAAGTAAAATTTGGCAGGCAAATAATATTTTCCAGTGCGAGCACCACACATGAACACTTACTCCTTCAGATAAAAGGGCCTGTAAACACCAGAATGTACCCTGTATTCATCCTGTTGGAGTGTTTTAGTATTAAATGTCTAAGGTGTGTGTGTGTGTGTGTGTATTTCAGATATGGCAGGGGGGCCAGTAGACCCCAGAGAGATTTTGAAGGGAGTGGAGACGCTGCTGGGGAAAGATGGAGAGCTCCGCAGCCTGGAAGGAGTCCCTAAGGTGTTCAGGTGAGGGAAAAAGAGGATTATACATATACTGTACCACCAACTGATCTATATTTTCATTTATCTTAAAATTGGCAACTGTTTTATACCCTTTATTTGTTCCTGTCCAGCTTGATGAAAGCGTCTACCAAGATGGTCAGTAGATGCATGTACCTCAACATTCTACTGCAGACGAAATCCCATGACATTCTTAACAGGTACGCCCAACTATTGCTTTGTCTATACTAAAGTTCATGGTTGATAGTAATTAAAACACAGCAGTGGAAAAAGTACCAAAACATGTCTGCGTTAATAAATTCTGACTGAAGTAATTAAGCGAAAGGAGAAAGTCGAATCCCCTTTGCATTGAAATGCTGTTAAAGAGCTATTTGTTTTTTTATTAAAAGTAAATAAAACTTCACACAAAAAGTATAAAGTCAGTTTACTCCACTCCGGACTGACTGTTGGCCACTCATTATGATTGGCAGGTTTCTAATGCAAGGCCTAAAAAGTTCTGGGAAACCTACATGTGCACTCTGTAATGAATGCTAACTCATTGAAACTAAATTGCATTTATTTTAATGTCAGATAAACAAATCGCTTGATTTCTTTCAAAAACATAGCAAAAGTGTGATGAGCAAAATTATAAAACATGACTAGAAAATTAGAAAGAAATCAGAATGAGTTAAAAGTTAGAAGAAAATGACTTGAAAAATACTAGTTGAGTTTTTTGTTTACAAAAAGAAAATAGAGCTGACAAGAAACCTATCAGTAGTTACGAGTAATATCTACTTCTGTTTCTATCTACTATCTACTATTTCACCAGCAAACTACAAAAACAATTCCACCAAAAATTTAAAAATAAATAAATAAAGACAGAAACACAGTGAATTTTGTTCAGGGGGTGAAATAACACCTTTCAAAATAAAAGCCTACCCACAGGCTCCCGGGTTCAAAGGGTTAATATGTATCACAGTAGAAAAAAAATTCAAGTGAAAGTAAAATTGTTAACTTAAACAAACACAAAAGCACAGTTACATAAAAAACAACTGCTCAAATGTAATGTGTTAGTTCCACCCTTGATTTTATGTGATGTCTGTGGATGTACAAGTGCAATCCTTAAGTGCTCATTGCTGGCTTGCTTTGCGATAGAATATGTCCTTTCCCCAACCAGGTTTATCCGAGTCGGTGGCTACAAGCTGCTCAACTCTTGGCTGACCTACGCCAAAACCACCAACAACACGCCTCTGCTGCAGCTCATCCTGCTAACGCTGCAGAAGCTGCCTCTCAAAGTCGACCACCTCAAACAGGTACTGTCTCACTATATTCAGCATGACACACCTCTAGTACGTTACACACAGTATTTCACTTGTTTTTGTCTTTATCTAATCACAGAACAA
This sequence comes from Myripristis murdjan, assembly GCF_902150065.1. NCBI lineage: Eukaryota > Metazoa > Chordata > Actinopteri > Holocentriformes > Holocentridae > Myripristis > Myripristis murdjan. Next base: position 29,556,425 of record NC_043990.1, on the reverse strand, counting down.
CACAGCCAAGCTGGTGAAGCAGCTGAGCAAGAGTGGAGAGACTGAGGGTGAGTTTACTCCCACATCAATAATAGAAACACTTTCACATATTTTTTACAGCCTTTGAATGTGGCATGTCTCCAATTGCAGCATTTCTCACTATTTCTGTCGTCTGGTTTCAGAACTGAGGAAGTTGGCAGCAGTGCTGGTAGATGGCTGGATGGCTATAATCCGCTCCCAGAGTGTCTCAAGCAGTGGAAACTCTCCTGCCGGTACTAACTCATCAATTCACTTCACTCAGCTGTCTGTCTTTAAAGATAACTCCTTGGATGCAACAGTTTAACCACAGCGTGTCACATTCTGTATCTTCTAGATAAGAAAAGGAAGAAAGAAGAGAGCAAAGTGCCGGTGCGAGATGTGAAGCAAAAGAGTGGCGATGATGAGAAGAAGAAGGAGAAACCCAAAGCTCATGCACCCAGCCATGCTAAGATCCGCTCCATAGGTAAACTCACCTTCCAAAAATAAAGTTCTAAGTAGGTCCTAAAGGTTAGATGTTGAAGTGTGTGGAAAGTCCATACCTAATGTTCCAAATGTGTTGTTTTCTGAAGGACTGGAGATGGACACGCCCAGTCCTGTCCCTGTTAAGAAGACCGCCAGTGCCCCACAGCTGGGTGACAAGTACAACATCAAGCCTGCTGTCCTCAAGAGGCCTAGGTACACTCCAAGTTCTCTCATGTATTCTGAGAGTGCAGTGCAGCTGTGTGGCTACATTGTGCATGCCACACTGTCTCATATGCCGCCCTCAGGTGGTGAAAGAGAGTACTGACATGTTCTCCTTTTGTGCTTATTTGCCCCAGCAGCTCTGGCCCATCAGACGCTCTGCCAGTTGAGAAAAAATACAAACCTTTAAATACCCCCTCCAACTCTGCCAAAGAGATCAAAGTGAAGATCATCCCAGCACAACGTAAGCCTTAAACACATACGTGCACATATTTGAAGATTTGAATTTTTTTTCATTTTTTGGCAGGCCATCTTATATTGTGTCTTCAGCCCTCTGGCCTCCACAGGTTAAGGCTGTTTAACAGTGGTAATTTAGTAGCCGTGGTGCTCACTCATCTCTTGTGTCCTCACTGCAGCAATGGAGTGCACAGGATTCTTAGATGCTCTGAACTCAGCCCCAGTGCCTGGAATCAAGATCAAGAAGAAGAAACCTGGTGCCACTGCCACTACAAACACTAAGGTTGTCTCCCCCACATCCAACAAGGTACTGACCACATTCCAGTCAGTCCTTCTAGCTTGAACTCAGCATGAAAGATTTTGATTTTGCTGATTTTTTTTTTGCTAATTTTTGAAAATTAGGCTATAATTTGCAATATATTTGGATGAAAACCCGACTGCTGTTTGCAATAAATTCCATTTTCTGTTGCTCATTCCAGTTAGGAAAAATAGTCTTATCCTTCACTAAGACTGAACCTTTACATGTGTTTGGGTGCCAAACCAGCTCTCTTTAAAAATATTTTTTTCCCCCCCAGCCAAGTCCATTTGACAGTAAGCCATCTGCTTACCCATCGTCATCCACCAAGCCATCATCTCCAGAACCCGCAGCTTCCACAACACCCCCCCACGAAACCCCGGAGCCAGAGCAGCCGGGAACTCCTGTTCCCTCTGAAGACCCCGAGGCCTCTGACAATGGTAGGCTCCTTATCAATCCTTAAAAAACACCTACAGGGTTCCGACTGTTTGTGGAGTATCTGTGGAGTGTCATGAAATTTGTGTGAGGTATACTGCAGAAAAGCAAAAGCAAATGAATTTTAAACAAGGAAGTCAGAGAATGTGAGGTAATTTGACAAATGAACCATGTATGGAAGATCTGAGTCATACAAAAAATGTAGGCTTATACATTAGGACCATTGGTGGCACCCCCTGCACCAAATCTGTTCAAGAGGAAATGATGATGATATACTTCTTGTGTGCTTTTCTTATCCTCTAAACCCCCACGTTTCTTGTTGTGTGTTGCTGTTTTTTCAGGTGAGAAGCCTAACGCCCTGTCAGAGCCACGTGGGGATGAGGAGAGCTTGACCAAGAAGGGCAAGAAGAAGAAGAGTGTTCGCTGGGCTGAGGAGGAGCAGCTCAAAGAATACTTCTACTTTGACCTGGATGAGACAGAGAGAGGTGAGGCATGAGTTTGAAATGTTAGTTGTGACAGGTTTCATTTTTTACATGTGGATTACTGTAGGACAGGGCTCATAGTACACTATGCTTAAGTAAACACAGTTCAACTTCAGAGCTCTCAGCAGTTAATTTCCTTTTCTTAACCTGTCCATTTATACATTTAGAATTTTGCTTAGTCATGTTTAATCAGATGTAGACTGGATGTGCTTTATTTTGGTTGTTAAAGTAGTCATAAAATTCAATTTCAGGTTGCACTGACAGGTCTTAAATGGGTTTGTCTGAAACCTGCACCACATTGTCTTATGTTTTTATTTTTTAATGATTTTTATGTTTGTTTGTTTTTTTTTGCTCCTTTTCTCAACAGTAAATGTCAACAAGATCAAAGACTTTGGTGAGGCTGCCAAACGAGAGCTGATGATGGACAGGCAGACATTTGAGATGGCCCGTCGGCTCTCCCATGACACCATGGAAGAGAGGGTCCCCTGGACACCCCCAAGGCCCTTGACACTGCCTGGCAGCCTAGTCAACCCCGGGGCCAACAGCACTGAGAAGCTCACCCAGAGGGACCGGGAGATGGGCATCCTGCAGGAGATATTCCTTAGCAAAGAGAGGTAACAAGGGCTAACTCAACAGATTTTATTGATCTGTTTTATTTAATGTCGTTTTGTTATTAGTGTTTTTTAAATTGCAGTTTGGTGCAATGTTGAGACAAAGATGAATTATTTTCCTACTCTGTCTGTCCTTCAGTGTGCCTGACAGTCCACATGAGCCAGACCCAGAGCCTTATGAACCAATGCCTCCACGTCTCATCCCTCTTGATGAAGTGAGTACAGCCGCCCACATACAAAACACCTCTGTTCGTGTCTGTGTGGACACATATGTATATGCCTCCATCACCCACTAACCTTAACCTTGTCCTATGGCCCTCTTTGCAGGACTCCACCATGCTGGATGAAGGCTATGTGGAGCCCATGGACACCACACCACAGCAAAGCTCCACCATGATGCAGAACGAGGGCTCCAAGTTGCCACCTGTCTTGGCCAACCTTATGGTCAACCTGGGCAACAGTGGCCGCAGCCCCCAAGCCACCAACACCGCCACAAACCCTGTGGCCCCCACTGTGAATGTACAAGAGCTGCTGTCATCTATCATGGTACAAGATCACTCTTTTAAATTTATTTAACCATCTGAAGAAAATACCCTTAAGTCAGTTTTTACCTTTTTTCCCCTAATTTTCATTTTTTTAAAAAATGAGTTTCTTGCTTATTATCAGGTCATTTCTTTGTCATTTTCTCATTGCCTTTTTCCCCATCTTTTTGAAAGAAATCAAGTGAATTTGCTTAGGTTACAACAGGTTAAATGCTTGTGAACAAACATTTTAACCCAAGGAAGCTGATGTCGATCCAGCGTCACTGATTTGACATGTAACACCTCCTACCAAAATGCCTGTGTATTTAAGTGGCAGAAAAGTTTTTATTGTTAGTTAGTTTTAACTGTGCTGAGGTGAAATAACATTTGCATAAAGTTTGTTTGGCACTTGCTCCTCTTTTGTACTGTGCAGTTAACAGTAGCTGTTTGTCCTTTAGGGTGCTCAGGGTAACCAGTCTACTGAAGAACTGATTAAGCAGCCCGACTTCTCAGACAAGATTAAACAGCTACTGGGTTCCCTGCAGCAGACTCAGAACCAGAATGGGCCTCCTCCAGGTGAGCTCAGCCCTTCATTAGCATATCAGTGTTTGTTTGTTTGTTTGTTTTTTATTATTAGGGCTTTGTCTACCTGCTTCAGTCTGTTTACACTTGAATGTGCGTAACATTATTGCGATGTTCTGTGTTTTTAGTCAACCAGGGTTTGCTGGGCCATGGACCAGGGATGAACAGCATGAACAGCATGAACAACATGAACAACATGAACAATATGAACATGAGTATGCAGATGCCCATGAACGGCTATCCACCCAACAACCTGCCAGGCGGCCCCCGCTTCAACCACCCACCACCACCCCACAACCACGGGCCACCTTTCAATGCCGGCGGAGGTCCTCGTATGATGGGCCCTCCTCCTGGCCAGGGCCGTGGAGACAATGGCAGTTACTGGGGAGACGAATCCATGAGAGGAGGACCCCACCGGGGAGGCCACTTCCACCGAGGAGGTCGGGGCCGAGGAGGAGACCAGGGCTTCAGAGGAAGAGGCCGAGGAGGTCCAAGAGGAGGACACAACAACATGAATGGTGTGTATTCTTCATGTCAGAAGTTGCTGTGGATATAGGAGAATGCACAGCAAGAGGGTTTTAGTCAGTTTGTGTAATCCCCCTGTAGTGATTTACAAAACAGTTTTACCATTTCAGAAGCCAGTGACTGCAAAATAGTCTACAGCCATTAAAATGACTTTTAAAAAATCCTTATCTGACTTATTACATGGCCGGTTTTAACATGAAATATTCATTTAAATTATTTTATTACAAGCTAAAGTCTGTCCTAGGGTTTCACGAGTAGAACTGCTAGCAGTAACCAAGCAGTGATTTCCACAGTGTTGCCAGTTAATTTGATCAGAAACCAGTCGTTTGAACTGGATTTCCTGACAGCTGACTGTGAAATTATGTCGAGCAGTAGTCTGCTAGCCTCTCGCTCTGTTGTTCTTGTAGCTGTTTTGACAGCAGGTGTGTTGTTATCTTTAGTAAATGTAATGCTTTTTTGTGCTTGTCTATCAGACATGTCCAAGAGGCCCGTGTGTCGGCACTTCATGATGAAGGGAAACTGCCGATACGAGAGCAACTGCGCGTTCTACCATCCTGGAGTAAACGGACCACCGCTGCCACCCAACCACCCTGCAAACAACCAACACAACCAGCACCCACAGCACCCTCAACATGGACACTAGGCACCTGCCAGTTTGGGAAAGACTACTTGAACTGTTCCCCTTGGCTGAGCCATTTTCTAATCGGAGACAACCACTTTTGTTCACCCGCAGGGTATTGGGACTTCTTTTTGGGACACAAGCGTAGGAAGAGTAGGATGTAGGCCTTCTTTTAGGTTCCTCCCTGTACAATCTGAAGCATTAAGCTCGCTGTATCTCCTTTGTTTAAGATAGAGGATCTTGCTTGCTAACACAGCTGTAAATGCTTAAATGCCGTAAGATGATCACTCATAGGTATTTTTATTGTGATCATTTTTAACAGTGCATTCATAAGACTGAAAACAACACAACACTTGACCACTATGTGTCTGTTGCTGCAACTTGATAATTGTCCTACATTTTGTCTTACTGATTGAGCCCAACACTCCCACACCATAATAGTAGACCAAATGAAGTAAATATATATGGTGCGATATGCCAGGAGCAGACTCAGCACTGAAACAGGGTAATGTTTCATGTCCCCTGTCCAAGCAGAATGCCTGTCAGATGACTCGAAATAACCACTAAATAACCCTAAGATTAAAAAAAAAATGTTCTTTACCTGGCTACATTCAGGATATTGCTTGCAAGTTTTCTGGCAGTTTTGCTTATACCCTAAACTTTCAGAGTGGATTTTTTTAGTGTTATGTTTTCCCTACTTCAATGATTTTTTTTTCCTTCTAAGGTGAGACAAATAATTAGGTAGCACTTTAGAAACATAAGGGTCAAATTGAAGCCACCTCCAGCCAGCCCTACAGAATGCAGCCACTTGCTGCTTTGGTGATAAAAGACTGGGCATCAGATTTTTCCCAGAACAAAACTGTAGTGTTGAGACTCCTTTATTTGACTCTGACAAAACTGCAAACTCTGAGTGTAATACTGTACTAATAAGGAAAGGTCCTGTGATTTTTTTTTTCTTCCTCATAGCAACTGATTACATATTGAGATTTTTCAGTTGCATTTTTATGAAAGCAGAAGAAGTAACTAAGAGGCGAAGTTTGCTTTATTCTCTGGAGTCTTTGTCAAAGAATAGCTTTCCCTCTCTGCATCCTGGCTTAATCAGCTGTCTGTGAATTTTGAAGCATATGTGGTGTGACAATCATAAACGTCAAAATGTGCCACCGTCCCGTCCGAAGTGCAGCTTCTCCCAGTTTGCAGCGCTGCTCCTGTCTTTGCTCACATCCATAGGATTCAGTGTAGCTCTGATTGTGCCGTCAGTGTTAAAGAAGTAGTCCAGTCCAAAGGAGATTCAGCTATTCTGTGGGTCAGCTATATTCAGTGTTTTCTGTGAAAACAAATGACCTTTGTGTCTCTTGTGGGACTGTAAAAAATGTCTTGTTTTTTGTTGCCCCTCCCATATTTTTATTTATTTATATTTTTTTGATACAATGCTGATAATATTGTCCTCTTTTAAGATGGGGTCACTTTTTTGTCAGTATCAAATGTTTGTATTGATGTGTTTGTGTGAAAACATGCACATTTATACACATTCATATTATCAGTATGAGTATTTTGTACACAGTGTATTGAATAAATGTCAAACAAATTTCTGTGTTGGCTGCGTATCAGTGAAATTACGTTGAAGTCCATCTTTTAATAGGAAAGTGGTATTCAGAGATGAATTAATACATTTCTATTGGGGAAAAACATTGCTATGATGAAGAAATAGAAGAATGTAGTGAAAACAAAACTTAACCCACGTCAATCCTGGAAAACTATGATAGAAGTTAAAGGTTATATATATGTCTTCCAGTATATGGGACCAATGCCAGCCTTCCTGACTACAGCTACCGAAAAGGAAAAAAGCTGACATGAATTTCTTTGCACATTTTATTAATATACTTGTCCAGCAATGCCTTTAAAAAAAATAATTAAAAATAAATAAATAAATAAAAATAATAATTTTGTGGCAATGTTTCCCATAGTTCCCCTGTAACTGAATACATGGCAGGGATCACCCCTGACAGCTTCCCTAAAAGCTATGCTCAGATTCAATGGTGAATTTTAGTGTCCTTTTGTCAGAGGCTTCTCAACCTGGTACAGATTGGTACTCTTCTCAAGATGTAGATTTTTTTTTTTTTTTTAATTGTCTAATTTAACAATCCTACCAGCACAAACTCTTAGCTACCAGTCGCTGCAGTGCAAAAATAGCAGGAATGGCATTAGCTTTCTAAAACTAATATCTGATGAACCCTAAAATATTGGAAGTAAAGCCTGTGCTGAGGCGTTTCCCGGGTACTTCAACTAATCTAAACCTCTCAACAGTGCTCATTTTGACTATGGTTTCATTTTTCCTCAAGGATTCGATTGGGTTTCTTTGTAATGTTTGAAAAGGTCAAGTAAACCAGTTTGTCACATCCTGTTCAAGCCACCATGCAACCAGTAAGCGGTGTGGGCTGGAGAGGATGCGTTAGATCCGTGTTATCAGGGCAGGGCCTGAGTGCAGATGTTGAATGTGTCGTGTGAACAGGAGTGGCTTTGTAACCCTGCCCCTTAGTTCAAATATTGACCCTGTGCTGAAAGCGGTGGGGGAAAGACTGAAGTCATGAAAGGCTTTGTATGGAGAGAACAGGGAGGTTAAGGACACCTCAGCTCTTAACTGCTCCTACGTCCTTTGTTACAGACCAACGTCAGCACAAGTGATCTCATTAGGGCTGAGAGAAAGTGAGACTGGATAAAGTCAGGTAAGCTCTGTGGATGAGATCAGTTGTGCTGAAGCAGGAGAAAATATAAAAATATAAACGCATTTCTAAAGTTGAAAAGGAAACAATAACACAAAAACAATGTCAAGAGGAGGTGGAGTTACAGAAATGAATCCTGATGGTCTCGCAGAGAATGGTTTTACTGGCCAGGTGTTGCACATGCAGGGATTCTGATTCGGTGCGCCACAGATTCTGGTCTGACTGAACATAACAGCATGAAATTAGAGAAGCAGTGTGTAAAGATTTTAGAGAGGATAGTTAGGGAATGTGTTTGTATGATGCTTATGATCAGAACTTGTTAAAATGTACAAAATGGGAAGGTTCACTGGCAAGTGTCCAAGCCATTAAGTGTCAATAAGGACTGTGCCTGTAGGAAAACCTCAGTTCCTGGTGGGTCTCACACACACCCTCACTCATCAGCTCGTCACCAGCTAGGGAGACCCATTTGAACAGGCAAAAATAAACTGACTGAAAAACTCATAAGGACAAAACAAACAATACAAAACAATTCATGATATAATTATCATGATGGATTAAGTCAAAAAAAATTACGATTTAATAATGCAATAATGCAGCAGTGTGTGTTTGGTTGGTTGTTAGAAATCATAGTGAGCCAGATTTGACAGTTACCAGCTCAGCAGCCTGAACAAACTCAACAGTCAGTCAAGTTTCACAGGAGGCTGGACTTGAGACATGGTTGGAAACGTGTACTTTTACAGGGTAAAACGTGTAAACGTGTAAACATGAACATATCATAAATATGTTGTGAGCCATCTGCATTGGGGGGCACATTGCAGAACATAGTATGATGCAAGTTTGAAATTATCCTGATTGTAATTGTGATAGTAGCAATCAGGACAATACCAGCTCTTACTATAGAACAACAATAGTAAAAGTAATAATTATAATAATAATAATTATAACGAAAGGTCTGATCATAGCCAGACTGATTAATGCTAATAATTGGATTAGTAATGATAGGACTAATAATAACTATTGGATATTATCTGCATAACAATAAAAACGTATGGAGTGTTTCTTGATAATATTGCCTAAAGGGAGCGCGTACGAGGTGAACAGTAAAGGTCCAAGCACAGAGCCTTGTGGAACTCATGGAGGATTCATTATTAACATGTACAAATTGAAAGCAATCTGATAGATAGGACTTAAACCAGTTTAGTGCAGTTCCTGTAATGCCAGTCTCTAATAAGATCAGATGGTCAGTGGTGTGGAATGCAGCACTAAGGTCTCGCAGGACAAGTACAGAGAGAGGTCCGAACTGTCACCAGTGCTGCCTCTGTGCCATGGCGTGCCCTGAATCCTCGTTCAAAGTCCTCACATAAACTATTGTGATGAAGACAGTCACATAACTGCTTAGCAACTGTTTCCTCAGGACCCTAGAGAGGGTACGTTAGATCCAGGTCTATAATGAACTAAATCTGATGTATGAGGGGGATGCAAAGTTGAATTATAAATGATTCAGTAATACATTTCGAAAGGTGTATTAGTGTTTTATTCATGGTTTGTTCATCATTAACTAATGTCTCATAAATGACTACTAATGATATATATATGATATATATCAACACATCATCGTTATCTTATGCTAATTTGCTCATGAATATCTCATAGCTGACTGATCACATGCAGATGGTTTATTTGTGATATGCTTACATATGTTAACATTCATGATTTGTTCATCATTAACTAATATGTTCTAATTATCATTATTAGAAAGTGTTACCCTGGTGGCAATACTCACCACGTACAGTTTTTTATGGCAGGCGCATGGACCCACGATGGTCAGACACACTCCTCGACACTGAGAAGCAGTTTTCACACATGGCAGGTGACACACCAATCATTCATTCAAGTCTCATAGCAGTCACTACACTTGGCTTCCAGTGTTTTGTGGTATGTTTAGAGGAGTTTTTGTATTGTCTCTCTCTCTTTTGTCCAGTCCTCCCCCCACAACAACCTGTCTTTCTTCTGATTCCAAGCTGGACATTAAGCCATTTTTGTGTGTCCATCATCACCACACATTCATGCTAATGCTAGCTCCCAAAATTCTTTGAGCGGTGAGTTTAACTTTTAACCTTGCAGCATGGGTCACTCTTAATCTTGCAGTTATGTGAAAGATTTGATGGCTGCCGGAATTCCTCTTAAATTTGGCTGCTACATCACCATTAAATTATGCACCAAAACAGGTTTTTGTTGGAGGTACAAATGCAAAACACACATTTTTTCTTCCTATTAAAAATTTTTTGAACCACTGGGGGGCACCATGGGGGGCATTGCATCCCGGCCCCCACCACCCCTTAGCAACGGGACTGACAGCTACATACCCTCTGGTCCCAGGATGCAGAAATAAACGTAAATGGTCTGATTCATTCGGTGGAGGGCTTTTTGTTGTCAGGAGGCCCTGTCTGGACTGGGGCTGGAACAAAGCTGTCATTGATGGCAGGCAGGTCACATTACCACTGCTCCGGCCATGCAGCGGGACAGGTGGGACACACTGTTGAGCTGGATCAAGACAAAGCCGAGGCTGGGTGGCTCAGAAGCAGTGAGCACAACTCAGAGTGCACTTGAAGTGAAGCAGTGTCCACGAGCAGAATTCATATTGACTTGATTCATTTTTGCAAAAAGGGTTTTGAGCTGCTCAGTATGTAATAAAATATCCAAAAAGTCAGAGAGTGAATAAAAACTGACTACTGAATGAAGGGAGTGCTGTTGGTGTATTTATTTATTTATTTATTTATAGCAGAGACTAGAACCATCAGTATCCATACCAATTAATCATAATTACCATAAAATACGTTAACAAAAACAAACAGGAGGACAGTTACCACAAAGTAACATAGTAATATTTCATGTTACTTAATATGAATTATTATAATATTAAATATTTGTTTGATTTTAATAGTTAATTTGAATAATAATATTTTTGAAAATATTATTATTTGTGAATATGTCATCAATGTTTTTCTTCTTTTCATTTGAATATGTAACTGGTCCAGCCACATGGAGGCAACCTACCCAACCTACAAAAAGCTCGTCCATCAGACAGCACCCACCTGATGCCCTGGAGGGCTTTGGGCAGAGCAGCTTCAGTGGCAGGCTGATTCCACCAAGACGCAAGACTACACGAACTACAGGAAGTCTTTCCTGCCAGCTGCCAACAAACTTTTTAATGTGCAATAACTGGTACTCCTGCACTCTACCACTCCATCACTTTTAGCATCTCAGCACTTTAGCGTAGTTTTATTTTAACAATTTGTATTTTTATTGATATTTTGTATAAGTCTGTGATAGATCTGTTTTTATTAGGGCCCGAGCGCTGGAACAGCGCGAAGCCCTATTGTAATTGCTTCGTTTTTTATTATTATTCTTACGTGTCATTCGGCCTTAATTTGACCCCCTAAACATGCTCCAAAACTCACCAAATTCGGCATGCAGGCCAGGTCTGGCGAAAAATTTGATAAAATGGACAAACGGACCCCCTAAGTGCAGAAATGGACTCCGTAGCGCCACCTAGGCACACAAAGACAGCCGCTGTGGCCCACAGGAATGCGCTAGAAAGACCAAACCACTGCCGAAATGTAGGTCTCATCAAGCCCTACAATTCACGCGCTGACACCCCCCACCTAAAACCAACAGGAAGTCCGCAATTTGCGTTTGAACATCACGTTCTCGCCCAAAATTCCGCTTTGAACAAAATCTATCTCCTCCCAGGCCGTAAGTGTCAGCGGCTTGAAAATTTAACAGATGACAGAGGACACAGTGCTGAACAAAAGTTGCTAAAAACTCCGTCATTACTTGATTCGTTTGGATTTTATAAGCCCTCAAAGTCGGAGTGGCCAAAACCAACACTTCGGTTTTTTCCATGGACTTTGGTGGGAAGAGACTGACTTTTGGCACTAATTAAGCCCCTGGAGTCTAAAGTAAAAGTCTGACGGCTTTGAAAACTATGCAGATGGAAAGAGGACAAAAATTCCTACAAAAATATGTAGTTTTGATGTGGATTGGACCAAGTTTGTGGGAGCTGTGAAGAGTTTTCAAACGTTTTTGACTCTGGTGTGCTCTGCTCTGCACTCTGCCTGGACATGTGACTCACTCTAGCTGCCTCAGGAATGCGCAATACACACCCATTGTAAGAGCTCAGAGGGAGCAGAAAACACTCTCAAACTAAAACTGCCATAATTCAAAAACGGTAAAAGATAGCAAAATCATGTAAATGGGAGATTTATAGATCTGAGTCTCGTGACTCGTTTAAACTTTGAAACAAGTCTGTAACTCAAACGGTGACCGAGCTGTGACACCTCAAACAGGGGTGGGTTTTCTGGATTTCTCCATTAGATTGAATGAGGATTTCTCTGTCTGCCTGCATTTTGGTGTGATCATGCAGCAGCTGCCAGTACTCAAGTCAGTCACACACTAGGACATGCTAAGGGCGCCATCTGCTGGAGGGGCGCTGCTAGTGGCCAGAGGGGCACCAGCAGCGAATGTACTACCAGTGGGTTTTTGTTGGCGTCGTGTGTGTGTGTGTGTGTGTGTGTGTGTGTGTGTGTGTGTGTGTGCACGTGCGTGTGTGTGTGTGTGTGTGTGTGTGTGTGTGTGTGTGTGTGTGTGTTTGTGTGAGTGACTGAGTGAGTAAGTGAGTGTGTGTGCCTGCATTTTGGTGTGATCATGCAGCAGCTGCCAGTAGTCCTGTCGGTCACACACTAGGACTTCTGCGGCCTTTCAAAATAAAAGCCCAAAACTCTTTCACAATAAAAGCACCGAAAAATACCCTTAAAACTGGTCTTCTTATTATTATTACGTCCAAGTAAACCTTAATTTGACCCCCTAAACATGCTCAAAAACTCACCAAATTCGGCACATACATCAGGTCTGGCGAAAAATTTGATAAAATGGACAAACGGACCCCCTAAGTGCAAAAACGGGCTCGGTAGCGCCACCTAGGGACACAAAGGCAGCTGCTGCGGCCCACAGGAATGTGCTAGAAACACCAAACCAACGCCGAAATGTAGCTCTCATCAAGCCCTACAATTCACGCGCTGACACCCCCCCTCTATAACCAACAGGAAGTCCGCAATTTGCGTTGGAATGTTCACGTTCTCGCCCAAAATTCCGCTTTGAACAAAATCTATCTCCTCCCAGGCCGTAAATGTCAGCGGCTTGAAAATTTAACAGATGACAGAGGACACAGTGCTGAACAAAAGTTGCTAAAGATTCCGTCATTACTCGATTCGTTTGGATTTTATAAGCCCTCAAAGTCAGAGTGGCCAAAACCAAAACCTCATTTTTTCCCATGGAGTTTGGTATGCAGAGGCTGACACTTGGCACTAATTAAGCCCCTGGAGTCTAAAGTAAAAGTCTGACTGCTTTGAAAACTATGCAGATGGAAAGAGGACAAAAATTCCTACAAAAATATGTAGTTTTGATGTGGATTGGACCAAGTTTGTGGGAGCTGTGAAGAGTTTTCAAACATTTTTGACTCTGGTGTGCTCTGCTCTGCACTCTGCCTGGACATGTGACTCACTCTAGCTGCCTCAGGAATGCGCAATACACACCCATTGTAAGAGCTCAGAGGGAGCAGAAAACACTCTCAAACTAAAACTGCCATAACTCAAAAACGGTAAAAGATAGCAAAATCATGTAAATGGGAGATTTATAGATCCGAGTCTCGTGACTCGTTTAAGCTTTGAATCAAGTCTGTAACTCAAACGGTGACCGAGCTGTGACACCTCAAACAGGGGTGGGTTTTCTGGATTTCTCCACTGGATTGAATGAGGATTTCTCTGTCTGCCTGCATTTTGGTGTGATCATGCCACAGCTGCCACTACTCAAGTCAGTCACACACTAGGACATGCTAAGGGCGCCATCTGCTGGAGGGGCGCTGCTAGTGGCCAGAGGGGCACCAGCAGCGAATGTACTACCAGTGGGTTTTTGTTGGCGTTGTGTGTGTGTGTGTGTGTGTGTGTGTGTGTGTGTGTGTGTGTGTGTGTGTGTGCGTGTGTGTGTGTGTGCACGTGCGTATGTGTGTGTGTGTGTGTGTGTGTGTGTGTGTGTGTGTGTGTTTGTGTGAGTGAGTGAGTGAGTGAGTGAGTGTGTGTGCCTGCATTTTGGTGTGATCATGCAGCAGCTGCCATTAGTCCTGTCGGTCACACACTAGTTCTTGTTGTTACCTGAGTGTGAGAAATGAATGAATGCACTGCTGCTGTGACAATTGCAATTTCCTGTGAAGGATAATTAAAGTATCTATCTATCTATCTATCTATCTATCTATCTATCTATCTATCTATCTATCTATCTAATGCCAGTTTCACTGAATTTTGCTTTATTTTGTTAATCTATATTTGAGGATGTATTTGTGTTAATTTACAATTTTAGGTCAATTTATCTAAGCAGTGAATACCATAGTAAGGCAAGGCAAGGCAAGGCAAGTTTATTTGTATAGCACATTTCAGCGACAAGGCAATTCAAAGTGCTTTACATAGAGCATAAAGGCATTAAAACAATATAAAAGAACACAAGAAAACATACATAAAAACAATTAATAAATAGAAGCTGAAAGGAAGTAACACTGTGCTGGCATCATGGTGAGGAAACTGATCCTAGTCATCATAAAGTACCATAACACACCATAACAGGAAAGCGGAGTGAATTTTGGCCAGGGGAATGTAGGACTCTGTGCTAAATCAGAGTGTTGACACATGCAGCTGCACCTATTTCACCTGAGCCAATCATACAAAGACTAGTCATTAAAGCCTCAGATCACATTCCTCAAGTGAATGCTGACTTGTCCTTGGACCCAGGCCAAACATCCTGCTATAATTCAGTACTTTTGTCATAGGGACAGAAAATCCCAAACTGCACATGATTTCAGTGTTGTGTAAAGTAATGTTTCCATCTTCAAAGGAAAATACATGACGTGAAACTGCCTGTACTTTTCTTTGTGTAGACACCAAACCAAACTCCACTCAAGATCCTGCTAGTTTTTTACTTGCCTGCTTGCTTGATGGCAAATACACATGGCTGACGTAATATAATAAAGACATCATTTAAAGGCATCATTTACTTTTTCCAGTAACTTCAGCATATGTACGACCTACCAGGAAGCGCTTGATTTCAATAAAATGACTTTTATAAGTGGTTTACTCACACACTTTGGCCCTTCACTGTGTGTCTTTTTGCATATTAAAAGGAATAATCCTCATGTCAATTCTAAATGTTGCATGTTTTTAGTGCTAAGCAGGGAAACCTCAAATTACAAGAATTTTGAATCGTGCTCTGCAGGGGGGAGTCAGCCTCTGGAGACATTCCAGCAGAGGAGGTGTTTGCGCTGAGGGAGGAGGGGCGGACTTGCAAGGTGCACAGGTGCATAAATAGGAAGCAGGAGAGTGTGGAGTTACAGCACATCTTTGAGCTGCGGTCCACGGAAACCCAACGGCCAGTCCCAACAGGTAAGTGACCCGGGGTCTCCTGACAGGCGAGCTTCCTCTCCACTTAGACCTGCTGTCACTGCAAGATCTGAACTGTACCTTGCATTTGCTGCATTCCTTTGAAAAGGCATTTTCTGTGCAGTCTTCAAATGCTGAGGATTGTCAGGGCTGGAGGGAGCAGGCTACCAAAATATCCTATTGGTGAAGTCAAATTATTTGAGTCAAATTGTAGAGTAAGTTTGTGATTTGAAAAAAAAAAAAACAAAAAACACAAAAGAGGACACTGATAAAAAGAACTAATTCTTTGCAATTCCATACTCATTACAACTCACTGAGTTATAATGGTAACTCTGGTTCTACCTGTTCTCATTCCTGTTCCAGGTAGGTCTATAATAATAGGGCTAAATGTCATATGGTTCTACCTGTTCTCATGCCTTTATGTAAAAAGACTCAAGGCCATGCGTTTTTCCCACCCTACTGATTTGACTCTGAATCAGTTCCTTCAGTTAGAATGGTAATTCTGGTTCTACCTGTTCTCATTCTTATTCCAGTCAACCGTAAGGATGATCAAAGCCTTGTTGTCGGTGCTCTTGGTCGTGATGGCCGTGGCCTCCTCCCTCGGCAAACCTGACAAAGCCATCCCGAAGAGAGGCAAGAGGATCCCCCAGACTCTGTCCAGAGGTGTGTAGGAGGGGCCCACACCTCTGTATGAGCCACTGGCTGGCAGTGAAGTGTCAGTCTGTCACTGATTTCTACCCGTGTTTGTTTCTCCAGGTTGGGGCGATCAGCTGATCTGGGCTCAGACCTACGAGGAGGCTCTCTTCTGGGCCAGGTCAAAGTACGTGAAAAAAACATTTATTGAGATGTCATGAATATGACATAGACACCATAGTCTTGCTTTAAAAGTGATATAAAATGTTGAAATCTTGGATTAAAGGTGACATAAAAAACTGAAATATTAAAAATCTTAAATGTTAAAATGTTGGCTTTAAAATGTGACTTAAGACAATGACGTCTTGGTTGAAGTGTGACATAAGACAAACATTTTGGTTTAAATGTGACACTGACACAGTCTTGGTGTTAATGTGACATTTGATACAAATGTATATTGGTATGAATATGATGCAGGCATAAATGGGTTGGCTGACAGTTGATTAACCAAGTATATGCAACAAAGTCATTTGTTTCTGTGTTCTACTTAGGAATAAGCCTCTGATGGTAATCTTTCACCTGGAGGACTGCCCACACAGCGCAGGTATGTTATGACCTCACTGTGCATGTCAAAGATCGTGAGATCAGCCGTTACATTTATTTATTGATCTATTTGTTTATATATTGTATTGTATATATATGTTATGTATTTAATTATTTTGCCTACATGTGTAAATTTCTGGTTTATGCATCCAAAGTTACTCTGGTGAACTAAGAACAAAAAAATGAGCTCTGACATGTTTGAATAGCACAAATAATCTCTAAATTAAATCTCTATTGACTTGCCATTTACCAGAGCAAACAGTCTTTTGTTTGCCAGTGTTGTAACATCACATACACATCCTTGTACTGCCTGGCACATTGGCGTGTGTGTTCATATCTATCTATCTATCTATCTATCTATCTATCTATCTATCTATCTATCTATCTATCTATTGTCTTCTTTTAGCAATGAAGAAGGTCGTTTCTGAGGACAAGGAGATCCAGAGAATCCTTGATGAGGACTTTGTCGTCCTCAATTTGGTGGTAGGTTACACGACTTTTCATAATCACACTTCTTTAAACCACCGAACTTCTGGGTTCATAACCACAGATATTCATTATGTAATTTTCCTCTCAAACTGTGTGTTTTTTTTCTCACCCACAGTATGAAACCACAGACAAACATCTCTCTCCTGATGGGCAGTATGTTCCCAGAATCATTTTTGTCGGTAAGATATGGTCATCCCCTTACAACTGTATAACTAGCAATAACTTTCTATTTACAATAATAGCATTTGCTATTATTGTAAATGAAATAGTGTAAATAAATAGTGTGGTAATGCTGCTCACATGATTTGCCTTTAACTTGACCAAAGTCACCTAAGTAACTTAAACATGGGGAGAATAGTGAATAGCAAAGTAACAAAACAATAGTAAAAAAGGAAAACTTACCTTAAAACTATATTTCCCTACTGTGGGACTAATAAAGGAATATCTTATCTTATCTTATCTTGATTATTATAATTACATATTTTATTTCATATTAAATCACAAAATTGTCTCAAAAATGAAAAAAAAAGAAAGAAAATTACATAAAAACTGTAAACAATTACCACAAAATCCCCCCAAAAAAGTAAAAATAAAAAGAATTTGGGGTTTTTATTGCAATTGCAAGGATGTTGAACTATTTAAAAAAGTAATAACTGTTATAATAACATCAATATAGATACATACTCATCCCTCTTTAAACACAGCATCATAGCTAATAATCAAATGTGTAAACGTGTGGAAGCTGTGAACTTACTTTTGATTCTTATGACAATGTCAGTTCATTTTTTGCCAAATTCTGATTTTTCAAAGAAAGTAACCGCTTGCTGCCATTTGGAGCACCAGTGTGCAACTTTTTCAATGTTTGCCATGTTTGCAGCATTTGCATGCAACATAAACTCACATGCAATGTAAACCCAGCATTTGAAAATGTTTTGCTATTTTGGCATATCCACATGATAAAGCCTATAAGAGAAGAGCTGAGGCCAAAATGCATGTATGAAATGCAGCATCCCCTCGTTTCTGAAAATGTGCTCCGGGGACAAAAACAACCTTCATTATGTCAGCTCAAACATGAAGGATGCATGAAAATGATTTGTGGGTTCCTGCCGTGCTCAGTGTTAGAGCTAAAATCACCATATACATTTTACTTTCAGTCCACTAGATCATAGAAAAATGTGATCCCTCTGGGTCAAACTTTCTGGCAGTTAGTGGTCAGTCAGACAGAGACAGGGGCCTGACATGTTTCAGCAAGGTTTTCTGAATTCATCGATGTGTTACCTTCATCACAATCTCTCTGCAGATCCCTCCATGACAGTGAGGGCCGACATCACCGGCCGCTACTCCAACCGCATGTACGCCTACGAGCCAACAGACGTCAAGCTCTGTAAGTGCTCAGAGTATCTGACATATCCAGCATATTCTACACATCACTGCCATCTGTCCTCAGAGCTCTTTTCTGTATCTGTAAAAAGACAGCGCAGATGAATTCCATCTAAATGTCACTGTCATCCCCCCCCCCTCAGTGCTGGCCAACATGGAAAAAGCGAAGAAGCTCCTGAAGACCGAGCTGTAGAGCGTCAGGCTGAGACACGTGCTTCACATGTGACCTCGGCCGTGTCATGAGAGGCGCTGACGCCGTGCTGTCGCCGCAGTTTACACCTGGAAAACGAAGCACTGGAAAGTCCTTCTCTTCTACTGTTCTCCTCTTTGAACCACCCACCCGCTTCTCCTCCCTTTTATTGTCCAGATAATGTATTGCTGTACATCCAGAATGCCTTTTTAATAAATGTTGATGCTGTTCACACACACACAAGATACCTGCCTTTTCATTTTGCCACACATACACTGACATTCGCGAAGTCTCCTCTTAACAGTTGTTCTAGAGATGGGTCTGCTGCTAGAACTCTGTGTGGCATTTATCTGGTCTCTGATCTGAGCTGAGATTTCTGAGGCTGGTGACTCGGATGAACTTGTCCTCAGAAGCAGAGGTGACTCTTGGTCTTCCTTTCCTGGGTCGGTCCTCATGAGTGCCAGTTTCGTTGTAGCGCTTGATGGTTTTTGCGACTCCACTTGGGGACACATTTAAAGTTTTTGCAATTTTCCGGACTGACTGACCTTCATTTCTTAAAGTAATGATGGCCACTCGTTTTTCTTTGGTTAGCTGATTGGTTCTTGCCATAATATGAATTTTAACAGTTGTCCAATAGGGCTGTCGGCTGTGCAGTAACCTGACTTCTGCACAACACAACTGATGGTCCCAACCCCATTGATAAAGCAAGAAATTCCACTAATTAACCCTGATAAGGCACACCTGTGAAGTGAAAACCATTTCAGGTGACTACCTCTTGAAGCTCATGGAGAGAATGCCAAGAGTGTGCAAAGCAGTAATCAGAGCAAAGGGTGGCTACTTTGAAGAAACTAGAATATAAAACATGTTTTCAGTTATTTCACCTTTTTTTGTTAAGTACATAACTCCACATGTGTTCATTCATAGTTTTGATTCCTTCAGTTAGAATCTACAATGTAAATAGTCATGAAAATAAAGAAAACACATTGAATGAGAAGGTGTGTCCAAGCTTTTGGCCTGTACTGTATATATATCATTAGTAGTCATTTATAAGACATTAGTTAATGATGAACAAACCATGAATAAAACACTAATACACCTTTCTAAATGTATTACTGAATCATTTATAATTCAACTTTGCATCCCCCTCATACATCAGATTTAGTTCATTATAGACCTGGATCTAACTTCCCCTCTCTAGGATCCTGAGGAAACAGTTGAAAATAAAGGCATAAACGCATTGAATGAGAAGGTGTGTCCAAACTTTTGGCCTGTACTGTATGTTGGAAAACAGAGGTTTGCTACTTGAACCATTACAGCCTCTGTTACTATTTACTGAAATAGTAAGGAGGTTTTGCATATTTAGCAACAGAAGTAAATGGGTGAAACATTCAAAATAGTACCAAAAGTACTCAGTACCAAAAGCTGTACAAAACAAAGTGCAGCCAGATTCCTCCTCCGCTCTCAGGTGACTGACTCCATGCCCACTGTTGGCCACGTTGCAGCTCATCAGCTCCCCATGCAGTGCACGGCTTACAAAATTCATGGATGCGGCTTGGAATGTATAATACCCAACTCAAAGCATACGTATGTTAAAGTGAAGCTTCTAACTTAAACCTTTCATGGAAGAGCTGCTCATTTGACAAGCAACATGCACACTTATTTCCATTCTGGAGTGCTCCGACTAATACTGCAAACTCATGCTCATCATGGCCGCCATTATTTCTGGTTTCTCTTACAAACACACCTATGATTCACTTGCTGTGCATACACACTTATCGTAGGCCTCTGTTCTAGCTGTTGCAGGACAGGGGCCCTCTGGAGTGTTCGCTCAAATGTAATGCATGCTGGGACACATGCCAGTAAGCTAACAATACGTTTCTTATTCAGCTGTTATATGATCGGATCAGTGAATGTTCAGCTAAATGTCCCCTCAGCTTATAAGAAATTCCCCGTTCTTGAAATCATGTTTGTAAGTTACAGAGCTGATACATGCAGGTTAAAATTTAACTATTAAAAACTCAGAAATGTGGTTAAGAGTCTATGCATGAAACCTGGTGTGAGTGTGTGTGTGTGCAGTGGTGTGTTACGCCTGCCCGGTGCAGCTCTGGTTCACATCCTGGATGGGCGGGGCCAGGCTGCAGGAAAGCTTGTTCCTCTTGCCTGGCTCCTGAGGCTCAGCTGCAGCCATTGTGCTGTGTGAGGAGTGTGAGCGGGCACAGAGAGCGTGGCAGGCACCGGTTGGTCAGGACACCAACCACCATTCCCCCCTTTTCTGTGGGAAGCTGTGGTAATGACACCTCCTGGAAGCCAATACATGCATTCATGTCCACAGGCAGCATGCTGGGATTCAGTCAGACAGGCCTGCAGTGTCCAGCACAGCCACTCCAAATCCCTGCCTTCCCTTAAGTGTCCCCTTAAGCAACTTCACACAAAAACCCTTTGTGTCCATATTGGAGGGCAGTGCCACACCCATTGAAGCTCCATCGCTCTGATACTGACATGCTGTTGGTTTATGGCTGCAGCATCACATCAAATAGAAAATATTTCCATGTAGTATCTTCTTTTAAATCTCTTCAATGGATCTTTTTATAGTGCACGCACTGGAATATTTCCTCTACTATGTTTAATTTTTATTTATTTATTATTTTTTTTTTTTTTACATTTTTAGACAACTTGTTGCTGTCTCTTGTGTTGTACTTCCTGCTCTGCTTTGTGGTATTTATTCAGTTTATTTAATTATTTAATCCATTTAACTTGTCTGTTTATCTTTGTATAAGCACTTTGAATCTTGGATTCAAAAAGTGCTGTAAAAAATTATTAGTCTTCTTCTTTCAATGAATTTCTTCTGTTGCTATGTTTGCTGCGCTTTTTTTTTTTTTTAAATATATACATTATTTATTTACTTATTAATTTATTGGTTTATTTTTCAGGGACTATACACAATAAAGACATTAGATATTGTTTGTAACCTTGTTGTTGTCTGTTTTTTTTTTTTTTTTTTTTTTTTAATTTCCTGCTCTGTTTTGTACATGGTATTTATCCATTCATTGTCATTCTTTATCCATTTAACTTCTTTTTTTATTTTAAATCTTTGTATAAGCACTTTGTGTCTTTGACTCAAAAAGTGCTATGAATAACATTTGCTATTATTATTGTTATTGCTATTGTTATTAAATGGGAATTATATACATGTATAAATGGGATCTTTGGAAAAGCTTCGGAATATATTTTATATATGAACATATTTTGTGAGGGGGGGACACAAATATGAACAAATTTCCATAACAATAATAAAATACTATAATTTCTGTAACGATGCTGGAAAAAAAGCACAGTCCTTTTCTTGATTTTTGGTGGATGGGAGACCAAAAAATAACATAACATAAAATAAAATCAAATCAAATCAAACAGCCAGAGAGTGGGCTGGTTTTCTTACATCGGTGTTTTAATGTGATTTACAGTACAAAGGCTCAGACAGGTACATGGTTAGTAGAGTTGTCACTGCAGTTGTCGTAGCTTATGTTAGGGAGACTCATGCAAAAGGCCAAACACACAGCACACCGCCAGAAGCAAGACAAACTGGTAGAGCTGTGACCATTAAAACATATGCAGATACATTTTCTCTCTCTCTCTCTCTCCCATGCTCTCTTGCTCTCTCGCTCACACACACACACACACACACACAGACACACATACTCCACCCAGGTTATAATATACAAAGGTACGTACTCACACAAGTGCATGGTGTACAGTCATACTTTCAAACACTGTTAAAATAATGATGCATGATGATTCATTATGCAGATGAGTGGTTTCAGACATTACTGCATTCAGTGGAGTTGAATGCAATAACGCATTCATGCAGAATTCCGTTTAGATTGAAAATAATGAGAGAAAAAAATCCCCTACAGCAGTTCAGGGTGGTACGGTTCAACATTAGCAAGCAGGCTGCATAAATACTTTTGGAATATACAGCAGACTGTTACAGACACTCCTTTTTTCACCCATAAGTGCACAATTTTACGAATTAACTGTATACATGTTTCAGTGTGTTACACATATCCTATGCAGTAGTCATTGTTACCTCAACACAGATGCATCAGATGCAGAAATGGAGATCCTGGAGAAGAGTTGTAGCTGTTGTGGCTTCATGTGCCCTGTTTAGACAACAGCTTTGTATCTTTTTTTTTTTTTTCCCCCTCCCAGAACACACCTCATTCTTGAAAATCAAGCACTTCACATTATAACACCATACAAGTTTGCTGCAGCAATCAGTGCAAACACATAAGTCACTTTTGTATTTACAGTTAAAGCCCATAGAATGTCCGTACAAGTGGTGAGGTGACAGTGCAAAGGGACGAGACCAGGCGGCGGCTCACAGGAAAGCACTGGGGTTTGCCCTGGGATCCTTCTGGTTCCTGTAGCGGTACGTGAGCCACACTCCCAGGATCTGAGACAAGGACACACAGCAGTCAGCTACTGGGAGCTCACACATATGGGAAGTCATTTATACACTATTACTATTACTGCTATTACAACTCTGTTATTGCTGTTTTTCCAAGTCCCAAGTGTGTCTCACGTCCTGGCATTTGAGTCCCAAGTTAAGTCATAAGTCCATGTCAAGTCCCAAGTCCTAAACTTTCAGGTTCAATTCCGAAACAAGTCATAATTCTCTCTTTACCAATCCTAAGAAGGTGAAGGTTGGATTTCATGGGCTGAAACTGCCCTGGAGCTGATAACAGCTGGAGAGAGACAGGGTGTGTGTCTGTGAAGTTATCTCGGGGTCGTGGCTGCCCTCCTGCCCTCCAAGTTGGGAGTTATCATTTATAATTAGATTTTACCTCTGCTTGCCGTGTGTATGTTATATACTGCACCTGGTCCAATAGCATTACCCATTTCCCCACTTTATGTTAACTGTTAATCAGTTTGGTTATAAAATAGTCCTGAAATGACAAGGCACCTCTGCATTTAGTTCATGCTGAGGAACGGCAGGCCCTGCTTCCTCTACAAGTGCATTTGTTTAACCGCTGTTTAGTTTTGCCAATATAAAGGGTTAGGGTTAGACCTACGTTATGTGTCAGTGGAACTAAATAACCATTAAACAAACCCAGGGGTCAACACAGGAGGACCAGGTGCTCAGGTCAGGACCCACACAATGATTTTGTGGCTTATGGCAAACAGGCTTGGGGCCCTCCAAATCCAGCACAGCAGATTAACAAAGAGAGCCACTATTTGCCCTGAATTTTTCACCATGTTGCTCCTGCAGGGGATGCAAATTTAGCGTCATATCCACTGAGAACTTGTATAAAACTGAACATAGCTGCAAAATCCCTAATGTCCATGTGAGCAGCACTACATCAACACCAGCTACTATTATTTGGAAGTACATGCTTATTTTGGGCTGATCAGCTGAACATGTCCAGGACATTAGGAAACCTGTTCTGTGGTGAAATCCCTGTGTAATGACAAGGAAACTGTCAGATAAACACCATAAACACAGTGAACTGTTTGTTCTACATGGCCAGTGAAGAACACTTAACTCTTCCATGTCAATGTTACCTCTGATGAGGTAATGTTGACATTATTTCTTGAGGCAAAACTGAAAAAAACCCCTCTTATTTATGACTTCATGAGGTGTTTTGGGGCGCTTGGTAGCCTGGGGCCTAAAGCAGTTGCCGACCTTTGTCTTCTGGTAAAGTCTGCCTCTGCCACCGTGTGGACTCACACCACGCCCAGCTAACTAGACAACCCAACTCTACCAACGTTACTTTCTGCTTTAAGTGCTGTGGCTTGATGGCTGACCTCTGTGAAGCTGAAGAAGAGTCCGATCCCACCCACGAAGCGGAGAATCTCACCGGCATGCTCCTGGATCTTATCTGCACATGGCGAACATGAATGGTTGGGGAAACAGGCCTGCAGGGGACCAGAGACAGAACAGGTCGACAAGGACAAAGCAAACAGAGCAAATCACGATTTTTTTCTGGCATTTCTGCTTTATGTGAGAGTGACAGGAAACACAGTAGACTGGGCTGTAACTTCAGAATCATGTAACCCTGTAGGCATTTTTGAGGAAAAGCACTTTATCTGTTGTATCTGTTGTTTCTGTATGATTTTTTAGTGCTGGCCTTTGATTATTATTATTACATTTGTATTAGTAATAATATCATTATATCTACAGTAAACAATTGGTGAGGTCAATTTTATGTAATGCTGGAGAATGAATGGAGGTGAATGGGCCTGAGTCAGTTAATGCTATTTTAAGGCTCACAATAACCTCTCACAAAGAAATAGTATGGGTATATCATACATTTCCTGAATCCTCAAAGTCCATTAGGTATTGTGGTTGTTGTCTTTTGGGTCCTTGATATCCCTTGATCCCACAGGGATAAAAGAAACTATATAGTTTAAGCGAAAAATGTGGGAAAATGTGTTTGATTTATGGTTTAAGGAGGTCATGTGACCTCTGTGTTTGTCAGAAAGAGACACCCATGGGCTTAAATGAAAGCTGAGAAGGTCCCCTTTACAATGATACCAGACATCATATATAGAATATTGGCAAATAGGAAACAGATAGCCATTTCTAACTTTGGGCGACTAATCAATAATCATGCTAATTAATCAATAATTATGACTAAGTTGTAACTTTTACAGCTTGGCATACGGCAGAAATGGATTCAGGTACTAAAAAATCATACAGAAACAGCAGATAAAGTGCTTTTCCTCAAAAATGCCTACCATGTTTTTTTCTAAGGGGCTTTTTCAATTTTCGGTCCTGACTACAGGGGAGAGAGAGAGCAAGAGGGGACAACCTGGGCCACCAGGATGCTCCAACAGATCAAACAGTCTTGATGGAAGAGTGTGAGCTGTATATCTGTTTGTCAGCATGGAGCAAAAACTGTCCTTCAGTTAAATATGGCTCATATGAAAGACCGCTTCACATATTAAAGACCGTTCCACAGACCGCTGTTGCAAACAATACAAGATTTTTTTTTCAACTAAACTGAAACATTGTCTTTATTTATCTTTATTAAAAACGCTTATCTTTAATGTGAACTTGAGAGCGCACACCTCAGCATGATGGATGTGATACAGTCTGACTGATCACGCATGGACAGTCACGCTGAGTGTTGCTATGGTGTTTCATATCAACAACTACGCACAGACACCAGATCAGTTCTGAGAGGCTGAAATGCAACATGAGGAAGATTCCACACATACAGCATCACAGGTCCCGTTGACCTCCACCTGCTTGAAGCCGCAGCAGTTGAGGCTTTTCTCCACGTCTTTCTGGGTGGTCTGAGAGTTATTCCACCCGACCTCCAACAGCTGATTCTGCAAAATGTGAGCAGAACAAACAAGCATTTCATCTCTGCAGCAAAGACACACCTCTCAGCACACACATCAGTTATTTTAAGAGGATTTACATCCAGCAGAGATCCTAGTGAAGTCACATTCCATTTAGGATTGAATGTGCTATGTGTATCATATTTAAGCATCAATACATGATTATTTATTTATTTATTTATTTATTTATTTTTGCACAATAAAAGCATCAGAACAAGAATGAAATAACAATAGATTGTGCAGGTGAGATACAGAAACTCCCTAGGGGCTTATAAGAGAATCCCACCTCAAAATTTGATTACATAAAAAAAAGAAAAAATGTCAACAAACCAACAAAAAAGAGCAAATATACATTAAATCAATGCAAATCAGATGAATTGTGATAAAACTGTATAATTAGCGCAAACAAATGAGAGCCTCCATCTCACAGCAAGGAGCATTCTTGGTGCAACTGGTTCTCAAACGTAGCACCACGTTCCCCCTTCCTGTTCCCTGAGGGAGATGATGGAGGTTTGTGTTTGTGCTGTTTTCTCACCCGCTTCTTCTGTTTTAATCCTCCTGTTATGTTTGGGGTCAATTTGACCCCATTCAGTGTTTAACATCTCTAAATAAATGACTAACATCGTTTTTTGTTTTTTTTTTTTTGCTTCATATTTAATGAGTTATCATAATTTAATGGGTACTACTGGGTAAACATGAAATTCACATGATGATGTGTACACACTTTGTATGCATAACTTATAAATAACAAAAATCTGTTCTTAGAAATAATATAAATCCATTATAACACAAAAAATAATATTTCTTTCCAATTTTAGGTCAATCAGTGAGACTTTACGGTGATTTGCATATTTTTCCATAGTCGCATAATAGGAATACTGGATGTATAAGTGGGGGTAGTTTGTTATTTTTTATTTAAAGGGCTATTTAGGTCAACAAAGAAACATAAAGTAGCTGACACATAAACTTTGGGAACAATTTGAATTATAATAATTTTGTGGAGGTTTAGACTGCTGGGGTCAAATTGAGCCCAAACATAAAAGATGTTGGTAAATTTGAACATAACAGGAGGGTTAAAGCAATCCATCAAATGTTTTTAGTGTAATTATGCAAAACTGTGCTATTAAATTATTATCTGCACCATGTGTAGCTGGGGGAGATTTTGTGTGTGTGTTTGTGTGTGTGTCTGTCCGTGGCTAATCTCAGAAACTACCCGGTCTATCAGCCTTTCCTCTCTCTCTGTTCTCATACTTCTCACTAAGCAGGTCATTCACTTCCCTCACTAGCTTTATTGCTTTTTTTTTTTTTTTTTTTTAAATCCTATCAAGAGAGAGACAGGCCAAGTCAGAGGATGACTTTCTGAAAGCATTCTCCACCCTGGAGGCAGAGGCAGCAGAGCGCAGCACAGAGCTCCTAAAAGCGATCAAGTGATAACTCCCCACGTCCTCAGAGATTTCAGAGATTTCTAGAGGGCCTGCAAATCACTTGCACTTCATTACAGACACCACAAACGCCTGCAAATTAACTTCCTGCAAAAAGAAAGCCCATAATCATCAGTGCTCATCGGCTCTCTTGTATTAGTGGTAATGGACAAACCTCTCAGCAGTGAACCGAGCTTTAAAGGGTAACTGCTGGCTAATATATGATTCATATGGCTGCTCTTACATCTTAAAAGGATAAATCCTCCTTTGGACACTCTGCTGTTAAATAATCAGTCTGTGATGTTAATAAAGTCCAGAAGTTGTTTTGCAATTTGTAATTTTTAAAAAAAAAAATCTGTAGCACTTATTGATTTCCTGTGTTTCACACAATGCCTTTAACCACCAGAGAAGGTGTGTGAAGTTATTGATCACAATCAAAGGTGAGTGAGTAAATATCTTGCGGTTACATTGCAAGTTTTAGATCTTTAAAACCTTTTCTGCTATCAAACTCCAGCTTTAGCTGCTGGAAACATCTCAATGTGATGCCACGCTAGAAAAACACCCCTGACCACAAAAGTGGAACCAGTAAAGAAAAGAGCGTCACTAACAGCTGTTTTCAGTGTTCAGGTTTTTAACGTGTATTGCTCCACTAAGACAACTGGATTAATAGAGAATCAGAGGGTTTGGATCCTACCTGCTGCTCTCTGTTGATGGCCAGGCAGGCGCTGGAAACAGAGAACTGTACAATGAACACCATGAAGAGGATGATCATGTACTGGACTTCACCGTCAAGGAACAACACCACATAGTGCATATAAAGAGTGCACAGAAAGTTGAATACCAAAGACAGATTGCTGTCCTCAGAGAGGAAATTCTTTTGCATGACGAGCATGAGCAACATTAAGGCAACATATCAGCAGCACAAACAGCAGCACAAAAACATTATATCACATACCACAGGCCATGTCCACTCTAAGCCAGGTACTTTGGAAAACACATCTTTTATTTTCTCTGTTGTAGCCTTCCTGCCACACTAAGCTGCCATTTTCTGCTGACAAAAACAGAGCTTTTCAAAAACAAAGTGTCTCCAAAGTGTGCACAGTCTTGTACACACTCTGGAGCTAGCAAACACTTCCACGTTCCTTGGCTGTAGAGTGGAAGTTTTTCTGTTCCAAGCATTTCAGAGTGGATAGCAGGCTTTTGGAATTTGGTCTGAAACACCAGTGGTGTAGTGTGGATGCCGTTTTTGTATTTACCCGGTGTAGAGTGGATAAAGCCAAAGGTGTTTTCACGTGTGGTTTGTTTCTGCCTCTCAAGTGGACCCTGACCTCACTTCAAAGGCTGGTCTCAGTTCGGTTCACTTTGAGGTTCATTTGATTTGTGCAGTGTGAATGCAAAGTGGCCCCAGCCCGCTTTGCATTTTGCTTCACCCACAAGTTCTCCACACAGAGTTGAATCGAGGTCAACTGGACTTGTTTAAAAGACATTTCACTTCTCATCCAAACGCTTCTTCAGTTCTGACAGACAGGTGGGGAGTCCCAGGTAGGTATTTAAGGTGTGTGGAGTCCTTATCCTTATCTAACCTGTGGTCTTTAACCACAGACAGCCACACAGGTTAAACAGCTGGGACTCAACACTAGTCTGTCAGGACTGAAGAAGCTTCTGGGATGAAAAGTAAAACGTCTGAGTGAGAAGTTGTGTTCATTCTCTTTCTTTCTGACAAATGTTCAAATGATCCATAAATCTGTGATGGTTACACTGGTGGGCTTAGAGCTCTAACGTGTTTAGTTGGAGTTCTAATAAAGCCATAACATGAGCAACAAGTGCTCTGAGATCTCACCTGTACTGTGATGTTATCATATGTAATCTTATATAACAGACTGCTTATAGTGTGAACACAAAGTTCACTGGCAGCTGGTTCACTTAAAGGGACAGTTCATCCATTCTGAAAAATTTGACATGATTTCACTATCTTCTTCTCATCACTAAAGGCCTCTACCTTCTCTCCATTCATGGTTGTGGCATTGGGGGTGTTGCTTGCTGTCGGGAATAATAAGCAGTTCTTTGATTTTTCATATGTTGAAGTGAGGACAGTTGTTTTCCCACCATGTACTGAAGTAGGATATGCAATGATGGTGGCAGACAGGGTGTCATTATTTTTTAGCACGGCAAACATGACTGTGTCGTTTGTATATTTGCAATAGTGGGTGGTGGGAGAGCAACTTTGACAGCTGTCGGTGTATGAAAGAGCACATATCATGCATCTCATAATTATGTAAATTTCCAGAGTAAAGGTGTGCTAGATAAAAGGCCTGTGACTCTGGTTCCTGCGGCTGGGCACAGAGCGCTGTCTGTGCACAGTTGGCTGCGTTGTGACATGTGATACTGCTCTCACATATCTCCTTGCACATGCACACATGAACGGAAAAGTTTTCCACAACACTACAGAGAGGAAGGTACAGTAGAACACAAGACAGCTGTCCCGTCAAAGACCTTGATGCGCAAGTTTGCATCCAAATATGTAATTACAAAAACAAAGACACATGTGGAATATAGTTTCTGAGTTTCTTGTTCCTGCAGTAAAATGTTCTTTTTCTCAACGGAATTCATAATCTATGAGACTTTTAGACAAAGTGTTTTTAGGTTTTGCCTAGTGATAGATATACTGAAAGTGTATGATTTGATTTGTAATATTGTGGAAGGTAAGGTAAAGGTAAGAAAAAATCTGGCCGAAACGTGTTGAATACCACTTATAAAATTAAGCTATAAAATAAAATATGTACATACAGAAAAGAGCTTGAAATGGCATTTTAACCCTGAGCAAATTCACTTGATTACTTTGCAAAAATTTACATATTTACATTACAACTACCATAAAATTACCAACAAATTTGAAAGAGGTTGTAAGAAAAATCCCATGAACTTCACATAAAATTACTGAAAAAACACAAAAAAGAAAGAAAGGAAAAGAAAATCACCCCCAAAAAGAACAGAAAATTACTCACGAGAAAATTGTAGAAATTGATTATAAAATGACCAGAAAATTAGCAAACAAAACAACACAAAAAAGAAAAAACCCTTAAGATAAGCTTTAAGAGCTTTAAAAAAATTACAAGACATGATATTTATTATTGCCATAACTATATTTAAAATAAAACTACAAGAAAATTACCATACAATTAATTAAAAAATGCCAAAAATAAAAAAAAATCTGAAAATAAAAAATCCATAATAAATAAATAAATAAATAGAGAGAAATGACGTGAATTCTGTCCAGAGAGTGAAACAGAACCTTTAAAAATAAAAGCTTGTGTAACAAAGAGTTAAATCTCTTTCAGTCAGTGTTTTATTCTGGTCAGATTTTCTTCTTTTTTAAAAACTTCCTTTTTAAAATCTTTTTTCATTTTTCTCTGCTTGTGCTCTTGCTGCACTAAATGGCTACAAAACATGTTCCTCTCGTGGATGCAGTTTCAGTTAATCATGCATAATACATAAGCCTGTATTATAATCACTCCATATCAGTTGAATTACAGTACAGGATCAGCAGAAGAGCTGCTGTAGCACAGTGACCTTCACAGCCCACACAGCACACTGCCAGCCGGCTCAAGGATACGAAGAAGAGGAGGACCTGGTGATGCTTCATGGCCCCGATGAGGCCTGCCAGGGCCACGAAGAAGAGGAAGACACCCACACCGATGACACCTCCCACCACCTGGAAACTGGAGACCAGCCCGAACCACTTTCCCCATGCTGCAATGCCAATCATCAGCAGGCTCACCATCTGTAAGAGAGAAATTTCAATTAAGAGCAATTAACAAAGCCTTTTTCTAAACCCGTCATTTGCTGTTTTACAGGGCTGGATCTAAAGAAATATTCATGGGGGGCTACAGAGTGACATGGAAATTTTACAGGGTGGCAGATAGATAATATCTTGAAAAAATAAATAAAAGTCACTGTGCTTGGTAACATATGATGTGCCTGTCTTCACTGTCCAATGAATGAGCTGCTGTTCATCAGTTGTCTCTACGCACTGCTGTTTCCTGGCTTGAGTGGAAATTTATTTCAAAAGCCATGTTTAAAAAAATGTCTGGAAAGAAATGTCCAAGTGGAGCTCAAAAATATGATATTACACAAACAAGATATTATGTGCGAGTGATTATTTTAACATTATGTTTTCATCTCATCCCTTTGAATTTAATGGAAAAATATGACACCTAGACAATTCCATAATTAACACAAAAACAAAACATCTTTCCATATCAGGGTTCTGAGGGCAAAATTCACATGGGGTCTGGAGTTTAATGACAGCCAACTTGATGGAAAACAAATCACCTACTGGGTCTATGTCTAGTGACATTAAGGAGGTTATCTCCTAGAGGAACTGTGACAGAAGTGTCCTGGGTTCAAAGAGCAAAATTACTATCTTGTGAGGTGTAGTTGTCTTGTGTTGTGTGGACATCGACCTCTGACTGGACTACTTTGTAATAAAGCACTGGGTGACACACAGCCAAGGAAATAACACTGAGAGCAGCAAGATGCCAACAGCTTTTTAATGGTATTAAAACACATGGTCTCAAAAACACATATATGTACTACTTCTTAATAAACTACTTCTTAAAAGGATAATTCATCTCTAGTGGCTCTATCTTCCTCTCATTGTTACTGAGTGCTGGATACTGGCTGCATGCTCCACATGCTAACTGTTAGCCTCCTGCCATTGACCTGGACTTCCCCCCAGCTAACACTCTGAAAAATAACTGCCTTAATCCACTTAAAGAATGTTTAACATCACTTTACATTTTTATGTTTTTAACGTAAAATTCACATACATTACCAAGTGCACGTAGATGATACTTTGGCCCATATTACGATTTGTAACTATGTTTTTCTATTATCAATCCACTCACTGTTAAATAAATGGCATAGAAAATGCTGAAAGGTTTCACACACACACACACACACACACACACACACACACACACACACACACACACAAAACAATCAGTCAATGGTTGAAGTATTTCCTCTGTGCAGTCTGAGCTCTCTATGCTAGTCGCTGGCAGGTGCTTGAGGGTGCATAAATTAAAGCAGTTGTTTTTCAGACTGTTAGCTGGGGGGAAGTCCAGTTCAATGGCAGGAGGCTAACAGTTAGCATTTGGAGCATCCAGCCAGTATCCAGCACTCAGTAACAATGAGAGGAAGATAGAGCCACTACTGTCCTACACAACAGCTGGGGGGAAGTGAAATACTATCACATTTTCAAAATGGGTGGACTTCCCCTTTAATATCTGATCTCAAGATGAGAATCATCATTATGGAAATCTACGTGAACATCAATTTCACTTTCAGAAGAGCAATAATTAAAGCCCCCCAACAGAAATAGAAATCAGGCTCCAGTGGGGGAGGCACCGTGTCACAGTTAGTGTGCTGAGCAGTCAGCAGCGATAAGACATGGCAGAGGGAAGGCCAGTGTGCCCACACAGGACGTCCTCTCTGCCGCTACAGCACGGCTGCAGCCCGGCAGCCGGCTGGGGGGTCGCCGGGTCTCCACCGGGGAATGTTGCTGACGTTTAGCACGGGTGACGAGAGGACATGACATTCTGAAAGCCTATTTTCTGCCCACACGACACATTTAATTTGGTTTGTTTGATCCTATGATGCACCGTGCATCTGGCTCCAAAACAAGCCACCGCTGTGAATAATTTACAGCAGCAGGGACAGAGCTGGCCCCCGCCTGCTTTACAGCCTCATGTGTCCCGCACTGGATTCTCCCAGTCCCAGGAGGAGAAAACACCTGCATCCACTGGGAGAGGGCTCTATAATAATCCATATGGTAGGCTTCATGCCGGAATGAATACTCACAACATAGAGGATGTTGAGCGCACACAGGGAGTGTTTGGAGCAGCTGAAACCGGCGCAACCCATCTTGATAAAATAATGGATCCAATAATCCGCAAGAGCAGAAAGTGTTTAAATAATCCGGAGGAAATCTACAAGAGCAGCACTCCGCTCCAGCACCAATTATTCTGTCCGACTGGAATAGATGGTCGCTCAGTGGCAGCTCTAATTGGGAAGGACACAGGCTGGAGAGGCAAGGTGGACAGAGACAGACGCGAGTATACAGGAAGTTACGAGGCTGGCCTTCAAAATAACATACACCTTATTTAAAAAAAGCAGAAACAAATAGGGAGTTTTCATTTATAGCAAATAAAGCATCATCAGGCAGTTCCGCAAGCAGGGATTCAGCCAAGTTGCAGAATAAAATGTCGCTTTAAACTGGAATAACTAGTTCACCTCCTTGATCACAGGTTGAAATTGTCCTCAAAAACACTGGGCGAGAAGACGGTGGGAAAATAAGCAGACAAGCATACTGACAAAATCCTAAACTGAGCAAGAAATTTGTAAAAAAAAAAAAAAAAAAAAAAAAAAAAAATCACAAGAAAATACCATAAAAAGGCCAAGCCCCAAAGGTGGTGCCCAGACCAAGAAAAACATGAATCTGGTGGATTATCACTTTAAATTGAAGACTCCAGAGTTCAGAAGTAACTCATCTGGAGTTAAGATGTGTTTTGCAAAGTCACGTTTAGGCCATGATTAGGATTAAGGCCTGGTCGTGTCCTAATTTAATCTCAGCCCAGGAAACTGCCCCTTTAAAGAAAATATCATCAGTCAAACAGCTGATTAAGGTGCAGGAAAAAAAATCAAAAGAGAAAAAGAAATCATTATATTCTTTTCTCTTTTTCCATCTGTCTACAATGTTTCTGGTCCCACAGGCATCCTGCCACCAAGACACACTATAGGCTACACCATAATCCAACAGTGTATTCTTTGTTTTTCAGTATCTAATGTGTAGATGAAGGTCAACTGCTTCATTTAATCCAATAAATGAAACTTTCACTGTTTTTGTTTGTGCTGTTGTTTCATTTGTTCGGTATGTGGCAATAAACCTATATTGCACATTTCATACATTGTTCACTTACTGTGTAGACCTGAATAGCGTATTTGTGACTGTATTTCACACTGTACATATGTACGTTAACCATTTTGCTACAGCTCACAAATAACAGGAAATTTGTCAACTTTTGCTGATACCCAATTCATTTATGTTTCCATATTTATTGCATCAGAATGTAGATCTGTGTTTCTAGCAACCATACCAAGTAAGATTGGTATGGTATGAAATGGTATGGTATGGTATGACAGAACAAATTTGTGGTATTCTTCATCATCAGGTACTATAAAACAGTGATCAGCACTCACCATATCCATCATATTCATATTGGTGCTTTGCCTGTTTGTTTTTGTATGATCCTTACTGATTTTAAGGCTTTTCAAAATTCGTCAATGAGCTGTAGGCTGTGTTCTGCAGTCATTGTGGCTCATTCAGTTGGTCTCCTTTGCATCATTTCAGATTTTACAAAAAATGTAAAAATGTGTGTGATACAAGGTGGCGTCCACAGCATGAAACCAGGGGCTTCGCTCTGGCTCAAAGTTTAGTGAGCCCTCACCTTTTCACTGGTGATACTCATAGTCTTATTTTATTTTGAAGGGAAGACTGCATGCCTGCTGGTGCGATTGTTGTCACCTTTTTTACCTTGACGTCAGCTCGGCATGTGACTCAGTCAAGACACCGTTCTCGGGAGCATACAGCCCCCTGATTGGCTGGAGGTTCAGGAAATTGGGCTCTGTTATTTCCTGTGGAGAGCTGGGAAACAACCAGGAGCAGCGGGCCTTTGTGTCTGTGTTTCCCAGGAAGCCGACTGCAGCCTCAGTGACCCACTTCACTTCAGCCTCATTATTAGAAGGAGCAGTGACACTGGAGAGATGTGGGGATTAGCAGGAGGTGTTGCTTTATCACTGTGACAGCAGAATCCCTGAAAATAGCATTCATTAAACCCTAATCCAGTGGCTTCCAAAGTGGGGTCCTGGGACCTCCAGGGGTCCTTGAGCTCCAGGAGGACTAGTTTAGATGATGTCTTGTGATCAGATGATTTCTGAGAAAGAGAGAGGCTTGTGAAAGGCCAGCGGCTGCGTTCAGATGCCTTTCACAAGCATTTGAAAACAAGAAATATGATTCAGCATCGTGGATTTGACCTTTAAATATAGCATTTTAATCATTGTAAGTTCAGTTTTCTTGCCAATTTTAAAATAATTTAATTGCTTTTTTGGGTCATAGTAAATTTGTATTGATTTCTTGTTACTTTTCAGGTCATTTCTTGCAGTTTACTCATTGCCTTTTTGCCATCTGAAAGAAATCAAGGGAATTTGCTGGGGGAAAGGTGAACTCAGCTAATGGGCAAAACTTGACTTGATTATTAGTGAATAGTTGGAAAAAAAGAGGGAAAAATATTGTGAATTAATCTGGGGCGGCTTATTAAAAGTCAACTTGGTGATATAGACAATGAAAGTCTGAGAAGCCCTGTCTTAATCTACCTCTGAAAACATGCCAAACATCTTAATCTAATTCAAATAGGAATATAAACTAAATTCTATAAAATAAAAAAATTATATATATATCAGTTAGTCCATTCATTGTGTTCTCAAAAACCTCAATTACCTGCTTATTAATGTGACATGAATGGATTATTAAGGTAAAATATGATTTTTGATTTCCCTTCATTGAAAAATGAGGGTCCCTTTAAGGCCTATATCAAAAGGTTATGATAACTGGCGACTTTAGATGAGCTTGAAAAAAAGCAACTGAAACCATGCAAAAAATACATTAAAAATATCCTAAAATATGAATCAATCCATGGAAATGAGTAGAAACATGAATGGATTGTGAGGCTGTGTTTTGGTGAGCCATGTGATTCCTTTCTCATGTTTCTCAGTCATTTCATTTATGATTCATTGGTGTATTTGGGTTGAACGGAACACAAGCCTCTCTGGGTCACATAAGCCTCTCGTGTGCGTGTGTGAACACACACACAAGCACACAAGAAACTGAACACACACACAGTCGTGCACGCAGGAAAACTGAAACCAAGAAGCTGCTGCTGTCCAGCCCGGCTCCCTCCTGTGTGACACAGTGACAATAATATGGCAGGTCCATGCCACAGTGATAATATAACCTACATATAATATGGCAAGAGTTATACGAAACTTGGTCAAGTTCCACTTTTGGGGTTTCTCCATCCAATGTTAATATAGCTGATGTATTTATTGTATCTTTGAAATATGGAGAGGTCAGTTTACACATATGTTTTGTTAGCTTGTTTATGTGAACACCAGCATCAGAATCATCCTCAGGTCAGCCTATGGATGGTAACCAGGGCTGATCTGAGCCATGAAGCCAACAGAACACCTGCTGAGGGCCACCAACAGCACTTGCAATGGGCCACAAGAGCTTGATTTTTTTGTTTGTTTTATTATTTATTTATTTATAATTATTATTATTTGCAGTAGTTGTGCAAATGATCAAATATTGACAAATGTCAATAGTATTGGTGATGCTGAGGTGGTGATGGGGCCCCAAATCAAATTCTTCTTCGGGCCCTACAAAGGCTTGGACTGGCCCTGATTGTATCTGTATCCTAAATATGGATTTCCATGTCAGACAGATTTTCTCTATTTTCAAATAATCATTCCTGTCCCAGGCTGTGATTTCACATGGTGTTTAAAATTTGGATCTTTTCTTTTCTACACATTTGTCTCTTTAAGCCGTAGAAAGGGCACCTTGTCAGCAGCCTGTGTCTGTATCTGGGACGGGAATCAACCAACGTGCAATGGCCTATTTGAATGTGAATATCACTAAATTTGTACATATTATTCCATGATGATAATGAACTGAACTTGAAATACTGTTTGTCATGGCTGGAGTGAGTGTGTCCTGCACAGCTAAAGGTGGAAAATGTCAGTGTGACAGCAGCGCTCACTGATTTTTGTTGGACACAGATTAAGAGTCATCCTGCAATACTTTTCAGTGAAGTATAAAGCAATTTCTGCTGCTCATCAATATTTTATAACTAACTTTATAACTTAGGACAGAGATACATTTATTTCTGTCATATACATATTTACATATATGAGTGTGTGTGTGTATGGGTGTATATGTGTATATATATGTATACATATATGAGTGTGTGTGTATGGGTGTGTATATATATGTGTATATATGTGTATGTGTACTTTTCTACTAGTAAGAATGTAATAAGTGTAATGACAATGAGTGAAAATTAAATAATGAAATAATAATGTAATTAGTAAAGTAATATAACTTCAATTTGTAGACAATGATGCGTAACTTAATTAATTACTTTTTGAAGTAATTCAACCCAACACTGGTCATTAGTGACGAAAACATCCCTCACATCCAACCATCACAGGTTTTGTACTGTTGGTAGGAATAAGGCCTTTGTGCATACATATAAAAACATTTTATTCATAAAAACATTGGAGCATTGTCAAGTTACATACCCAAGTGAGTTTCACAAAACTCACTTGCATACTAAAAAGAGTGACAATCTACTGCAGACGATGAGGTCAGGTTGCTATTCCTGGACAGCTTTAGAGAAGGGAGTCCGTGCTGAAGAGGTCTGACCTCACACCAGAGGCTGGCTACACGTCCGGGGTCGTGGCTATTTCACTAGGTTTGCTCGTGTCGGGGCAGGAGGTCGGTATAGGTGGTGGTGGTGCAGGTGCAGCGCCCGTCCAGGAGGGACACTGCAAACTAACTGCTGCACTGACATTCAGGCCACAGGAGGCAGACTCTAGAAAGACCGACTCTCCTCTAGCCCTCCTCCCTGTCAGACTCCGACTCTGTAGACCAAGAGAGCAGAAAAGATGAACTCACAGCTACATCTGCTGGTCACACTTAACAGTTACAACTGAGCACTTTAAAAAAGGACCATGTGCATCATTAAATCTATAAACTGTATATGCCTCACTTTTTCTGCTAGCAGAAAAACTCTGATATCGTTTTTCCTCCCTTTTATCAGCCTTTGGTTTCCATTCATTCCACTATGATATGAAAATGAACTTTGAGAGACTTCAAACTTTATTCACACCAGTATTCCATCACCGTAATAAAGTCCTCCATATTAGTTTTCCAATTTTTTAAAAATGATGTCGCAGCATTAAAGCGTTTTTGGTAATTAAAAAAAAAAATCTACCAAAACTTTGCAAAATTCTGGACAAAAAGTAAGGAAAAAAGTCTTGCCTTCTTCAGCATTCTGCAGCCACTCGACAAACTTCTTCATCTGTTCCAAGAAAACACTCTTCCCTTTGGCAGCGTGGGAGTCTTTGTACCACTTCAGTATGGCCTCCTCACTCAGGACATCAGCTGGGAACACAGAGACAATTGAGCACTGTGAACCTCCAACCTCAAATCATGCAAACGGAAGCCAAGAACTGGAAAAAAACAAACAAAAAAACAAAACAAAACCAAAAAAAAAAAACTATATTATGATTCTAAATAAGGACGGGATTCAAGAACAGCGGACACTCACAAATGGAAGAAGAAAAAACAAAAACTTCAACTCATGCTTTGAAGGTTATTATAGTTTTACATTTGTCATTAGTTTTTTTTTATTTTTATTTCATTTTGACTTTTAGTTTTTAAAGCAGTTTTGCTAGTTTAGTATTTATTTTTTGAAAATGCTTAGTTTAGTTTTTATTAGTTTCAGTGTTAGTTTTAGTCTTTTCTGTAGTATAGGGTATGTGTCAGGGTGAGAGTCAAAACAGTCAGAAAAAGTGTTTTGTGTTATAAAGACTAAATAAAACATCAAACCATTTAAAAAAAAAAAAAAAACTTTGTATGTTTTAGTTAGTTTTTACTTTTATTTCAGTGAACAAAGCTGTTTTTGTTGTTTCATTTGAGCGTGTGTGCTGGTGACAGCATGGAAACGTGACAGTACAACCTTTATAGAAGAGCACCACGATCTTGGAGAAGGACTTCATGAAGTGGATGTTGTCGTAGCAGTACTCCTGGATCTTCAGCAGCAGCACGAGCTCCGACTGGCCCTGTGTGCTGAACACTGCCAACAGTGGAGCATAATGCTGCAGAGAGAGCACACACACACACACACACACACACACACACGTTTACCTCATTATTTGAAAATTTGGCCACATTTACTATGAACATCCACCACTGTAACATTATACATATGACAGGAAATAAGGAAAAGCATGACAGGTCTCCTTTAAGAGGGGCACTTGAAGGCAGCACGTGGACGTGCAGTGGTTGTACTCTGCAGTGCTTTGACATTGACATCACAGTGTTTGCGTGACCCACTTTGAGGTGTTTGAGTGCCTGTTCAGTGACCAGCTCCTCCTTCTTGTTCCACTCCACAGCGTTCATCAGGCACGTCCACAGCAGGCCAATCACAGCCTGCTCCTGCAGCTCGTTCCTCTTCATCTCCTCCTTCACATACACCACCATCTGAAGCAGCAATGACACACAGGCCATGAGGATCGGGCCCAAAAGCGGCCTGACATGAGGAGGAACGGCTTCTCATACATTTGAAGCACCATGACACCTACAACATTGACATGACTCAGTTTTCAGTAAGATTCAGCAGGTATGGCTTTTAGAAGGCTGATATTTTGGGGGTCAAGTACAGAGAGTTGTTGACAGTATCTCGAAAAGACTGAATAACTCTCCACTGAAAATAATTATAAGAATGATGATGACGATGATGATGATGCTAAGCCTTCAGTGTTTTCCTTATCAGAGTGGAAAAGCCTCTGAAACAGCATTTCGACAATGACATGTTTTTACTGAAATCATGATAAGTTCAGGTTAAGGGCTTTACATAGACAATAAGTGATCAATTTGATGTGGTCCACACTGACAGGACCAGATCTGATTTTTAATTGCGGGCCAGTCTCGGCCTCAGACGTGGGTGTAAACCTTGTGTCCGGTACCTCTCTTATGGGGCACTCCTGCGACAGGCGCTCCTGCAGTTCTTTCTGCAGCTCCTTGCGGGTTCCCAGGGTTTGCTGCGTGCGCAGGAAGTCCGACAGCTCCTTCAGCCCAGCCTCGTTGAAGTACTTGGAGAAATGCTCCACGTTCTGCTTGTTGGCAGGGAACAGCTCCTGAAATTATTTAGTAGATAACAAGTCACACTATGGAACAAAAGCAATTTCCCAGAGTACAGACGGTGATAACAACACTGCACGCCTCTTCCACTGGAAAGCAGATCAAACAAGTGATTAAATGGTTTAAAAGGAAAATTGGACTTTGGTAGTGTCTGGTTTTATAATTACCTGGGTGTTATGCTATTTCACTTTCATGTAGATTCATATGAGTTGTTGCTTTGGTCTCTCCTGGCCTACTTAACCACATTACTAGATTAGTATCTCTCTATTCACTTCCATAGCAAAACAGCTCCCAAAATAACACTTTTAACCCATAAACCAAAACCAACAAAGAGGATTATGCCAATACTAAAAAAAACAAGTCCCGGTACCCATTTTGTGAGGAAATTAATCTGGTTACTCTCATCTCATCTGAACTATTTGAATTCGAAAGTATTTGAATTTGAAAGTAGATCTGGCAGGTAGCATCTGTCAGAACAATCTCGTATGGGTCGCAGGGGGTGCTGGAGCCTATCCCAGCGCTCACTGGGCAGAGGGCAGGGGAACACCCTGGACCGGTTAAAACACACACATTCATGAACAAATGATCATGATCAAGCCTAGGGCAAGTTACTATCTCCAATTCACCTGTTTTGCATGTCTTTGGACTGTGGGAGGAAAGCAGAGCCCCCAGCAGAAAGCCACGCAGACACACAGAGAACATGCAAACACCACACAGAGAGGACCCTGACTGGCCGGCCGGGAATCAAAGCCAGGACCTTCTTGCTGTAAGGCGACAGTGTTAACCACTGCACAGTGGTTACACAAAAGGGTACAGGGACTTGTTTGGGACTGTGTTTGTTTATGTGCTTAAAGTGTTATTTACAGTCTACCAAAGTTCAATTTTGCTACAAGAATAAAAATAGCCTGCTTACTTAAACTGAGCATCTATCCAATAAACGTAACCACACCATTCTGTCTTGTGCCTGCAAAGGTCTAAACCCCACACACGAGTAGAATAATAATCTGCACAGCTGTCATAGAAATAAATGTTTGTTTCTTCACCTATTAACACTGATTCTGACAACACAGTTGTGACTCAGCTTGTATCCAGTTCATTCAAAGTGGTGGCTGTTGCAGTATGCAGTATCTTGGTAAGTCTGTCCTGAGTTCAAGTTCAAGTTGAACTTGAGGTTGAACTCTCTCCTGGGAGAATCCTCTGGAAATGTAAAACACATCACTTCCCATGCAGCAGTTTGTTTGGAATTAAAAAAGGAATCAAGTAAATAGCACAAACCATGGTAGTTCATGCTATTTACTGGATTCCTTTTTTCTTTGTCTTTGTCTGTGGTGGTGGCTGCACAGACAAAGACAAAGACAAAGAAAAGAGCACAGCCCACAGAAACCAAACCAACAGCGAGGATAAAGATGTCACAGTCCCGTCCACACTGTTTGATTGACAGGTGATCTCTGGGAGGTACGGTGCAGGAACACCACAGCAATGAGAGATTAGCAGAACAAATGGAGACAAAATAAAACAACGTGGATTACCCCTTGAAGCACTTCTGGTTAACCAGCCGTTATCAGAACACATCTTGTTGAAAAGCTTAAATGAAGCACCATTATTCATCAGCTGAACAGGGATTTCACATGGAAGGGCTGGAAGGACCCCCTCTTGTTCATAATTCTACATCATGTTGAGCAGCATGGTGAATATTTAGAAACATCAAGCACGAGGGTTGACAGGGTTGACACCATCACCATGGAAACTCTCTCCTGATACTAATACTCTGCATTCAGCCCAATACCAATACTCTCCATAGTTACATAGATTCTCCAGGAGCTTCTTTCTAGAGCGAGAGAGAAAAAGGCACTTGTGGAGCTTCCTGGCCACACTGTTAGAGAGCAAGATTCTGATTCTTTCTTACCAGAAGTCTTTTATCCAGGT
This sequence comes from Myripristis murdjan, assembly GCF_902150065.1. Taxonomy (NCBI): domain Eukaryota; kingdom Metazoa; phylum Chordata; class Actinopteri; order Holocentriformes; family Holocentridae; genus Myripristis; species Myripristis murdjan. Next base: position 29,514,187 of record NC_043990.1, on the reverse strand, counting down.
TTGCCTTCCTCAAGGCTGAAGTTACTGAATTGGCATCTTTCTCTGCTATCCATGCCTTGAACATCTTCACTGCAAACAATGCAGAGATACCTACAAAATGATATCCCAAAACAACACAAATTTGCATAAGCTAGAGCCAGACATATGGCATGTTGGTACAGAATTATGAGTGATGGAAAAGTTACAGTTGGAAGGCTGGAAATGGAAGTGTGACAAATTCCTCTCATACACATAATCTTACATTTGCATATTATGGACAGGTTCCATCTGGAGTGGAGTCCAAAAGTCTGAGTCCATTAACACAAAGCAATGCAATTTGAGTCAAATGATAAGTCAAACAAAAAAAGTTTGCTAGTCTTCAGTGAAAGTTAGAATTTCTCAATATTTGGTGTGTCCATTGTTTGCCTTCATCACAGCTTGCACTCAGGTTTATTGCAAAATTTGAGAAACTGCATTATTGCACTTTTCTTTGGACTGCAACCGTTTGTGTGTTCCTGTGACCCTGAGAACAGTTTGGCAGGTTCGGCACCCAGGACAATACTTTAGTATAAGTCAAATTTAAAGCACTAACAGTAGCAACAATAATTCACATCTGGGTATTAGTTGTTAAAAGACTGAGACAATTCATGTTGTGTGTGAGGAGCATACATGTGCTAAGATTTGAACTGACAACATGGTGTGAGAAAAGAAACTGTACTAGTGAAAATGAAAACCTTACCAGTGTTAATGTTTTCTCAACAAACACCTTGATGTAAAAACACCTTACCAATCATAGTGAGATACTATACAATTTTAAATGCAAGTATTTCTCAAAGATATTTGTATCAGTTCTAAAGAATGTCATTTTGAATTCAAAGTATCAGCAGAGTAGAAAAAAACTTTTAATCCTGGATAAATAATTACAATGAACCCTACTGTGTATTTCTGAGAAATGCCCTTTGGAATGTACATGTGCAGGTCACCAGAAGGACACACACATGTACAGGAAGTGTCTGGGTGTGTAGGTGTGCTTTCAAAAACAGAAAACAGTTTTCATACCCTCAAAACATTGAATAATCGTTTTTTTTTTTTTTTTTTTTACTTGGACTGTGTTTTCCCCACATTCTAACTACTAGTCATCCATACAAATATTCAGTGTTAAATAATCAAAATTCCTGTTTTTGCATCTGTCTAGCTTGACACAGCTGTTGTGTGCTATTTGTTCCAGTCATAATTATTACTTTACAATGCAGCAGGCTTTGATTTGTGCAGATTTTATTCGTACGGAGGCCTACCTTCCTTGACTATATTGTCACTGAAGAGGCTGGTGAGGATGGGGGGCGGCAGCGTCCCGCCGGCCAGCAGGATGCCGGTCAGCATGGCAAGCTTGGTCTGCTCCGACTCGGTGAAGGCCTTCAGGAAGAGCAGCAGCTGCACGACAAATGACAGCAGAGTGTGAAATGACGGGAGTGTCATGTCATAACAGAGGCAAAAGAATCGTGATAAATGGAACCAACTCCAATCAGTGATCATCATAAGTAGGGGTGTGACGGGGTCTTCAGTTTGTATTGTGATTTTTGTTTGGTTTCTTTTATACATCAGGGAGAAAAAAACACAACTATTTCCAATGTTCTCTGTATTTTGCCTTATTTGCAGAAATAACACAATAATTCTTTATTTAGAGATTTGGGATAACATGAAATCAACAAATTTCAAAGGCAAGAGTTTATTCAGTATATTCATGAAGTCATCAGCTCAGTGTGTGGTTGTGTAGTTATGTTTGTAACACTGCACTTTGCAGGGTGTAGTGTGCACTGACCAGCTTGTTTTTTTTACAGTTAGGTTTTGCACCCCAAATCATAAGGTAACCAACCACCAGAAGAAAAAACAGATAAGAATTTCATAAATGCATGAATTTGTATGCTTCTTGATAACTGTATACTGCTACTGATGATTATGATACCAATACTGACACTAGGATATCAAATTTTGGACATCAATCAGACATGTTTTTTCATATGGTCATGACTAGATTATTATGATACTTTTAAAATAAGTCTTTTTTAAAGATTATTTTTTGGGACATTTCTGCTTCATTTGTTTTAAATTAACAGTATTATCACAGATTCTATATATAAAATCGTGGTAAGGACTCAGCTTTGATAAGTGGCACACACTCTTCCAGGTGAGTAACCTGGGCAGCTGCTAAAATAAGTATGTTTATTACTTGCAAAAATAAACATCCATTTTTCACAGAAAAATATCACCCCTCCCATTTTTGATTTTGTATATGAAATCAGTGACAAGTAACTTACATACTGAGATTAAATTGGATAAACTGAGTTTAGCTGGTGCTTAATGCCCAGACTAATGGGAAAAAAACACTGCTCAGAATTCACAAACAGAGACGTTTGATATTGTTTCACTGAATGCACTGAATCCAACTGGGGACACTGTCACCTGTAATGAACACTATACCTTTTTGATTTCCTCCTCAAAGGCCTTCTCCAGATATTTGTATCTCCTAATCAGCTTACTGAAAACCTGCAATCACAAATTTGAACGACAACACAATTACTCCGGTGGCAGCCAGCATGGCCACGGATCAGGGGATTACCAACGTTCCTTCAGTAAAGAGGGGGACCGAGGCCTACCTGAGCATAAAGGCGGAGAGCGCTGTGGCTTTCCTCGGTGGTGAAGACGCAGTGGGCCGTCACCTTGGTCTTGTCGCCTTCGTCGATGCGCGTCCCACCAGGAGCTGAGGAAGTGAGCGCAGGGTTCAGAGATACAGCTTTTTAAACAAGTCAGAGCATGACACGTATCTGTGGACAGACAGGCGAGGAGGATTAGATATCACTGCTTTCTCTGTCAGTCCTTGTATTTCTATACTGGGCACAGCAACAAAGAATTACTAAATTGTATAGAAAAAATAATTATTTAAGAGATATCCTCATTAGTGCTCCTCTGGGCTGTTAATCTAATACTGAATACTGTATTTCTAACACTCCATTCCCTTGTATAGCATGGCAGCTGCCAAAATAACACCTTTAACACCGAAACAAAGGCGAACAGAGTGGATTAACCCAATATGAAACAACAACAAGTTCTGTTACCCATTTTTTGAGGCGATTAAATGGCTCTTTTCTTGTTATTTTTCTATTTGCACTGGGAAGTAGATCTGGCAGGTTGTGTCTGCAGGAAGTGTCTGTATATTAACCTTCTGCCAGGAGGAAACAACCTCATAGTTCTTTCACAAATAAGTGTAATTACACAAAAAAGGTACCAGGATATGTTGTTTGTTATATTCATATCACCTGCTTCGTTGCTGTTAGTTTCTGTACAAAAAGTGTTATTTTGGAAGCCGTTCTGCTGCACTTTGGAAGTGAATGGAGAGATAATATACAGTATTGTGGACTAGCAGCCCAGGGGAGCAAAGAGCAACTAATGAAGATATTTCACCACCATGTGGACTCACATCACATCCAGGTAAATATACAATCCAACACTCAACCAATGTTCAATATTCCAGTTCCACTTAAACAAGCCAAACTGCTGCCTGAATACTATGTAGCTGGATGTACAGCAACATTTGGAAATAATGTAAATGAATTGGGCCAACAATTTTTTAAGCACAGTTTTGTTCCTTAGAGCTCCCTGTAATCCACAGTAATTTTCTTCCTTTTTGAAATATCCCATCTGCTCAGGCAGACTGCTGTCTTCATCTCCTCTGTCTCTCTCTACTGTCTGCCATTCACATTAGAACCAGTGACTTGATACCAGGGTTCCTAAATGTGGCTTGGCTGTGAAATGACATAAACAAAATGCTTTGGCTTTCACAGCAACTCAGTTTATCATTCACCTAACATAAGCTTGAAATTGGCACCACACATAATATTTTATATCTAAACTACAAGCAAATTCAATCCAAGCATACATTTAATTCTACACCAAGTATTCCTTTACTGATTTATTTGCCTGAAACCATACTACTACTCTTGTAATGTGGCAAACCGTGATAAGTAGGTCTGCAGCTAATGCCGAGCCCCTCCCACAAGTTAAAAAACCACTTACTTTTTGTATTAAAATGGAGATAAAATACCCATTATTTTCAGTAATTCACCAGCTGCCACGTGTCCTCACTAAAACACACTTATACTAAGAGTGGTTTGATTTCCTAGTGGCTGGTGTCTCTTGTGTGCCCAATTCTTGGCGAGCATCGCTCTACGGACTCCTAATTTAGGTTGAGTGTAAATCGTTTAACTCTAATTGGTTTGATGGAGAGTGAGCCATCCTGGATCCAGTCCTGATAGCCGCAGAAAATGTACTAGTTCTTGACAGATTAAAAGGACAGGACGTCTATAAGTGTTTCTCTGTGTGTGTCCACAAATGCACGAGAGGTAGTACACACTGTAAGAACACAAACTGCACCATGTTTTTCTCACAGTGTGCAGGCATTTGGACAAACGGGAGACAAAAGGAGACTGATTCTGAAAATCATTCAGCATAAGGCCATAAGTCACCGAAGTTCAGCAGTTCACACTGTTAAAATGGAGCAAAGTTAAACCACATCACCATGAAAGGACAAATCTAGCTAGTTCCCTCCTCAAAACACTGTTACATAAAGCTTTTACTCATGTATTCATATAATGCTCTTGTTTCTAATGAGCGTGGGCAGAAGGCTATTTTTGATGCTTTCTGTTTCACTAGGACAGAAAACTGAGAGGGAAGGTAATGCATTTGCAGTATCAGCCTCTCACTTCACCAAGGATGTCCCCTAACGCCTCTTAAGCTTTTACTGTCCTCAGGCTCAGACACAGAGTAACTGACTTAAGACAGATAAGATATAAATTTCACTGGTTTATCTATTGATTTTCTGTCCAGCGAACATGGTACCTTCAGGCTTCTTTTTGAGGAATACAGTAAAAAGCAGCAAGGCAGAGAAGACATTGTCCTGAGAGGAGCGAGTAAAGGATCTCTTTGATTATGGGGAATTACTGAGTTAATCTGACAAAGCCAGCGGTGATCTCTTTGCCCTTGTCTGGGTGAACAACATGACCCTTGACTGAACTGGTTTGTCGTTCAGACTGAACACAGCAGAAGGCCTAGTTACCGATGCCTCACCAAAGAGCATGGGTGTTTCTATTTAAAATGGCCAACACTAGCTGTGCTCATCCCACCTGTACTTCATGAAGACAGGACAGTTTGGAACGTACCAGTTTTTGTTATGGATTTCTGAAGGCTGATGCATTTCTGACTAAATATCGTTCACTTTGACCATGTTTATTTTCACCCAAAATTTTAATCTTCTCAAAGTGGAAAAAACCCCGAAGCAGTGTTAAGACCATGACTTATTAAAAATCTTCACTGAAAACAGGATTATAATAGTGAAAGTTGGAATTAAATCGGAATGCAGTAGTAGAGTAGATTATCCCAAATAGGAGCAAAAACAAGTCCAGGAACCCATTTTTGAGGAAACTCAACAGCTCTTTTGTTGTTATTTTCCTGTTTGTACTGGAAAGTAGATCCAGCAGGTAGAGTCTGCAAGAAGCTTCTGCATAAAAGCCTTCCGTCAGGAGGAAAGTTAACCCGATACTTTAATTTTAACGTGGTACATGCAGTCATGCAGAGAGATGTTCTGATAAATCTAAGCAATTGTCACCAGTGATTAATTTAGCTGGTCCAGACAGTCATAAATACACTCACCAAGCATACTTCCTGCGATAAGGATGTCGAACAGAGTTTCGGCATAGCGTCGGTAGTCCAGCCGCGAGCCTGTGACATCTAGAAATTTGGCTACAGCGTCCAGGTCACTGCCTGCTTCATTGAGGCCCACGACGATTGTGTCTCGGAAAACTGTTGGCTCAAACTTCTCTTTTTCATCTAGAAGAGAGAACTTTTATTTTTATTTGGGATACGGAACAAAACAGTTCATGAACATTTGATCCCACAGCACTTTTTTTTTTCAGTGACAGGACAATGACCAGAAAATTAAATGACAAGAAAATTACCACAAAATTAGACCAAATAATCCCAAACTTCATCTTAAGACACGATCACCATTTGTGTTGCTGCAATGATCCAGATCAAAGTTTTGTCTCTTCTCACTTTACGAAACTGTACACTGGAAATAATTCACTATGCAGTGCTACACAGACAGAAATACAACAACAGGGGCTACAGGGAGCACTGACAACAAGCTACTGTTAGTTTGAGGCTGCTATGATAAACAAGTGTATATTTAGCAGGCCATAGACCCGTGTGTGGATTCTTTCCTGTAACCAGAACACTGTTTGCTTGGCAGAGGATTAAGCCTCTCTGCTTAATCCATTGAGGATTTTTCCCTCACAAGGCCTTCATTGGTAATTCCTTGTGATGGGCAATTGTGTTTGTATAATGATGTAAATGATATTATTTAGTAGGTCAGTGTCTATGTTTTCACATGAATTTTGTTGTTAAAATTAAGCTTGCTAACAGCAGGATAAAGGGATTTCACTCAACTACTGTAACAGCTCCTAGTTTGATATCAAATACAAGACCAATCAGTGGTAAAAGATTTCTAGCACTATTGAGCAAATTCTCAGTCTTCCACCATAATTTATCTATCAAAACCGTCTGTCACTTATTACACACAAACCTACTGAATGATTTTGTATCATTTACAACTTAGAATAAAGATATTCAGAATCATTTAGCTGTTTCTTAGGACCAGAGTCACAATGGCAATCTATACATTTTTCTGCTTGTGTTGCTTGTGTTTAACCCAAGTTTCTGCCTTAGTCTCTAAGTAATTTACACAAATCAGTGCCAATGGACACCCTGCAGATTCTTTATATTGATGGGTTTTGCTTCTTCTGCCAAACGTTGGAGTCTTTTCTTTCCGTCTTGAGGGAAACGCATGAGTGAGTAAAGCCCATGCAGACACCTGCTGCTGCACCAGTGTGACACACTTCCACCAGCACTCAGCCAATGTGCCTGTGACATTCTACCAAGATGACGATGTGTGCTGGCCGGTGGGGGTGTCTGACAGGGCTTGCGTAATTGCCAGTCTATTGGACAATAACAACCTGTTAACACCACAGAGGGCTGCAGAGCAGATGGGCTGATGGAAGAGAGTGTTAATGCTCTGAGAACATGGTGTTTGTGTGTTCACTGTCCCCTTCCTCTAAATAACAGACCCACCACAAAACAACTTTTACAAAACTTAGGAATACAAACGGCCCTTTAGTCTCTGAAAAATCCTTCAATGAAAAACTGTAACCACACAACTTCATGTTTATCTCGCCGTCTGTTATGGCAATTTGTGATTAAAAGTTTATACAATACAATTCTCATTAAAGTAAGTAAATGAGTAGGTAAAGCTTTATTTACATAGCACCTTTTAACACACACAGTTACAAAGTGCTTTGCATATGCAGAGAAAAACAAATGCATAGAGAAACAAATACACAAAAAAATATTTATAAAAAGGGCACGGACATACAAGATATATAGATCCTGAGTTGATCCGAAGATCTTAAGAGATCTGTGGAAAGGCTTGCCTATAAAAATGAGCCTTAAGAAGCTGCTTCAAGACAGTCCAGGTATTCAGATTGTGGAAGGTTATTCCAGAGAGTTTGGGCTCAGACTGCATAGGTGCAGTGATTAAAGTAATTAATAATGATTTCCCATTAAAGAAACCAATAAAATGTAGTGACCAGCAATGTAATAATGTTTGTTATATTGCTAATAAGGTATTACATTGGCACTTGAAACATACTGTTTTGCAATAAGAAAATACAATGTGAACAGACTTGCCTTTGGTCAGTATTCAAATGCATGTAAATCGATGCTTTTATAGGCACATTCTTGGAGTGCTACTTGTACTTAGGTTACAAAACACAGTGGGTAAAATGACAGGCAGGTTCCAGTCACCACTGGTAAATGGTCTAAATTTGTTTAGGCAGCCTATGTGGTTAAGACACAGAGACACAGAGATGCTTTGTGCCAACATCCACTTTTCCAGATTCTTTACATTTTACAGTTTCACCAAAAAAAATCCAAGTGCTCAGGGTTTTGTTTAGCTCTGGTCCAGGGTGTTAGTTTGTGGCCTGCCAGGGACAATGTCAACCGCCACTGAAGAAATTCTCACTGTCTGTTAGTGATGCACACATCAGCTCTGACGTCATCTGAATCCACCTGCCAACCAAACCTGAATGAAGTATTTTCTCTGAATGACACACCCGCCCATACCTGTCCCCGCAGGCTATATTGCTTTTTAAATTATGTCAAGCAGTGCCAGCTTTCCTGGTAATTTCAATATTCTGTTCATATTTTAGAGAAAGTGATTAATATTTTCCTTATCAATGATGTTCTATTTCACATAGCTGCAACCCATCTGCTATTAATCAAAATGCTAATTTTTATAACCCAGCCCACCTGATCCGTGGATTAACTGCAGTGCCTACAGATATAATCTACGCGTCACTACTGTCTGTACTTTAGCGCTGGCTTTAATAAAGTTAAGTTACTGCAGTAAAGACTGTTTTGGAATGATGAAAGACTTTTCTTTATACTGCCCATGGTCTCCATTCTCAAAGTTTGTTTTAAAAGCAGTTTAATATGAAATGTGGAGTTAGCCGTTCCAGAGTTGACATGGCTCATTAACATATGACACTGTTCTTCATTCTTGAGACTTTACACTTCAGTCTCTACTGCTCGCTATGCCAGCGATGATAAGGGCAATCTTTGTGGAAAAAATATTGGACAATATTTTGAGATCTTTTTCCTTAAAAACATAGCAAGAAAGAGTCCATGGGAAAAAGTAGGTTTGTCCTGTTACCAGCTGGAAGAAACTCTGTCAACTCAGAGTGACAACATATCTTTTTGTGTTAAACTGATTTTTTAAGAAAAAGTTTGAGAATGCAGACCATAGCCAGTGTGAAGAAAAGTGTTTCATGATTCCAAAACAGTCTTTGCTTTGTGAGAATTTGGTCCTTGACATTTGCCGTTGTCCGTGGGAGGGCGTTAATGGGGCTCGGCTGACAATATGGACAGAGCTTGGATTTGCTCACCATTTTATTCTTGTTGGGGTGACAAACATAACGGAGACACTGAAACTAACAGCTTCTTAAGACACCACACTTAATCAGCTGTAGGGAAACTGGCTTTGCAGATTGTTTATATGCAACTGTGATCAGGGAGTGGCCTTGATCATATCAGAAATGCACAACACTGACTGGCCAGGTATTCAATACTTAATAGAAGACAAATACTCACCAGCTGATTCACTGGGGTAACCTCAGTGAGCTGGTATCTGTGGTACTCACCCCTTTTCCTGGTCTTGAACCTCTGGCCTGTAAGCACTGGCTTCTGCTGCTTACCGGTATTCATACAAGTTCTGAAAGTAAGCAACACACACACACACACACACACACACACATGTATATGAAATATTATTTGGAATTTGCTTTTCAAGTGATGTTAACCATTAAACACACTGTATATGGAGACGACGGTTTGTCAGAGACGCCAGGTCTTTCTGACAAACCCTGATCTGAACTTGGGGATGAGCAGAGCAGTTTTGGTTCTGCCAACATTTGTCCAAGGTCGAGCTGCCCTTGAGATGGGCTTTAGTGAGTGGAGCCAAACAACAGAACATGACGTCGCTTGCTAATTGGCACATCTGAGTAGCACGCAAGGAACTCTCGACCAATTATCAGCACAAAAATAGAAATGGCAAAGACGTTTTCCTCCTTCGTGAACATGGCTTTCATTATTTTGGTAGGTCAGCAGGCTAACAAGCCATCTTACCTGGACAGCTATGGGCTGGTATAAGCTAGTTTGAGCTTCAGGTCTGCCAGGCTGTGGATATGGATGAGGGGACTGTTTTTTTTTTTTTTTTTGGAATATGCTTCCAAACACTTTCTATTTCAGAAAATAACATTTTTGGTCGCTGAAAGCAACTTTTTCCTGAGTGTAATTTTTTTTGAAAAGAGTGGTCCTTTTGTCAGGTGGTTCATGAAAAAACAACAACAACAACAACAACAAAAAACATCCTCCTCTGTCCATATAAACCACTCAACCTTGTTCTTAATATCCCCTTCCTTTTCCTATCAGTTTTGGACCTTGTTTATTTGTTTTCACGCCCTCATGTGTCCTCAATGCTACCATGTGGACACTTTTTTTTTTTTTTTTTAATGGGTAAAGTTGCTTTTTAAAAAAGACAATCCGTCTCTGTGCAGACGTAGCCTAGTTCTCTTGCCTTGTCTCACAGGGGTTCAGTCTAATGTTGCCTGGCCAGAAAACTCAACCAGTGAAAGTGTTTCTGCCTGCATGAGGCAACTCTGCCTCAGAATGCTGCTTTTCAAATGCAGCCTGCAAACCCAATACAATACCCAAAAGTCCAGTCGCCACATTAAAATCTCACTCGTTGTGTGACCAGTGAGTTCCAGTGAGCTGACTGGTAAGTGTGTGAGCGCTGTCCTGCCTGCTAACCTTGTGCTCTGATCTATATATAGTGGGCTCATCCCGGCTGTGCAGACCTGCCTCTTACTCTCAGGCCTGGAACGCGTGTCATATTACTGAAAGGCAGTGCTGGAAAGAGTACTACAAATTGCTGCTCAGGTACAAGTACAGACACTTTGCTGAAATTTTACGGCAGTAGAAACAAAACAGTCACAGGTGTGATCTTTTCCATGCAGTGAGAAGAGAACACGCTTCAAACTACATTTTTTTTTTAAAGGTGCATTGTGCAAAATTGCTGAGGGTTTATTGAAGCGAGGACCCTCTAAACTACATGGTTCATGCAATAGTCCCTGTTAAACGCAGCCATTTTGACATGCAACAGCAGGGTAAACCCAGGTGTTACCAATGACATTTAAGGTTCTGTTCCATTTCAGTTTAGCAGTGCCTTTCCAGTGAAGCGGAAACACAGTTCAGGACCTGTGGCTCTGTTAGACCGAAATGAAATGGAACCCTCATTTATGTCATTAGTAACACCTGTGATTACCCTGCTATTTCAGGTCAAAACCTGCTTCCTTTTCACTTGAGTTTAGAAAAAGATGACATGGCACTAGCTAATTTGTTGTTCCTTCTGACAAGAGGGTGAATAGGAAACTCTTCAAATTTGGGTGAACTATTCCTTTAAATTACCGCATGAATGTCACTATAAATCTATACGGTGTCACCTGTTATGTAGCTTGCCCACTCAAACTGACATTGTGCCCACATCAAACAAAAGACCAGAGCACACCCTTACAGCTCCATTTGCATACTTCCTCCTAGACAAATGAGCTGAAATTTGAATTGTAGTTATTCACTTTGTCTGCTAGAACCTGCACAACATTTCACCAGGTCATTGTACTATTCTATCCAGTACTATATGATGCAACATGACAGTAAAGCTAAATAACACAAAGGCACATTTTAACTGTTTCTACGGTTTTTTTTTTTTTTTTTTTTTTTTTTTTGTAAATGCAAGGTTTTCTCTGTGGTGAAGTATTTACTTTGGTTACAGATTATGCTTCCTTAGATGCAGGGTTCACAAGAGCTGTTTAAGGTATGGTGTACATGTTCACTGTATTGTATTGTACTGCATAATATGTCATTCACCGTCCCTTGCAAGCCTATAGGGAGCATTATACTGTAGCTTTTGTTCTTCTTGTGTTAAACTGTTTAAACCTGAGAAAATTCCTTTGATTTCTTTCAAAAAATATGGGGAAAAGCAATGAGGAAATAGTGAAAAATGTCTAGAGAATTAGCATAAAAAAATTACAATGACCAAAAAGAAAAACATATTTTAAAAAATGACAAATAAAAAAAAAGCGAAAAATGACAAGAAATGACCTGAAAATCTGCACACAAAAAAGGGAAACAAAATACAAGAGAATGATCAGTAAAAAATAGGAAATAGCTACACAAACACATGCACATGTATGCACAATCCGCCTAACTGTCAGGTGTCAATTTTTTTTTCAGCAGCTGCTTTGGAGCAATCTGAGAAAGTGTAGTTTGTGCAGCAGAGCTTTGAGCAACATGTTTATTTGGCCTGGGCAGGCAGGGTTCGCTGCTCTTGGCTGGGTCAGGGATTACAGCACTTTCTAATCCACAACATCAATCCCAGTTGTCTGGATCTCGGTCAGCTCAGGAGCAGCTCTGGGGCTGCCATCAGTCAGTCCAACACAAAACAGCTTAAGAAACAGCCCCGACTCAAATACTGGCTGCAGTGGTCGAGCCCATATTATTAAGACAGAAAATATATGATGCATGTAAGACATTCAGAAAGAGAATGAAATCTGAATAACAATCATTTTTTAAATTCCTTTATTTACTCAGGATAGGTTTGCTGGGCATGGATGTTGTTTTTCAGAAGTTAATCACTAAATCTAAAAGTGCACGAAGTGTCTGAAGCAGGTGCCATTCTTTTCATAATCCACATAACACAGTAATGACCATGCAAATGCAACTATCAAGACCAAATGACAAGAACTCTTTGGACACTACACTGGGCAAACATTTCCTCAAAGACAGATTTGAGTAGTATATCATAATGTAACCTCAGGAATCCCAAAGCCTCAGAAACACAAGGACATCAAATTAACAGCACTGCTGACCCACATTTCTTCATGTCCCACAAGTCCCTCTGCTTCTGCTTGCCGTCTGTCAGCACTTGTGCACACTCTGCACCACAGACATCAAGTGAACACTTCTATTCCACTTTTCCCAGGGAGAGCACATAGCAGTCTTACGATGTTGGCTGGATTTTACTCATCTGAATGTGTGTAAGTGAATGTATGAGAAAAAGAGTGAAGCACATGACTATGAAAAGAATGGTGGACAACATTAGTGTCAGCTAAAGAGAAAGTCCACCTCTTCAGGTACTCTGCACAAATGTGTGAAAATGTACTTTCTAGACCAGAGGTTTTCAACATGGGGGGTTCAAGGTATCCAGAGGTTCTATTTTCATACATGTCAGTGTTTCCCCTATCATTCTATTGGTGGGGTGCAGCGCCTCGCCAACGGAGCCTCCTGCCTCGCCTGAAAGTCACACTAAATTAATTTAATTAATTTTCAAATGAAAAAAAAAAAAAAAATAAATAAAATAAAATCACAACAGAAATAATTTAACGTCACGTTTCTATAGAATATGTCTAGACCGCGTTTTTATCAAATAAACTACATACATTCAGGTTGGTTATTAACCTAATGTATATAATGGTATTCCCTTGACTATTCCTTGTATTTTATTCCTGTTCTCTTAATGCACTTTTGCAAAATTGCACTTTTTTACTAGAGTCATTGTCTTTTGTTTGTTTTTGCTGTTTTTTACCCATGCCTGTGCATTTGTTCTATAATGTGAAGCACTTTGGTTCAGCCAAGCTATTGTAAATGTGCTATAGAAATAAACATGACTTGACTTGACTTGAATGTCAGTATAGGGTCTATCGGGTGGCAAAGCGCTCTGCTGTCTTGTGAGAAGGAGGGCGGGGCTCTGCCTTAATCACACAGTCACACGTGCACACCCATCCACACGTAGACCAGGAGAATCACACTTGTACCCCTGTAAGTGAAATAAATAATTCATGTCACGTTGGCTCCAGCCGCCCGAAAAACAGGCAAAAATATCAGTTTTTTAAGCGCACGGTATGACAGCCTGAGTCGACCACCAGTGGCGAGGATGAGTGTGTTTGCACTCCTCTGGTCCCCGGTCCAAGTCAAATGGACACCCACACGGGCATTCTAAGCACTACAGCCGCGGGTTGACTCCTTAGTTTGTTAAATTTTCTATTAATATAGATGAGTCAATGAGTACAAATCTGAAGAATATTGAGCAACTTATTAAGATTGTCCCCACCCTCCAAAATGTTTGTGTACCCCCCAAATTTTTTGGGTGCACGCTTTGCTCTTTGCACGCCCGCAAAATTGTGCACGAAGCGCACGTGCGCACGAAGCACACATCCCCCCCCGACCAAAGCCAGAATCCTAGGAGAAACACTGGATGTAGTGTTAGCTGTTACAAAGGCGCTAAACCCCAGTGATGCTGTGGAGCAGGCTTCTCTTAGCAATTTCCATAACTGGCTTTATTCTGGCAATAAGTGTTATCCCGCTGTTATCTGGGAAAAGGAGGTTGGAGCAGGTGAAGGGCACATCCCTTTAAAACTTATGTTCTTGGGAACTTGTTTCCTAATTTGCTAATCCTTCATATATCAAGTAAATTTGTGCAGATGTCAGGGGCTGAATAGGAGCTTCAGATTGGTTCAGAGAAAATGTGAATGCAGAGTTGGTGAAATTAGACTGAAAACCTGTGAAAAATGTCAGAAGGCAGCCAAGCTAATATCATGAAGTCTAGTAATCTAGTAGGGGAGAGTGGGGTAATCTGTGCCAAGGGGCAAGTAGTGCCACCCCTGTTATCTAGAAAACCATAGAAGAAATTGGTCATGTGACCACATATTTTTGAAGAGGCATCCATTTAACTCATCCTGCAAAGAAGGGAGACATATGGCTTGAGAGGTAAGAACATTTAAGTTCAAAAAACATTTTTTTGCCCTCCAAAGTAAAATTTCTCTGACCAAGGTTTTTTGATTGCTGTGTTTGAACAATTATAGAAAACTTTGAAAACAGTTCACACAGGTTTTAGTACTTTAGTAAGCTACACCATGAGTCTATACAGTTAGCATGATGTTAGCTCAAAACAGCTGGGGGATGCATTTTTTTCAAAATGGTGGGCTTGGGGTAATTTGTGCCAAAGGGCCTGGGGTAAATTGCGCCAGTGGCACAACTTGTGATTATATACTATATATTACTTTATTGTATTTTATTGTTATTGTACATTGTTTTCTTACCTTTTGATCACTACAACTATTCAGATTCAGATGAAGATGATTTGCAGGTGCTCATTTTGGAATTTTTATTTTGTTCTGGGTATGTGTTCATGTGGCACTAGGCCTTGTTATAGAAAAGTGGCCTGTGATCTTGTTAAAATAATAAATAAATGTTAAATAAATAATTTTGTATTGAATTTGCTTTGCTTTTATATAGAATTATCATTTGTGAGATTAAAATTAATTCTTTTACTTCAATTATCAATGGCACAATTTACCTCAGTGTATTCTCTCTAATGGCACAATTTACCCCACACCGGGGGCAAGTTGTGCCACAAAACCACTTTTTTTTCGAAAGCCATATTTCTCAAACAATTTATATAAGATCCAAAGTGATTGTTCCCAGGGATGCACAACATCCTAAACTATATGTGCATATTTTAGTTGGAGGCATTACTGTAATCCCCTCACTTTAAAGGCACTTTAAGTAAAAATTGGCACTATTTACCCCACTCTCCCCTACTACCTGAAAAAATGCAGCCTCACCATATTAGGGTTTACCTAGCCGGCCTGGCAAACTATCCCCGTTCAAACTGGCCCTGGAGCCACAGCCTACAGCAATCTCACTAAGGGCTATCGCGGATAAGAGTCTGGCTATAGAGCTTAAGCCTATAGTTATCTAGCTAGCTTAGTCTGCTGATCTTCTGAGATCATCAATAAAATGGACATAGGTTATACTAAAAATAAGTCAGTCAGTGACTTTATATTGTTTAATTTTGGCATTATTTTTAACAGAGCTTCTTCTTTGCCATTCAAGTTTGCCTGTTAGCTGACTTGTGCCTCAAAAAGTGTGGCTCTTTGTCTTCGCTCAACCAGTGAAACAGACCTCTTTCCACAGCAGCCATTGTTACATGCAACAGCAGGGTAAACACAGGTGTTACCAAAAACATTCATTCAAGCTCTGTTCCATGTTAGCTCTGTTAAGTCAGAAACATGCAGGCAGCACAACGTTAACGGTTGCACTTGCACTGCTGATTTCTGACCTGCAGTGATCCCAGCAGGGCTTTTAATTGTCTTGAGCCACTGACTTTTCCCCAGAGAGCCCTGTGTTTTCATGCCTGAGGCTTCACTGTAGACAACATCTATTAAAAGGGCTGTGCATTACAGTTTTCATTTTAAGTCAGTTTATTGTGTATTTTCTGGTGTGTGGGAGTGTTTTTATGCGTCTCTTCGCAGGAGGATGGTAGAAAAAAATAGACTCGAGTTTTGCGTCTGCAACCGCCAGTGCTGTCCACAGAATGTCTGACAGGCACGTCCATTAACATTAAATCTAACTAAAATTGTCCGCTCCACTTCAGCTCCTCTTGCTGTGTCTTCTTGCTGTCTCCTGTTGCTCTGTAATGACCTTTACATCTAAATGTAACGAAACCTTAATGTCATCGGTAACACCTGTGTTTACTTTCATTTCAAAATGGCTGCTGTGAAAAAGGTTGTTTCTGCCTTCCTCCATGCACGTTTCACTAAAAAAAAACAAAAAAAACAAGACTTAAAACAAGGTGTTCTCAGAATTTTGGTTAAGTATTGCTGTTTAATGACTTTGTAAAACTGTTTTACTGACATAGATTCCTACATGTTGTGTGTCATTTCTGGTGCACAACATGTTGGTGTATCAGTGTCATGATGAGTCCTCATCACTCCTTCTACACATGCACATACTATAGTAAGCCATGCCTCAGCCATGTGCCGTGTCAGATTCCAGCAACACCGTGCCTCCTGCTCCCCAGTATGTCTCCAGCCCTCGCTCAAAATAACACTCCCATTATTAAATTCTAGGAAGTAAATCCAGTCAATCAGCTGCGGAGTCATTCAAAGCAGTACAGTTTGTGCTTCCTCAAGTGGATTATAAGCATAAGGTGTCACTGAAACTCAAACCAAGTTATAGAGCTTCAATAGATCTAACTTTTACTTTTATATGGGGGGAAAACAGTAATAAATTGTAAAGTTGTCAACTCTTTAGGAGGGGAGAGTGATTACATTAGTTACTCTCTAATTGGGATAATATCTGGTGAATTTATTCATGTGTTTTTTTCTGTTTTTTTTTTTTTCTTCTCATAGGGTCATAAGGGGCTGCAGCCTATCCCAGCATGCACCGAGACACCCAAGACTGGCCTTCAACACGCACAGACAGACACTCCCACTGAGACGTATGGGCAGATTAGAGACTTCAATCCACCTAAAGGAGCAGACACACTTGTCTTTGTCGTTCCATTATTTTCAGTTCAAACACAATGCCAGGACAAAGGGATTTGTATTCATCTGCAGACTAATTTCGTTCCATTGCTACAAAGAAAAGTTCAACCCTGATGAACTTTAACCTACTTGGCTTAATAAGCAGAATTCTTCAATGCCATGTCTTGACTGGAATGAAAGGAGTAATTACTCAACCTCCATAGTGCCCACTGTACGAGCTGCAACTAGTCATTAATCTGTCATTAATCTGTCACTTTCTTGATTAATTGATTGTTTGGCCCAAAAATGTCAGAAAATGGTGAAAAATGTTGATCATAATTTCCCACAGTGACAAGATGATGTCCTCAAATGTCTTATTTTGTCCCAACCAACAGTCCACAACCCAAAAATATTTACTTTACTGTTATAGAGATTAAAGAAAACAGAAAACATTCACATTTGAGAAGCTGGAATAAGAGAATTTAGAAATTACACTCTTAAAAATGATAAAACGATGAACTGATTATCAAAATAATTGGTAATTAATTTAATTGTTGGCAACTAATTGATGATTCAACTAATTGCTGCAGCTCAAGTCATTATGAACAGGGGTGCTGCTAGAAATTCTCCCCCCGACAAGATGTCACACTGCCGTCCACACAAATAACAAATGCAGCTAATATGTCCAGCTAGCCATATGACATGTTCATGTCATATGGAAGAACAAGCTGACATCTCAGTTGCTACAAATTGGAAGCATTCGCTTTTAAAGCACAATTTTGTATAGTGTTGGGTTCTATAGTTCCCTGGATGTGATGTCAGTCCACATGGTGGTGAAATCTCCTCATTAGCTGCTCCGTGCTCCCCTGGGCTGCTAATCCACAATACTGGATTTGCATCTCTCAAGTCACTTACATAGCAAAACGGCTCCCAAAATAACACTTTTAGTGCAAAAATTAATGCGGATTATGCCCCCCCCCCCCCCCCAAAAAAAAAGAAGAAAAAAAAAGCATGCTTTAAGGCGGATGAATACATCTGGTCACCTGCTGAACTGACACTTTAAGTTGTTCTTAGATGTGACTGTAGCATGCAAAAGGAAAGGCAGCCCTTTCCTAACCCTGGTACTCTGCTTGTACCTGGATCAGTGCACCGTCTGCTCTGAGGCTGCTCAGACGGGCTCCTCTCAGCCTCTGTATTGTTCTGACCTCAGCCACTTCAATGATATGAATTCCATGTGGAACCTTCCCTGTTTCCGCCTGTCTTGAATGCTGCACTGATACAGGCTCACCTGTCCTCTCTGAAGGGCTCCTCCAGCTCATTTAGGGCACAATGAAAATTAATGGCCTCTCTTTTCCAATTACTAGCACCCTTAACAACAGCTAAATCAGGCCAGGCGAGCCTGAGGGGAGGCAGAGCGCACCACACTCACACAGCAGCTAGGCAGGCTGCATCAAACTGAGGTCCAGAGATCCCCAAGGGGTTCTTGAGGGTCATTTTTCGCGTCATTTCTTGCTAATTTACTTATGACCTTACCATGTTGAAAGAAAACAAGTCAATTTGCTGAAAAAAAGTTTAATGAAACCTACTGGAACATTGACAAAACAAAAAAAGGAAATCGAAGTTTTGCCAAATAAATAAACAAACAAACTGAATTTAGCCTAACCCTTAATAATGACATATTTAACCATGACACCAAATTGAAATGTCTCAAACTACTCACGACCTCGAAAGGTTTCAGTTTTAATCCCAAAGCCAGAGAGTCCCCGTGCCTTTGCCGGATTTGCTGTAATCTGTTTTGAGCGCTCCGCTCCGCGTCTCCAAATGGAAAGCGCGCATTCCGAGCCGCGGCGCGCCTCCGCTCCACATCCACCTGTGGCGCGAGGTGGCTCCCGGTCCGCAGCCCGGGGTTTCCACACACCAACACACACACACACACACACACACACACACATCACACTCCACCAGGCAGGTCTCTGCTCTGAACGTTAAATTGGTCTGACACTGAAGTAAAGCGTGGCGCACAGACATTTGGTGATGAATCCCGTGCGGAGCAGAGCTGTGTCTCCATTGTTTCACCAGTTACATTCTGTGAGCTCACGGCCGACCAAAGCCTGCAGCATGTCTTACCTGACTGTGGCTGACTCTGTGGTAAGTTACTGCCGGCGGAGCGTACTATTCTCTGTCAACTCTAGCAGGCAGATGAGCGTCAGCCTGCTAAAGAGCAGCCGGGACAAGCCGCAGCACCTCAATGTAGGGGAGTGTGGCCGGGCTGAAAACTGAAAACACTGTGTCCACGATGTGGGTTTATAGTCGGACTTCTCCAAGTCTTAACAAGCAAGTGCCAAAATGTAATCAGCGGATGTTCCCTACGATTATACGACAATTCACGCTTTTCTAACTCAAGAAACTCACTCAATATCCCCCCTTTATTTTCCATAGTGGTATGTTCCAAGGATGGCTCATCTCCCTTTAGTGGCAGCTGT